>NC_057814.1:69242286-69592990 GCF_018294505.1 Triticum aestivum | reverse complement strand
GACGCCCGACTGCGGCATTATTATTTCTGCATTTTCCGCTCGAGGAGTCATTCAGACACTCGTTTGGCACCAGTATTATTATTTCTGCATTTTCCGCTCGAGGAGTCATTCAGACACTCGTTTGGCACCAGTATTATTATTTCTGCATTTTCCGCTCGAGGAGTCATTCAGACACTCGTTTGGCACCCAGTATTTTATTTTGGTATATTTTTATCCATATGTGTGCATCATGGCTTCTCGTATATTTTCGTGACGGATGTATGATCGACTATTTAAATCTGGAGTATGTTGGATATATTATACCCGTGTTCTTAATGTTTGCGAGTACATTCAAACGTACTCACTGGCTTGTCCCTGGCTATTGTCTTGGCCAGATTCCTTGCTTGGAGTTAAGCATCGCGGTGACACCCTCGGAACCTACGCTGTCGACGTGTGCAGCCTTGCGAAGGTAGGAGTTTTCCTGGTCAGCTGTTCTTGTGGGAAATGGAGTCCCATAGACGCAGATGTTTCCAAACGCTTCTGCCCTCAACCATTAGAAACCAAATGTTGTACCCTAGGCCACAATGGTCTTGTACTACATATTTTTGTCCCTTGCTTGGAATTCTTGTATCAAGTTGGTGCCTCATCAGCTAACAGTAATCCTGGGGCTGGTGAGCACAAAGGCCGCTATTCTGGGAATTCATATCCCAAAATTCGGTCGTGACAGACTTGGTATCAGAGCCAGGCTGACCATTGGCTAATCCTATCTTAGCCAGGTCAATAAACCCAGGTTATCCCAAACCATCAGACCTTGGCCTAACCTCCGGTCAAGCTTCCCGCGTAAGGTAGCCCCAGAGTGACCCGACGCCCTTTTCGGCGGATGGTGCCCAACCTATCAGCCTAGCCCGTCGCTCACGCGCCAGTGACCGACACCCAACCCGTCTCTATTGCCAGCATGCGGAGGAAGACTCCGTCCCCTTTTCCTATAAAAAGGGCACGCTAGCCTCGGCACAGCACAGCCTCCTTCCCGCAAACCCAGCCACGATGCCTGGTCCCATTGTTCACAACGAGACCACAGCAACCAACCTTGGAGGTTTTGTGACTGTGCTCGCAAACCTCACCCGCCGTGCCTATGCGTTGGAGGAGCCCCCTGAGTACGTTGTGTACCAAGGACCCATGTAGGGTGAAAGCCGTCAGTACTGGGCCACTGTGCACATCTACGGTAGGGGTCTGTCGCCAGAACGCCCCTACAGGTTCACTGGGAGGACAACTCCCTTCGAGCCACAAGCCATCCAACTAGCAGCCCGAGAAGCTATAGTTCAACTCCGGCACTTGTCGCCCAGAGTTAACTGTCGCTCGTTCTACTACTACCCCAGTCGTGACGGCTATGGTAGGCCGCCCCAAGTTGCCGACGGAGACCACGAGTCGGATCCTGCGCTGTTGCATCTGGTGCGCTATGTAAGCGCACTCGAGCAACTGTTCGACTAGGTCACTCTGGATCTGATCGCAGCTCGTGGAGAGCTGGTTCGCTGAGCCCCGGCGAGGAGAGAAGCGGAGCCCAACACCGACAACCCAGTCGTGCTGTTCGGACACCCGATCGATCCCCCGAGGTCTGCTCCAGCCATCCACCAAAGCACTTTGGTGACCCCAGAAGCGCTCCGCCGCCTTTTGGAGACTCATTCCAACGGGATTTGGGCCAACAACCCCCGGGATGGTCATCACCATCTCCCCGACCCTGCAACACCTCAGCCTCAACCAGCAAATCCCGACGGCGAGAACCGTGGAGAAGCATCGGCGTCCGCAAGGCCAGCCCACTTGGGCATTAACGAAGTAGACTAAGTCGCTCAAAGTTATATCGAGCCTTAGTTTCCCTACGCTTTGTAATGTGTGGCCTTGTATCGCTTTTGTTGCATGCTGTCTGTTTGAGCACTCTTATTTTTGGAGTAGTAGCTATGCATGTGTACGTTGGCGTACAATTGCATTTTTATTTTCTCGGGCGCAGCTACCAAGACCAAACCCGTCAACGCCCACAATAATGCGTCACCTTTATGTGATATGTATATCTGTGGCTTTGACCCGAGTACAGGATCGTCAGCCAGTCGCCTTTTACCCTGGTAGATATCCCAGCCCCGGTGCTATATAAAGGCCACTTCGCGACCTTGCCGAGCACCCCTCACCTTTGTGCGCAGCGCTCACAGCCATTCCTTGCCATGTCGACCCCCAGTATTTGTCTGAGAACCCCAGACGCAACCCCCGGCAGCTTTGTCAAATTACTGTGGGACATTACCTGCAGTACTATGAGCGCCACCCGTCCACCCCAGTACGAGTTGCTCAAATCGAGGATCACTCCATCCACCTCGAAATATTGGGCAGTGGTGCACATCCCTCCCGCCTACCCAAACCAAGATCCCACGGAAGTCTCCTTCGTGGGGAAATCTATGCCGACTCCGCAGATGGCCATAGAAGCTGCTGCGTATGAGGCGATCGCTCGTCTTTGATCCGCAGTACCCTATGCCAGCGAGCGAGGATACTATTATTTTCCGAGCCGTGCAGCACCCGGAGAAGTTGCATCTTTCCCCGGTGGGCGCATTGAGAGAGATCCAGTACTAGCCAACCTTGCCCAGTACGTCATCACCCAAGAGCGTTTAACTCAGCGGGTAATGGGTTATCTCCAGAGCCTCGCTGATTTAAATCCTCGGATCGCTATTGGCAGACCACTGAGGCCTGACCAAGAAGGGCGCATTCATCGTCTGGTCAACCCGCTTCCCCCGATAGAAGAGGAGTGTGCCCCGGTGCCAGAGGCGTTTTCTCAGGACCCTGTCGCTTTACCGTTTTCCATGTAAACGCCTCCGATGTATTTATTGTCCAGTACTTGTATTTGTGTGTTCGAGCATGTTCGTAAAATCTTTGTGCAATGGATCCGACCTTCTTTAGTTCCTGTTTTGTGAGCAGTGTTACTGCTGTTAGTGTGTTTTAATTATTTCTTCTCTCGCAACGTGTCTTCGAGGAGATTTCTTTTCCCCGAGTTATTACTGCGCATATATGCATTTTTCCCGGCATAGAATTTTTATTATTATTCCCGCAGCACCATTACAGCAGACTCTCAGCAACCACTACTCGACCTCGAGCACTGTTGCAAATCCCTGAGCACATTTTTGCGCCTATCTAACTACACTCGAGGACACCACAGTCTCAGTGAGGAAGACTTGCGAGTGTTCATTCGAGCGCAAGCTGCCCCAGCACTCCGACAGCAGTCAGCCCCGGTACCGCGTCTAATCCACATGATCGCCGCCACCATGAAGAGCTAACACTCGTGCGGCAGCATCACGATGATCATCCAGGATCATCGCGCACAGGAGCACAGAGAACCCCAGCAGCACCGCCAAGCCCCCACACACCAGGACCACATACCAGTCCGGCATTTCCTCCGCCATTGGAGCCTCGGCTCGAGCTCCTGCCAGCAGCTATGGAGAAGAAGGGAGGAGGAGTAGGAGCGAGGCCGGGTGTGAGGAAGAAGAGAGGAGCACCGCGATCGTTTTATAGCCCGAGATCGGTGTACGGTGGGCGAGGTCCACCAGCGCCACTCGTCGCTCGACCGCCGGTGTTCGGAGGGCTCATCCCGCGAGCAGTGCCGACAGCCCCTGGCCCGCGAGGTGAGTGCACGCTGCACCGGCAGCACGCACGCCGCGCACTACCCCGGTACGGCCTTGATGCCCTACGAGCTAGGCATCGCCGGTGGAGGAAGCACGGGAGAACGCGCGAGGGAGAAGAGAGAGCCAGAGGAAGGAGAAGAGGCCGCCAGTGGGCCCTGGGCCCACCTGTCAGCCAAAGAGAGCACTGTGCTCCCGGGTGCGACCAGCGTATTTTAGTAATTTAGAATTTATTCTAAATTACTGTATCCAGTAGAAATATCTCGTTTTCCCTAACCGGGATTTTTCCACACCGCGCCAGTGTACCACACTGTGGTTTTACACCACATATTGCCCTCTCACTATAGCCTTTTGGTTTTTGTGCAACTAGAGGATTTCATTGATAAAAGCAATTTTATTTCAAAAACAATTCTTGTCCAAAACAACTTTTAACAAATCTCGAGGACGAGATTTTTTCTTAAGGGGGGTAGTGTTGTGACACCCAAATTTTTTGGCCTTGTTTTGTTTATTAAAATATTGCCAGGAAATAAAACTTTTCCAATTTGTCAAGTTTTACCTTTTGTGATTTTGGATTTTTGCCTCTAGTGGGAGAAACCTTCAAGGGTATTGTTGGACTTGATTCCTCTCTATAATAAAAACCATTATTTATTAGTGGATTTAAATGTTGCAAGATTTATTTATTCAAAAAGCTTTCTTTCTTTAAAATGATTTCCTTTTGCATTTGGGGCCTATTTACACTACAACCCCTTGACAAATGCTTTTAAAAATTCCACCAAAATTTGGGGATGTCATGTGATGGTTCCACATCACTTTTATGCAAAGATACCTTCTGGCCATTGGAGATTTTGAGCTCTACACCAATTTTTCCAATCTGGTCCAGTAGGCACTTTTGCACTGCAACCCATTTAAATATTTCTTCAAAAATTCTTCCAAGTGTTTGGAGAAGACAGTGGATGCATACAATTCATCTTCAAGCAAAAACCCAATGATGTTCTTTGAAAAATTTGAGTGGATCAACCTCTTTTGCATTCTGGTCCAATTTGGTGATTTGTACAGCAACCATATTTTTCTTTGCTCTAGTAACCCTGAGCTTTTTCCTACTTGTAGCCCTCCCTACCAAACTCTTAAGTCCAGGAGATTGGGCTCATTGGAGGCTTTGAAGTGCATGTTCTAAACCCCTTTTCTTTCTGCCCAAAACTGGAGTTTTGCAAAGCTTGCATTATCAACTTTCTGTGTTTTCCAAACTAACCTTGCCATCATCTCCTGCATCTAGAGAGACACTGGTCTGGAGATTTTGGCCACTCCAAGAGTTGCCTAGGTGCACTTGGCATTCTGTCGAACACCTGGTGTGCATAGTCATTTTTGGCAAGCTCCCTGGTTTGCATTGTGGACTTGAACCCCTGGCCTTTCAACCTCGTCCACAGAGTGCCTAGCCACTCCTACCCTCGATCTGTGCTTTGCCAGCTCCACCCTCGAGCTCTAGAGCGCGCTGGCATTGCGTCGAACAGGTGCCGTGCGTGCTCTGGGCGCGCCCAGAGCGCACGTTTTGCACGCGCGCGCACTACGCCGACACGCCGCACTGCCGCGCTCGACGTGACCCGACCCTGGTCCCTCTGCATCGCTGAGCCGCGCACTAGCCGCCCCCTGCTCCACGATCCCTCTGGTGCCCGGCTGCACCGCTGGCCGCGCCCTTGGCGGCACGCCGGCGTCGGCAGCGACCTCTGCCATGTTCGGCGCCGCCCAAACCACGCCAGCGCGCCAGCTGCCCCGGAGCACAGGCCGTGCTTATCCTCCCGCTCGTCGGCACGCGTTCGTCGCCGCCAAGATGCCCTGCACCTACAGCAACGGCTGTCGCCGGCGATCCTATCCTCTGCCACCGCGGGAACCTGCCTCGAGCGCTATATAAAGGAACCCCGAGCCCCTCCGAGCGTTCAGGCGACATCAGACACTCCTCGTAGAGCTTCCCGCATAGTGAATCGAGCTGTAGTGGCCGTCCTCCCCAACTCCGGCCAGCTCGGCCGCCGCTAAGCCCCAGCGCGATTCGTCGCCGCCGGCCACCCTTTTGCCAATCCAGCGCCACCAAGATCTTCCCCGTAGTCTTGCGGAGCTGCCCAGCTACCCAACTGCGGTCGAAGTCCACCGGAGCACCTAAGTCACTTCACCACCGTAGCCTCCCTCCGCCGCGAAGCTCGCCGCCGGCGATTACTGCCACCTCCGTCGACCCAACCACCACCTAAAGGACCGCCTCGGTCTAGCCGTTCCATCCCCGCCCTTGGATGCCCGTGAGGCGCCGCCGTTCGTCGCCGGCGATCGCCGGAGCCTCGCCACCGTTCGGGCACAGAAAAGGGAGGGAGAGGGACACCAGTCAAACCTGACCAGTGGGCCCTCTGGACCCACTGTCAGTGACCCGCGCAGCGCCCTCTCTCTGTTTAAGTGGAGGCGCAAACCCCCGCGTACGTCTCTCTGCTGCGAAAGCGTATTTCTGCTGAAACGTTTTCCTTTTTCTGGTTTTATTTAAAAACAGAGTTGACCAAACTTTGACTGGCTATAACTTCTAAAATAAAACTCAAAATGAGTTGATTCTTTTTCCTACCTCTCTCAAATTTCATCTAGTTTATTTTAAGATTTATTTCAAAAATATTTGAGACAGGTTTTGGTACTGTGTTTGAAATATTTGTATTTGTTTATTTTGCAAAATAGGAAATTTTGGAGGAAGAGGAAAGCTTCCACTAAGTGCATCCTTTGCATACTTTTGAAGGCAAGCATTTCTGGACTTTGGCATAATATTTGTTGTGGTGTTTGGATACGATCACAGCACCTTTTGTCTTGGAGTATATGTGACAGTTTATGTATCGATGTAGTCTCGTGCATGAGTGCACTTTGGAGTTGTTTGTGGCCAGCAATGGATACCCTGAGGATTTGGATCGCCCTCGTGAGCTTCTCTTGCACACCGGTCGGAAGCGGGAAAGTCGTGGTCTTGGGTAGACACGAGCTTGTCCCTAATCCCTCGTTGTGACGAGTATGCCCGGCATAGCATGGTGAGGCTCGAGGAGTGGTGATTTATTTCACTAGTGGTAATATTGTTGGTGGATACTTGGATCACCGGAGTCGGTTGTAGACCGAGTCTTGTTCAATAGCTTCCTTCTTTGTCGGTACCACCACTTGTCCCTGCAGGGGACAGGGTATGGTTCAGTAGGTTGTCAACCCCTTTCCAAAGCACACACCGTACAGAGAGGCCGTGATGAAGGTCCCGTGGCCACGGATTAAAGCCTTTCATTCGGTCCGGGGGCATGGGTGTTTTCGGTTGTAGCCGAAGGGGATAGCTCCCCCAGATTGCGCGCGGTATAAATTTTGTGATCCCATGCTACGTCGAGGTTGTAGCCTCCCCACTTAGAGTTTTGCTTGGTAGGTGTCGTGGGTGATTCCAGGCACTGGTGAGTTAAGCTGGTGTGTGCAGGTCAGGCGTGTTTTCAATCAAAAGACCGTAGACGGAATTAGTCCCGAGGGACTGAGTAATCCCGTTACTCGTGGAAAATGGTACTCCCTCTGCAGAGGATACATCCTGTTGGATAGTCATGTTCTTGACTATAGGACCACAGTCTGAGTTGAATCTTGATAACGGTATTCGGATGGAGAACGATTTAACTAGAACTCTGTAACGGTATTCGGATGGAGAACGGTTTAACTAGAGCTCAGTCACGGTATTCGGATGGAGATACGACTTGACTGAATTATCGGTTTTCGGATGGAGAAACGACTGTACTAAATATTGTTTATGATTATGGCACATATGTATTGTGATCTTTATTGTTTTGGACTAACCATTTATATCATGCATTTTTATTGAGTATCCCTGGGATGGTTCTACCTCCTGGATATTCACTGTGATTATTCTCGTATAAGCCCTTTCTGCGGTGTCGCTCAGACGCCCGACTGCGGCATGCTTGTTGTTCATTTATCTTTTATAAGCCCTTTATGTGGTGTCACCCCGACGCCCGACTGCGGCATTATTATTTCTGCATTTTCCGCTCGAGGAGTCATTCAGACACTCGTTTGGCACCAGTATTATTATTTCTGCATTTTCCGCTCGAGGAGTCATTCAGACACTCGTTTGGTACCAGTATTATTATTTCTGCATTTTCCGCTCGAGGAGTCATTCAGACACTCGTTTGGCACCAGCATTATTATTTCTGCATTTTCCGCTCGAGGAGTCATTCAGAAACTCGTTTGGCACCAGCATTATTATTTCTGCATTTTCCGCTCGAGGAGTCATTCAGACACTCGTTTGGCACCAGTATTATTATTTCTGCATTTTCCGCTCGAGGAGTCATTCAGACACTCGTTTGGCACCCAGTATTTTATTTTGGTATATTTTTATCCATATGTGTGCATCATGGCTTCTCGTATATTTTCGTGACGGATGTATGATCGACTATTTAAATCTGGAGTATGTTGGATATATTATACCCGTGTTCTTAATGTTTGCGAGTACATTCAAACGTACTCACTGGCTTGTCCCTGGCTATTGTCTTGGCCAGATTCCTTGCTTGGAGTTAAGCATCGCGGTGACACCCTCGGAACCTACGCTGTCGACGTGTGCAACCTTGCGAAGGTAGGAGTTTTCCTGGTCAGCTGTTGTTGTGGGAAATGGAGTCCCATAGACGCAGATGTTTCCAAACGCTTCCGCCCTCAACCATTAGAAACCAAATGTTGTACCCTAGGCCACAATGGTCTTGTACTACATATTTTTGTCCCTTGCTTGGAATTCTTGTATCAAGTTGGTGCCTCATCAGCTAACAGTAATCCTGGGGCTGGTGAGCACAAAGGCCGCTATTCTAGGAATTCATATCCCAAAATTCGGTCGTGATAGTCACGCACACCCCTCCACGTCACGCATTCAACGCAGGACATGGGAAGCACAGCAGACGAAAAAATTACCGTGGTGAAATCCGCCCCTCCTGCCCGTGCACCGTTCTGGGCCTGGCCAAACAACGTGTCGCTCTTATGTGTGGCCTAGGCCCGGGGGCTCCTGTCGGTGTACAAAAGTGGGGGGCGCACCCTCGTACCCCTTTACTTATGCACGGGCAGTCAGAGCCACGCGCCACGGCCACACGTAGCAGGACAAAGGAGGGAAGCTGGAGAGATGCCGAGGCCCAACACAAGGCGATCAAGGCAACGCCAAGGCCAAGAACACAAAGAAGCAGAGGGACGGAGCAGTTTCCCTCGGCAAGACCCTTGCCGGGGGCAGCCTCAGCAGCCCCCACAAGACCCTTGCCGGGGCAGCACGCCCAAACACCAACAGAGCGAGCCGCCCTTGAGCCACAGGTTCCAACCCAACCGGCTACGATTGGGCCAGGGCTCGGGAGGCACCTCTGTGGTGGCATACAGATCTTTGTCAAGACCATAGATATATGAGATCAAGATGAGGACCAGAAGACGGCAACCCTCGGCAGGATCCTCGCCGAGGAAAGCCACAAGACCCCCAGCAAGATCCTTGCCAGGGACGACTGCGCGTCACGGCAAGACCCTTGCCGGGCCACCCGGCAAGACCCTTGCCGAGAGCGCCAGCAGGGCCACCGCCAGGGCCGCACCAGCCAAGCTTCCATCGCCGCTCGCATGCAGCTGCCAGCCCAACCAGCTGGGCTGGCACCTGGGTGGCAACATGCAGCTCCCAGACCAGATCAGCAAGCACATACGTGGCGGCATGCAGATCTTCGTGAAGACCCTACCGCCGCGCCACCTCAGCTGCTTTCCTGCCTACATGGCCGCATGCGCCGCTGGCCGGGGCGCGTGTCGAAGCAAGGGGGAGCGGCGACGGACGGGACAGGCCTCGCCCCTGTCCCCGATAAAGCTAGGGGACACCTAAGCAACGCATTAAATGTGTCTTGTCCTGTAATACGAGCGATAAGCTCGCAGTACTGTATGCCTTTCCACCTCCTGTGTGCCACTGTGGCAGCCCCTTTCGACTATAAAAGGAGGCCCATGGCGTACTGGAGGGGGATTTGGCTCTTTGGAACGACTCAGCCACCGTAGCTAGTTGGAGGGCTCAAGAATACTCAATACACCCACCAAAGCAGGACTAGGGTTTTACGCATCCTCGTGGCCCGAACCTGGGTAAACGATCCTTTTGCTGATTACTAATCCTGCTCTTCTTGCAACCCTGCGCCCCGGCAACCGTAGTAGGGATTCTTGTGATCCCATAGGTGTCGTTTCCCACCGACAAACATCGATCGTTGCGCATGCACGTGAGAGATAAAGAATGCCCGATATGATGGAGAGGGGGATGTGTGTGTGTGCCTTCATGGGAGACCGACCTGAAGAAAAAGATTGCATGTGTGCGATGGATAATGCCGACTGGTAGTGTGTGTGCATGCATGCACGAGAGAAAGTTAGTGGTACAATTCTAAAGAGAAGACCAATGTGTGGGTGTAAAATACTAGGTGAGGTCATAATCAATGTAAAGTTGAATTGAAATATTTGAATAAGAGATCATGATGTTTGCAACCCATGCATGCATGAATATAACAGAGATCTGCGCGGTGTGGTTTGGAAACGAGCATGTTGTAATTTATACAAATTGAACAAGGTCAGACTGGTTTGAATTTGAGATACCGATGGCAGACATTGTTTGGCCACACTGCATCCGTGCATGGACACACTATTCAAATTGGAGATGATGGGTGGCTTTCGCATCACATATCTATATCTATACCCCTATATATATATTATATTATATTTTTTATATAGTGTGCGGATAACTTTAACTTTGAAAGATGGTCGTTGGATGAGGCCAATCCGATGGTGCAGAGCTGGCAAATTTGAGCACTGCTGGCCGTTGGATATCATCTAGATTCCACCAGATTTTGCCACATGTACAATCTAGAAGACTCTATGGTTGAACTTAAGCCTAATGCACAAACCTCAAAACACAAGCACTTCTTCTTTGTTCTAGAATCTTCCGTATCAGAATTGCCCAAATGTTTTTCTACATGATTTATTTTTACTTTATGACTTACAGCGCACAATTCCATGAATCTTAAAATAGATTAGCTTTCTTATAAAAACTAGATGATTTTGAATGAAATTAACTATAAGAATTAAACGAACATCTACATCATGCATATATGACTCAAAGCTTACATGCTATAATGTGGTATTTATTCATAATTTGGTTGCCAAATCTCATGCGTGCAATGCACGTGTACCTTACTAGTCTAAATGGTGTCTGTGTGTGTTGTGCGTGTCAAACACATTGTACGTAGTATATCATACTAGTCTAAATTGTATTTTTTTTGGGTACACGTTAAGCTTGTTCTCCCAAAATTTGAAGTCGCGCCTTGTTATGCCGAAATTTCAAGTTAGCGTCTCTGTCTATCGTGCTGCGAAACTCCCGCCTCTTCAACCCGCGCCTTGTTACCCCGAAATATTTAAGATAAATCTTTGTCTCGTTGTGCTCGACAACTCCCTCCATCTCAACCCACGCCTTGTTATTCGAAAATTACAACGCCGCGAAAACTCCCACCTCCTGTGAAATCCCGACACGCGAAATGCCCATGATACAACTGAACCGAAAGAACCGCCTCAAATCGGTGGGGGTACTTTCATAACTTACCCCACATTTCGGACAAGCGCGTCCCTAAGCCATGGTTCCCCAGTCCCATCCCATCCGCCCACCCATTCGTACACCGAGGCCGGGAAAACCCGCGAAGCCCCACACCCTCCTCCGTCCGCCACCCAGCCGGAGCCTCTTCCCCGACGACGTCGTCCACAGCAACACCACGACGTCCCTCATCCACCGTACCGGATGAGGATCCTTTGTCGATCTGGTCGTCGCGCCAGTTCAGCCACCCCGTCCTCCACCTCCAAGGAGCTGCCCCGATGTTCCCCTCGTCTTTCGCGCCACCTCCATTCCTACACCGCCATCTTCACCTGCACGACGGGAAGAGCATCATCATCACCGTTTCCTCGGATGAAGCTGCGGCCTAATCGGCGCCACCAAAGAGGTTGTACACTAATCGCCGCATTTTCTTCTTAATTCGATCTCACGGTGTTGCCTGCGCTCGGTCCCGAGCCGACACGGCGCGGCTCCATCCACGGCGGCGTTCCCGACCACTTCCTCCACGACGTCGCTCCCTCGGCGGCGACGTCAACATCAGTAGGAGCCGCTGCTGCTTTAGCTCTCGCTCGCGCTGCTGCTCTGCTCTTGCTCTCGGTCCCGTGCATGGGCTCGGCATGGGGGGGGGCAGAGGGATGGCCGGGGCGGCGGCGGACCGGCGGTGGGGAGTGTTTTCGGGGCGGGCGAGGCGGCGCACCACCGGCTGCGGGCGGTGGGGGCAGCTGTTTGGCCGGTGGTGGCTGGTGGCTCAGGGGGGTGGAGGTTGAAGATGAACTGCATGCCCTTGATTTCGTATCCAACGGCTGCAAAATCGATAGACCAGAGATGAAAAAAGTCAGTCAACAGACATGTAGCCTCACCTCTAGTGCGTTCAGTTTCGATAGTAAAATTCAGTTTCGATAGCAAAATTCAGTTTCGACAGTTAAGTTCAGTTTTGACAGTTAAATTCAGTTTCAACAGTTAAGTTCAGAGATGAGAGGCTGATGTATTTTACATCTAGCACTTTGTGGATATGTATTTTACGTCATCTATTGGAGATGCTATTAGAATTCCACTCAGGTTAACGTTGGCTCTCTTGTCCTGCTTCAGCCTCGGCGTCGTACAACTCACCGGAGCTGCTCCAACGACGAAACCCTCCATCACAATGGAGCAGTACCTCGGGCTCCATCTCCAGACGCCCAATATCTTCTTTCCCTCCTCCGACAGCCAAGTCAGCCGGAGCATCCTCACCGGCCAACCCAATCACGCTGAGATCGACATGGCTTCGCCAAAGAGGTTGTGCACTTGTTGCATCTCTTTTTTACTCTACATATTATATATATTGTCCACTGAGTAGACGGAGTAACGGGAAATACGATTATTTTATCCTACTATATGACAAGCAGTGAGGTACCAGGCAACTTAGCTATCCGTGATGGACTCTCTTGAACGCCATCATTATTTATCTGTGCGTGTTCGCACTATGCATTTGTCGATGGCTCTGGGAGTTGAGCTAGTAGGGCAGTGGCCTAGGTCTAAAGTAATAGAAGTAGCACAAACACATTTTTTTAGTGTAGGATTTTCCTTGCTCAAGCCTGCCTACTAGAATCGCCAGTGCTTGAAAGGAAAAGTGAATGAAAAACATAGGAATTGAAAAGTTTCGTATGGTCCTACTTTTCATGAATTTGATGCAAAGGAATGGAGCAAAGGAAAACTGTAGGATTTGTTCCTTTAGTGTCTCCTTGAAAGAAAAACTGTAGGAATTTTAATTTCCACTTGTCCTCCTTTTCAAATTCCTATTCATGAAGCACAAGACTAAGAGATAGTAGCATAATAACATTATAACCATACATTTTCTTGTGGTTTGACATAATCTCACCATGCTTCTTTGCATCTTGTGATCTTACAATCTTCTATTATATAATTAAGATAGAAGACAAAGAAGCTATTACGTTCATCCACACAGATTAAATTATCTCAGGCGTTAATTTTAGATATTGACGGCTAAGATTTAAAAGATGTAGCGTTACATACAAATATCAAATATGTGAAAAAAGTGTACAAACAGTTTGACACGTCTCCGTGAAGAAAAAAAAGTTTGACACGGTATGTAGGAATAGTTAAACTCATGTACGGCAGACTCATATGCCTTTCCATTAGAAAAAAGTGTACGAGACAGTCATAGATACGTTTGGTATTGCAAATACGGCATGCAACTACTCCCATGTGGAAGAGTCCGAGCACCCCAGCAAAAGAAGAGTCCGAGCACAAAAAAAAGTTCGAGGACAATACGCATCAGTATGTAGACTGCTTTTTTCTGTTAGAAAACCAACACGGACTCCTTCTTTACTTAGTGCTTCATGCTTATTTTGCAGGAGTAGTGCTTCACGTTCTACCGGATTAAGGGAAATAAATGTGTACGTACATAGCAAAAAATGTGGGGCAACTTTTTTTTGGCAAAACACTTTAAAAACAATAATAACGATGTTACCAGTAATAAATCATGCATGGAACTCAGACAAGAAATACGTGGAGATCTATTAGTACAAATACTTTATATATCCAATCTGACATTTTTTAAGTAATGAATCAGGATCGATGTTCTTTTTTTTTGGCAATGGACGATGTATATTCTAATTACAATGGTTGAAATTCTAAATATTGATGGGAAGAAGTAAGGCATGCAAATTCTTTAGTATAAAATAAGTACTCTTCATCAGAAAAAATAGTCGTTAGAAGGACACGTGAAAACACATACAATGTACATACATAAGATACATACCCCACCCCGTTTCTTAGTACTTCACGCTTATTTTGCAGGACTAGTGCTTCACGTTCTATCGGATTACGGGAAATAAATGTGTACGTACATAGGAAAAAATGTGGGGCAATTTTTTTGGCAAAACACTTTAAAAAAAAATAACGATGTTACCAGTAATAAACCATGCATGGAACTCAGACGAGAAATACGTGGAGATCTATTAGTACAAATACTTAATATTTCCATTCTGACATTTTTAAGTGATGAATCAGGATGTATGTTCTTTTTTTTTGCAATGGACGATGTATATTCTAATTACAATGGTTGAAATCCTAAATATCGATGGCAAGAAGTAAGGCATGCAAATTCTTTAGTATAAAATAAGAACTCTTTATCGAAAAAAATAGTCGTTAGAAGGACACGTGAAAACACATACAATGTACATACATAAGATACATACCCCATCCCGTTTCAAAATATGAGTCACATAAGTAAACATATTGTCAATGTTTTAAAACTTTGACCACTAAGATATGCAAAAGTATAGGGATTGGACATGTGAAAATAGCTTTCATTTTCAAACTTTTATTTCATACCCCGTTTTACGCTTTTTTTATGTATCATAAGTGAATATCACCGCTAAAATTGTGAAGTGGAAACTTAAAATAATCAAGTGCAACCTGATGATATAAGGGATATTATGTTGTTTCAAAGCAGCGACCTCATGATAATTTTTTTTTGCGAGAATCATGATATATGTTATTAAGGAGCTAACATGGCTGATGACCGATGGACCAAGAGAACATCGTAAAGATAATGCATCACATTTGTCCACATGGACTCAAAATATTCGGTATGTTGTTTATATGATGGGTCCTAATTATAATGGTTGAGAATTATAAACTGAATGCAAATGGTATATACGTGTATTTGCAGCGAATAAGCTATGATGGAAATCAATGTGAAGCAATGAGTATTAAGTGCATCCAATGGATGCAACATAGTCATTCTTATGCCATCTATCAATCAACTCATAGATCTGATATGTTTCGCACACATGATGATATTGATATTACTTTGTATAGTTTGTGAATAAGAAATAAAAAAATTGGTTTCATCTTCACTAGAAATTTGCTTGGTCCATTCTGCATGTACCATACAACTGCCTTCGACCATATATTGTCCTTCTAACATTGGAACAAATTAAATGTTTGCGCCAAGCAAAATTGAAATCCATACATATATGATAGGCAGCCAAAAAACGCTACACACCATTTCAAGATTATTTTATTATAGAGTAAGAATCCTGAAAATTTTAAACAAATACAAAGATGTTTTAGTAGTGGTTTGAACTGAATAAAAAACTATTATATTGAGCTAACTAACGTGTTTCGTTGTAATATAACTTTTATATAACTTCATCTACATTTTTAAATATGAAATATGACAATGTAGAGCTGAATATGATCAAGTAAGAATTAGTGTTGAAGAACAGATTACTGATGAAAAACATAAAGCATGCTAATATGCAATAAATATATGTATGTAGAAGCCACTACACTACTAATGGTGAGCCGGATTGAGGAACGGACAACCATGTTCATATGTCATCAATATATAGATTTATTGTTTGGTTGAAACTAATTTTTAGTTTGTAAAAATATCATGATGAGCCATCACCATTTGGTATCATTATGAACTGATGGTCAACAATTGAAAACAGACCGATTAAAATTTATAAATTAGCTACGAATATAGTAGTAATTTTAGGTCACCCAAGAAAAATTGTACCAATTTATAAACGATTCCCTTGCAATGAAAACATTATGTATAGAATATTCATGCAAAAATAATGATGAAATGTTTTATCTGGAGAAAAATATAAATTCCATTTGTAGATAGATATATGTTGGAAATCTAGCCGCGCAAATGCGCCGGTCACCCCGCTAGTTCTTGTGAACCAAACACCCAGATTGGCAGAAATCCTGTGTTTTAAAATTCCCTGTTTTGCACGTGCATTCCTATCCTATTCCTGTATATTTCCTATCCCTGCATTCTTAGAATCCTAGAATTCAAACAAGCCCTTACACAATTACTTCTGTTACAGATATGTGTCAAAGAAAACGTTGTGTGGTTTGTCCTACTCCTGCGGTGTTGTGTTCCACCCAGCTCAGTTGCTCCAACGACGGAAGTGTCACATCCCTAGTTCTGGTATGCTCTGAGCTAGCTAGTCATGTGTTGCATCATGTTTAAATTCTTCTGAATTTGAAATGGGGATTGATCAAACCCTAGCACTTTGAAATTCAATTAGGTCTAGTAAAAAATGCTTTCAATGAACCAAAGTACCCTTCATCAATGTTCGCTAATTTTGGCAAGGCTTTGGATCCAAACCAAAAATATTGAACATTTTTAAGGAATATTTTGGGACTTTGAATTTAAATCGTTATCCTATTTGAATTTGAGTTTATATTCATATAATTATAATATAACTTCAAATGCCACTGAAATGTTTTATGTGCTTTGGAAAAGTCCATATAGCAACATAAACATATTTCAGAGAAGTTGGCACTGGTTTTGAATCTTGTTTGAATTTAAAACAATGGCCAAGTGAATAAAAAGAAAACAAACAGAAAATAAAACAGAACAGAGCAGAAAGAACTCACCTGGCCCAACTTACCTGGCCAGCCCAGCCCACCAGGGTCGTTGTTGTCTTCTTCAACCTCTGCCAGTAGGCAGAGGCGAAGTCACGCACGTGCGCGCTGGGAGGTCGCCACCTCCTGCTTCGCGCTGGAGGCCCAGCCCTCTCCCTTCTCCGCTCCTGGAGACGTCCCGTGACCCCCTGCACCTCTCCCCTCTCTCTGGTCGTTCTCCCTCCTTCCCCTCGCGTTCCCGCAGCCACCCGAGAGCCAACCGTCGCCGCCGTGTTTCGCTCGCGTGGCCGCCGTCGTCACCAAGCGCCACCGGCCGGCCCCAGAGCTACGCCGTGCTGAGTCATGTCCCGTCGCCGAAGATCACAAGCCCGGAGGCCCTGCATCCTCGTCGCCATCATCATCCCCTTCCTCGGGCGACCGAGATCGCCGTCGTCGGGTTGCTTCGCTCGAGCCGTCTCCGAGCCCGCTGAGACCTCCGCCGACCTCTCTGTGAGCTCCTCTGCCTCTCCCCTAGCTTTTGTTCTCGTTTGGCTGCCGAAGCCGCCGTTCCCATCCTGGCCGAGAACCACCGCCGCCGCGGACTCGTTTCTGACGAGCTCCGGCTCCCCCGCACATTGCCGCCTGCTTCCCTGGATGCGCCGTGCTCGGGCTACCCCCTGCTGCCCTTAACCGCCCCTCCCGAGGCCTCAAACGCGGATTCCGCCGCGACCAGTGGTCGCCGGCGACGAGCCGTCGCCTGAGCCACTAATCGGTGGCCCCCGCCAGTCAGGAGATTAGTTAAGGCTAATCACCGCCCCTTAGTGACACTGACGGGTGGCCCCTGCTTGTTTAATTAGCGAGCAAAACAAATAGTTAGTTTAAATAACCCTCTATTAACACTGTGCGTTGACGTGTGGACCCCACACGTCAGGTTTGACCTGGACCCGGTCAGCTGACCTGCTGATGTCAGTTTGACATCATGCTGATGGAGTAAGCATTTTCTGGAATATTTGTATTTCGAAAATGATTTGGAAATTTCAGAAAATGCTGGAAACTTTGAAAAATCATATAAATTCAACCGTAGCTCCAAATGAAATAAATTATATATGAAAAATGATCAGAAAAATCCAATCTATCTGTCTATTGCATTTACATGCATATTGGAACAACTTAAAGTTGCTGAATTGGACAAAACCATTAAATGGCATTTAAACAAATACATATGGAGTTTGAATTTGAATCTTTGATTCAAACCAACTTCATTTAATCTGGTTGCTAGATGCATTAGCTCAAATCACATCATATTGCCATGTCATGATCATGCATCATACTGTTGCATAGCATTAATTGTGTTCTCTCTTGTTTGCCGGTGTTTGTCCCCTCTCAGTAGACATTGTCCCGACGATGAGATCGATGACACCGATGAAGAGCTATACTATCTTCAGAAGTGCCAGGCAAGCAAAACCCCCTTGTTCATTCCGATACAAACCCATTCTCTCGCTCCTGCTCTCTTTTACTGCATTAGGACAACAACGATTCAACTGTTGCATGATGCGGTAGTTGAACCCCTATCCTCTGCATGACCTGTCATTGCCACAGTAAATAGATGAAACCCACTAGCATGAGTAGGAGTTGTTTGAGCCCTGATGTGCCTACTCATTCATGCTTGTTTGTCATGCCTACTATTGCTTACAGTTGTGTCAGGTCCGGTTCATCGGGGATGAATTGTAAGTGTGTGAACATGTCCTACTATTGAGAGTTAAGTGTGTGAACACGATTTGGTAAAGGTATCGGTGAGGGGCCATGTAGGATTACATGGTGGGTTGTCTCATTGAAGTCGTCCCCAGGAACTGAGTTCTGTGTTTGTGATCCATGAACATTTACTACCACACATTGGGTTCCGGTAACTCGACCCCTCTCAACTTATTAATCATCTTGATCTCTGTCCAGGAGTTCCAACTAGTTTCTGGTGTTTGTAGGTTGTGTTAGTAGTCTACCAAGTGGCACCCGGTACAGGTGGGCTTGGGACAGACTAGGCACAGTGGCACGTTGTACCAAGTGGCACCCGGATGGTGGGCTTGGGAACCCTGCTCACATCGTTTGGGGCCGTGAGCGACACCCCGGCCGGATCTCCTTGCGGATGGAACCCGAATAGGCGATAAACCTGGACGAGAGACTTGTGTGGTTAGTCAGATCGTGGCTGACTCCCTCGCCAGGCTTCCGCTTGAAGGTTGCCGAGGTACACGACGTGTAAATGGTGGTAAGTGGCGAGAGCGTGTGTGACGAAGTACACCCCTGCAGGGTTAATATGATCTATTCGAATAGCCGTGTCCGCGGTAAAGGACTTCTGGGTTGCCTATAACAGTTCATAGACAAGTAAAAGTGGATACTCTAAAATGCGCACGATAAGCGTGAGTGCTATGGATGGCGTTCTCGTTGGGAGACGGGAGAGGATCCATAGTGGTGTACTGATATGGTGAATATGTGGACTTGTGTGCGCCACCTCAAAAGGGTTACTTGCAGTCGTAGTTCAGGAAAGCCACCGAGTCAAAGCTGGCTTGCTGCAGTTAAACTCCACCACCCCCTTTGTTGATACCGATGCATATGTAGATAGTCCTGATGTAAGTCTTGTTGGGTACATTTGTACTCACGTTTGCTTATTTTATGTTTTGCAGAGAGACGTCAGTCTCGCTAGTAGTTCCGTGTGGACGTCGACGTTTAGCTTGATACCTCAGCTACGATCTTGTGCCCTCGGCAGGATCTGGTAGATAGTCAGGGTTCGCCGCCTTTTTCATTTGTAGATGTCTGTACTCAGACATGTTAAGCTTCCGCATGTGCTTTGACTTGTATGCTCTGAATGTTGGGTCATGAGACCCATGTTTGTAATATCTAGCTCTTCGGAGCCTAATGATTAAATACTCTGAGTCGTAAAGTCTTGTTGTGATGTCATGTTGTATTTGCACATATCGAGCATATTGTGTGTATGATTGAAATGCTTCGTATGCGTGGGATCCGACAACCTAGTTGTTTATCCTTGGTAGCCTCTCTTATGGGGAAATGTAGTCTTGTGCTTCCAAGAGCCATAGTAGTCCGCTACAGCCCGGTTCACCAGAGTCCTGCTGGCCCAGCACTACTGCTGCGGAACACTTGACTGGCCGGCATGTGATTCACTTCGTTCCTGTGTCTGTCCCGTTGGGGAAATGTCACACGGTGACATCCGGAGTCCTGCCTAGCCTGCTACAGCCCGGTTCACCGGAGTCCTGTTAGCCTAGTGTTACAGCCCGGATTCGCACGCTACTGACCGACATGCTCGATGTTGATTCATGTATGCCTGTCCCCGTAAGTTAGTGCCACTTTGGGTTCACGACTAGTCATGTTGGCCCGGGTTCTCTGTCATATGGATGCTAGCGACACTATCATATACGTGAGCCAAAAGGCGCAAACGGTCCCGGGCCATGGTAAGGTGACACCCATGAAAATACCGTGCGTGAGGCCGCAAAGTGATATGAGGTGTTACCGGCTAGATCGATGTGACTTGGAATCGGGGTCCTGACAGCTTTGGTATCAGAGCCTGACTGCCTGTAGGATTACTAAGCCAAACTGGTCGAAGTTGAGTCTAGAAATGCTTTAGTTATATAAGGGAATTGATTGTGGAAGGAAGCGTAAGGCTCTTTTTACTCCTTTACCTTATGCCCTTCTGATCTGAGTCAACCCCTTCCTTTCTACGGGGATTAAGAACTAGGCTTCTCATCTTTCTATCAGGATCACGTGTTACTTATCCGTAGAATCTTAGGATTGTTGGTTCCAGGCCTCAGTTCATTTTCTACTACTTTTAGTATGTTGTCATTTGAACCAGAACCTTGATATGATGTTGTTAAGTGACTATGCAAATCTTTGTGAACGTCTCAAATCTTTCTGAGCATTTACAGCCGTTATGCTGTCCGAGTCATCCCAGGTTTCTAAATAGTCTGATGCATTTGTAAATCCCTCCTTACCGTTTTGAAGTTTCTTTGTGCCAGATTAAGCACACTAATCGGTCTGTTGAGGTACTCTGTTGCCTTGACATGTATGTTGGAGTTAGTATTACGACCCTAGGTGTCTTCAAGAACCACTCAGTAACTTAGCAATGCTTTGTATGCACAGTGTGATGATTCTGGCCATTATTCTCGAAAGCATCCCGTGATGCCATTTAGTTAGTAGGCATTCTATTTCTGGGTTCTTGAGCCCAAGATTCACTCTACTTACCTCGTGTTGATAGTGTTGCTCGTACCTTTAGGATATTTGTAACCTTTGCGATAGTTCTCGCGGTCTGTGGTATTTCCTTCTTCCAAATACCATGAACGGCTTATGGCAGAAGTTCTTTTGAACCAAAAGATCACAACCAGAGTGCTGTTGACGAGTCCTCGATGCTATGTTGTTACCCTGCCAGTTCTACCTTCTCCGCATGGGTTATCCGGAAGAAATATGTTGAGCTTTGCTTGACATACTAATCTATGCATCCACAACTCAGAAAGATATATGTTCCTTTGAGTTGTCTCTCTCTTTAGTTGTATCCGGATCTCCGTCTATAATTTGATAGTTAAGAGCATGTCATGCATTCATGCTCATTGATACCTCATATTCTTGTGGGCTGTCAAGCCATTCTAATCCAGAATGACTAGGAGAAACAAACTCCAGCACCTCATCCATTTCTTGGATTGGGTCAAAGCAATTGTATTCCACAGATCAAAATGCCAATCTAGCTTTTGTTCCGTTCTACCCTGGAGTATTACCATCTTATGTCAAGAATGTTATGGGAACTGCACACCATCTTATGAATTCTTGATACAGTGATACTTCTCGCCATCATTACTCATTCCTCGGTCCCGTGTTGTCGCAACCGGAGAGCCGGCAAGTGAATTGTGATGTGTGAAATCAATAATCCGAGCAACTCGTTGCTTGGTAGTAAATGGACAATATTCTCATTCTTAGCGTGTTGGTTATTGAATCATCATTCTAAGATAGATTGTGCTACCCAGTCCTTATTTCTGGTGCACTCTTCGATCAAAGAGTTAGGATTATTCTATCCCTTGCTTATTTGATCATATCATCTTGCTCTGAAAAGCAAGATTGTTCTCGAGCTTAGTAACATGTCGGTGGTTCGTGATGTTTCGAATATCTTCTCGAAAGTATTACCAGGTTGTCACCTGACCGCTATGTTCAGTTCGTGATCATGTTGGTTTTCCTGCAAACCACCCATTCCCTAAGATTATGTGTTGGATCCCCTGAACTAGTTGGTTAAGCTAAACAATAACTTGGAGAGTTGGAAGATAAAAGCTTTCCCGAGTTAGTTCATTCCAAAGGGATATTGTTGTGTGTGTGTGTGTTGAAGAAGGATGATATCTTCATTGGTTGATCCTCGTGATCAATTGTTGGATCTATTGTCATGTCCAAACTTTGATTTGAGTGTGGGCAATCCTTAAATCAAATCAGAACCAACGATATTCGTAATGTTGTCATACTCGTGGTTGTTTCCTCGAGCATACACCATTACATCCTTGGGTCTGACAAATGCTATCACCGTGTTCACTTAATTGTGGAATTCCATCTATATGGAAGCCTGGATGGTTTGTTGTTGAGCCCATTGACAACCTTTTCATCTTGTCCATGATTCATGTTGAACATCTAAGTTAGCGTTGGAAAATTTTGAAAGCATTTTCTTCGTGCTAGTTCATGAGGTACATGTTTGGATGAGAGAAGTGATCTCCTCTAATTCACGTGTATCTGATGCAAGTTGCTGCCTTGGGTTCGAGAAAGGTTGTTTTTGCTTCCTCTGGAATCATCCCAAGTGAGCCATGCATGTGCAAAGTATTCTGTGGTCTGTTGACTGATCATCTTCGTTCCATATGAATTCCGTAGCACACCAAGCCACTGACTGATATGTTCTAGGAAAAGGAGTTAAGTGTAAATCCATGGTAAGGCACAAGACTTCGATATCCTTGATGATGTTTCCCCACCTGAACTCGGTAGTGTTTCGTTGTAAGACTACTGTGCGGTCATGCTTGTCCGGGACAGCGTGTTCACATGCGTGTAGCAGAATCAGCTCATGTTTTGGAGCTTGCTATTGCAGTTCATTTCTCGAGAATATCGCAACGTCATCTTGTCGGTTTGTGTTGCAAACTTTCTTTCCAGACACGTTGTCTGAAATATCCTGACACCAACATGATCTGAATCTCAGGGAGACATGATGGTTGGACCTTTTCCCAGGAATTATAATGTTGGTCTTTCTAAACCGGTAAGGTGGATGTCGTGGCCAACACACCCAGCCGGAAGACCTATTATTGTTGTATCCTGATTGATAAAGTTGGCCACCTCCCCATAAGGATTCCGTAGGATTTACTTCCGTAGTTATTCCTTATGGATTCCTGTGCTCCCAAAGTCTGACCTTTTACTTTATGTTCTAGATACCAAACCATATCTATAAATGGGTTACGCTAGCACATCAAGGGGAACATTAGAAGCGGAGTGCTAAATGTCTCTCGGTCGATCATCCAGATTTCGTTCCCTTGGCCTCGCTAAGGTGAAATCTGAGAAAGTGTTGTCTTCCTTTGCATCTGCATCGTCCATCACTATTCATCATGGTAGTATGTTGTGTTGCCAGGATCCTTGACACGGATGTTGGTAGAACCTTGATGAATATGGAAATGCTCAAGTTCTTTGGAGCACGCGCACGCAAAATCATCCCTTGCGTTGTCTTCAACAAGGTAGTCCACATCATCCACTCTAGTCAGGGTATGCCATCCCTTCTTACTCCGGCAAACGATTGTTGTGATTTGCCTTAGGTTGGTATAAGAGTTTCAATGATCTCCGAATCAAAAGTAATTCTTTTTGCCACATGAGGGAATATTTCTGCAAGTCACCTTCCCTAAGGTGCCATTATGGAATCATGGCAGATAACTCCTTGTTATCTTGAAACCATGCACCATCTTTTTCAGCGTGGAATTTTGCTTAACAACTTGAATCTTCATTCTCTGTTTCACTCCATCCCTCTGGATGTATGTTTCGTGTCTTAGCTCAAGAGATGTTCAACATCTCATTCCGTGAGTTGATCGTGAGTTGCTCGATCTTTAAGAAGATCGATTCCTATGGAGTTGTCTCTGCCCTCGTGTTTGATGAAGAACTCGAAAGCAGAGTTGCCAAGACCAAGATGATGCAAGGAATCGATGCTCCTATGAGGTGCAAGTTGGATCATGAAGATCGTGTTATCTTTGTATCCCCTCTGTCCTCTTACCTCACATCCTGAATCTCGGGACGAGATTCTTGTTTAGTGGGGGTGAGTTGTCACATCCCTAGTTCTGGTATGCTCTGAGCTAGCTAGTCATGTGTTGCATCATGTTTAAATTCTTTTGAATTGGAAATGGGGATTGATCAAACCCTAGCACTTTGAAATTCAATTAGGTCTAGTAAAAATGCTTTCAATGAACCAAAGTGCCCTTCATCAATGTTTGCTAATTTTGGCAAGGCTTTGGATCCAAACTAAAAATATTGAACATTTTTAAGGAATATTTTGGGACTTTGAATTTAAATCGTTATCCTATTTGAATTTGAATTTATATTCATATAATTAGAATATAACTTCAAATGCCACTGAAATGTTTTATGTGCTTTGGAAAAGTCCATCTAGGAACATAAACATATTTCAGAGAAGTAGGCACTGGTTTTGAATCTTGTTTGAATTTAAAACAGTGGCCAAGTGAATAAAAAGAAAACAAACAGAAAATAAAACAGAACAGAGCAGAAAGAACTCACCTGGCCCAACTTACCTGGCCAGCCCAGCCCACCAGGGGCGTTGTGGTCTTCTTCAACCCCTGCCAGTAGGCAGTGGCGAAGTCACGCACGCGCGGGCTGGGGGGTCGCCACCTGTTGCTTCGCGCTGGAGGCTCAGCCCTCTCCCTTCTCCGCTCCTGGAGACGTCCCGTGACCCCCCTGCACCTCTCCCCTCTCTCTGGTCGTCCTCCCTCCTTCCCCTCGCGTTCCCGCAGCCACCCGAGAGCCAGCCATCGCCGCCGTGCTTCGCTCGTGTGGCCGCCGTCGTCACCAAGCGTCACTAGCCGGCCCCAGAGCTACGCCGTGCTGAGCCACGTCCCGCCACCGAATATCACGAGCCCGGAGGCACTGCATCCCCGTCGCCATCATCGTCCCCTTCCTCGGGCTTCCGAGATCGCCGTCGTCGGTTTGCTTTGCTCGAGCCGTCCCCGAGCCCGCTGAGACCTCCGCCGACCTCTCTGTGAGCTCCTCTGCCTCTCCCCTAGCTTCCGTTCTTGTTTGGCCGCCGAAGCCACCGTTTCCGTCCTGGCCGAGAACCACCGCCGCCACGGACTCGTTCCGACGAGCTCCGGCGCCCCCGCACCCAGCCGCCTGCTTCCCTGGATGCGCGCGTGCTCGGGCTACCCCCTGGTGCCCTTAGCCGCCGCTCCCGAGGCCTCAAACGCGGATTCTGCCGCGACCAGTGGTTGCCAGCGATGAGCCGTCGCCTGAGCCATTAATCAGTGGCCCCCGCCGGTCAGGAGATTAGTTAAGGCTAACCACCACCCCTTAGTGACACTGAAGGGTGGCCCCTGCTTGTTTAATTTGTGGGCAAAACAAATAGTTAGTTTAAATAACCCTCTGTTAACACTATGCCACTGACGTGTGGACCCCACATGTTAGGTTTGACCTGGACCCAGTGAGCTGACCTGCTGATGTCAGTCTGACGTCATGCTGACGCACTACGCATTTTCTGGAATATTTCTATTTCAAAAATGATTTGAAAATTTCAGAAAATGTTGCAAACATTGAAAAATCATAGAAATTCAACCGTAGCTCCAAATGAAATAAATTATATATGAAAAATGATCAGAAAAATCCAATCTATCTGTTTGTTGCATTTACATGCATGTTGGAACAACTTAAAGTTGCTGAATTGGACAAAACAATTAAATGGCATTTAAACTAATACATATGGAGTTTGAATTTGAATCTTTGATTCAAACCAACTTCATTTAATCTGGTTGCTAGATGCATTAGCTCAAATCACATCATATTGCCATGTCATGATCATGCATCATACTGTTGCATTGCATTGATTGTGTTCTCTCTTGTTTGTCGGTGTTTGTCCCCTGTCAGTAGACATTGTTCCGATGATGAGATCGATGACACCGATGAAGAGATATACTATCTTCAGAAGTGCCAGACAAGCAAAACCCCCTTGTTCATTCTGATACAAACCCATTCTCTCGCTCCTCCTCTCTTTTACTGCATTAGGACAACAACGATTCAACTGTTGCATGCTACGGTAGTTGAACCCCTATCCTCTACATGACCTGTCATTGCCACAGTAAATAGATGAAACCCACTAGCATGAGTAGGAGTTGTTTGAGCCCTGATGTGCCTACTCATTCATGCTTGTTTGTCATGCCTGCTATTGCTTAGAGTTGTGTCAGGTCCGGTTCATCGGGGATGAATTGTAAGTGTGTGAACATGTCCTACTATTGAGAGCTAAGTGTGTGAACACGATTTGGTAAATGTATCGGTGAGGGGCCATGTAGGAGTACATGGTGGGTTGTCTCATTGAAGCCGTCCTCAGGAACCGAGTTCTGTGTTTGTGATCCATGAACAGTTACTACCACACCTTGGGTTCCGGTAACTCGAGCCCTCTCAACTTATTAATCATCTTGATCTCTGTCCAGGAGTTCCAACTAGTTTCTGGTGTTTGTAGGTAGTGCTAGTAGTCTACCAAGTGGCACCCGGTACAGGTGGGCTTGGGATAGACTAGGCACAGTGGCACGGTGTACCAAGTGGCACCCGGATGGTGGGATTGGGAACCCTACTCACATCGTTTGGGGCCGTGAGCGACACCCCGGCCGGGTCTCCTTGCGGATGGAACCCGAATAGGCGATAAACCTGGACTAGAGACTTGTGTGGTTATTCAGGTGGTGGCCGACTCCCTCGCCAGGCTTCCGCTTGAAGGTTGCCGAGATACACAATGTGTACATGGTGGTAAGTGGCGAGAGCGTGTGTGAAGAGGTACACCCTTGCAGGGTTAACATCATCTATTCGAATAGCCGTGTCCGCAGAATAGGACTTCTGGGTTGCCTGTACAGTTCATAGACAAGTGAAAGTGGATACTCTAAAATGCGCAAGATAAGCGTGAGTGCTATGGATGGCTTTCTCGTAGGGAGACGGGAGCGGATCCATAGTGGTGTATTGATATGGTGAATATGTGGACTCGTGTGCGCCACCTCAACAGAGTTACTTGCAGTTGTAGTTCAGGTTAGCCACCGAATCAATGCTAGCTTGCTGCAGTTAAACTCCACCACTCCTTTGTTGATACCGATGCATATGTAGATAGTTCTGATGTAAGTCTTGCTGGGTACATTTGTACTCACGTTTGCCTATTTTACGTTTGGCAGAGAGACGTCAGTCTCGCTAGTAGTTCCGCATCGACTTCGATGTTTAGCTTGTTACCTCAGCTAAGATCTTGTACCCTTGGGAGGGTCTTGTAGATAGTCAGGC
The DNA here is from genome assembly GCF_018294505.1 of Triticum aestivum. NCBI lineage: Eukaryota > Viridiplantae > Streptophyta > Magnoliopsida > Poales > Poaceae > Triticum > Triticum aestivum. The sequence goes on along the minus strand of NC_057814.1, from coordinate 69,565,843 downwards.
TTCTTAGCCTTTTTCATTTGTAGTTGTCTGTACTCAGACATGTTTATGCTTCCGCTCGATGCTTGTATGCTCTGTATGTTGGGTCATGAGACCATGATTGTAATACTTGGCTCCTCGGAGCCTAATGAATAAATACTTGAGTCGTAGAGTTATGCTGTGATGCCATGTTGTATTTACACATATCGAGCATATTGTGTGTATGATTGAAATGCTTGGTATGTGTGGGATCCGACAACCTAGTTGTTCATCCTTGGTAGCCTCTCTTATGGGGAAATGTAGTCTTGTGCTTCCATGAGCCATAGTAGTCCGCTACAGCCCGGTTCACTGGAGTCCTGCTAGCCCAGCACTACTGCTCCGGAACACTTGACTGGCCGGCATGTGATTCACTTCGTTCCTCTGTCTGTCCCTTCGGGGAAATATCACACGGTGACATCCGGAGTCCTGCCTAGCCTGCTACAGCCCGGTTCATCGGAGTCCTCTTAGCCCAGTGCTACAGCCCGGATTCGCACGCTGCTGAGCGACATGCTCGATGTTGATTCATGTATGCCTGTCCCCATAAGTTAGTGCCACTTTGGGTTCACGAGTAGTCATGTCGGCCCGGGTTCTCTGTCATATGGATGCTAGCGACACTATCATATACGTGAGCCAAAAGGCGAAAACGGTCCCGGGCCATGGTAAGGCGACACCCGTGGGAATACCGTGCGTGAGGCCGCAAAGTGATATGAGGTGTTACCGGCTATATCGATGTGACTTGGAACCGGGTCCTGACAGCTTTGGTATCAGAGCCTGACTGCCTGTAGGATTACCAAGCCAAACTAGTCGAAGTTGAGTCTAGAAATGCTTTAGTTATATAAGGGAATTGATTGTGGAAGGGAACGTAAGGCTCTTTTTACTCCTGTACCTTATGCCCTTCTGATCTGAGTCAACCCCTTCCTTTATACGGGGATTAAGAACTAGGCTTCTCATCTTTCTATAAGGATCACGTGTTACTTATCCGTAGAATCTTCGGATTGTTGGTTCCAGGCCTCAGTACATTTTCTACTACTTTTAGTATGTTGTCAGTTGAACCAGAACCTTGATATGATGTTGTTAAGTGACTATGCAAATCTTCGTGAACGTCTCAAATCTTTCTCAGCATTTACAGCCGTTATGCTGTCTGAGTCATCCCAGGTTTCTAAATAGTCTAATGCATTTGTAAATCCCTACTTACCGTTTTGAAGTTTCTTTGTGCCAGATTAAGCACACTAATCGGTCTGTTGAGGTACTCCGTTGCCTTGTCATGTATGTTGGAGATAGTATTACAACCCTTGGTGTCTTCAAGAACCACTCAGTAACTTAGCAATGCTTTGTATGCACAATGTGATGATTCTGGCCATTATTCTCGAAAGCATCCCGTGATGCCATTTAGTTAGTAGGCATTCTATTTCTGGGTTCTTGAGCCCAAGATTCACTCTACTTACCTCGTGTTGATAGTGTTGCTCGTACCTTTAGGATATTAGTAACCTTTGTGATAGTTCTCGAGGTCCGTGGTATTTCCTTCTTCCAAATACCATGAACGGCTTATGGCAGAAGTTCTTCTGAACCAAAAGATCACAACCAGACTGCTCTTGACGAGTCCTCGATGCTATGTTGTTACTCTGCCAGTTCTACCTTCTCCGCATGGGTTATCCGGAAGAAATATGTTGAGCTTTGCTCGACATACTAATCTATGCATCCACAACTCAGAATGATATATGTTCCTTTGAGTTGTCTCTCTCTTTAGTTGTATCCTGATCTTCGTCTATCATTTGATAGTCAAGAGCATGTCATGCATTCATGCTCATTGATACCTCATATTCTTGTGGGCTGTCAAGCCATTCTAATCCAAAATGACTAGGAGAAACAAACTCCAACACCACATCCATTTCTTGGATTGGGTCAAAGCAATTGTATTCCACAGATCAAAATGCCAATCTAGCTTTTGTTCTGTTCTACCCTGGAGTATTACCATCTTATGTCAAGAATGTTATGGGAACTACACACCATCTTATGAATTCTTGATACAGTGATACTTCTCGCCATCATTACTCATTCCTCGGTCCCGTGTTGTCGCAACTGGAGAGCCGGCCAGTGAATTGTGATGTGTGAAATCAATACTCCGAGCAACTTGTTGCTTGGTAGTAAATGGACAATATTCTCATTCTTAGCGTGTTGGTTATTGAATCATCACTGTAAGATAGATTGTGCTACCTAGTCCTTATTTCTGGTGCACTCTTCGATCAAAAAGTTAGGATTATTCAATCCCTTGCTTATTTGATCATATCATCTTGCTCTGAAAAGCAAGATTGTTCTCGAGCTTAGTAACATATCGGTGGTTCGTGATGTTCCGAATATCTTCTCGAAAGTATTACCAGGGTGTCACCTGACCGCTATGTTGAGTTCGTGATCATGTTGGTTTTCCTCCAAACCACCCATTCCCCAAGATTATGTGTTGGATCCCCTGAACTAGTTGGTTAAGCTAAACAATAACTTGGAGTGTTGGAAGATAAAAGCTTGCTCGACTTAGTTCATTCCAATTTGATATTGTTGTGTGTGTGTGTTGAAGAAGGATGATATCTTCATTGATTGATCCTCGTGATCAATTGTTGTGTCTATTGTCTTGTCCAAACTTTGATTTGAGTGTGGGCTATCCTTAAATCAAATCAGAACAAACGATATTCGTAATGTTGTCTTACTCGTGGTTGTTTCCTCGAGCATACACCATTACATCCTTGGGTCTGACCAATGCTATCACCGTGTTCACTTAATTGTGGAATTCCATCTATATGGAAGCCTGGATGGTTTGTTGTTGAGCCCATTGACAACCTTTTCATCTTTTCCATGATTCATGTTGAACATCTAAGTTAGCGTTGGAAACTTTTGAAAGCATTTTCTTCGTGCTAGTTCATGAGGTATATGTTTGGATGAGAGAAGTGACCTCCTCTAATTCACGTGTATCTGATGCAAGTTGCCGCCGTGGGTTTGAGAAAGATTGTTTTTGCTTCCTCTGGAATCATCCCAAGTGAGCCATGCATGTGCAAAGTATTCTGTGGTCTGTTGACTGATCATCTTCGTTCCATATGAATTCCGTAGCACACCAAGCCACTGACTGATCTGTTCTAGGAAAAGGAGTTAAGTGTTAATCCATGGTAAGGCACAAGACTTCGATAGCCTTGATGATGTTTCCCCACCTGAACTAGGTAGTGTTTCGTTGTAAGACTACTGTGTGGTCATGCTTGTCCGGGATAGCGTGTTCACATGCGTGTAGCAGAACCAGCTCATGTTTTGGAGCTTGCTATTGCAGTTCATTTCCCGAGAATATCGCAACGTCATCTCGCCGGTTTGTGTTGCAAACTTTCTTTCCAGACACGTTGTCTGAAATATCCTGACACCAACCGAATCTCAATCTCAGGCAGACATGATGGTTGGACCTTTTCCCAGGAATTATAATGTTGGTCTTTCTAAACCGGTAAGGTGGATGTCGTGGCCAACACACCCAGCCGGAAGACCTATTATTGTAGTATCCTGATTGATAAAGTTGGCCACCTCCCCATAAGGATTCCGTAGGATTTACTTCCGTAGTTATTCCTTATGGATTCCTGTGCTCCCAAAGTCTGACCTTTTACTTGATGTTCTAGATACCAAACCATATCTATAAATGGGTTACGCTAGCACATCAAGGGGAACATTAGAAGCGGAGTGCTAAATGTCTCTCGGTCGATCATCCAGATTTCGTTCCCTTGGCCTCGCTGAGGTGAAATCTGAGAAAGTGTTGTCTTCCTTTGCATCTGCATCGTCCATCACTATTCATCATGGTAGTATGTTGTGTTGCCTTCCCTAAGGTGCCATTATGGAATCATGGCAGATAACTCCTCGTTATCTTGAAACCATGCACCATCCTTTTTAGCGTGGAATTGTGCTTATCAACTTGAATCTTCGTTCTATGTTTCACTCCATCCCTCTGGATGTGTGTTTCGTGTCTTAGCTTGAGAGATGTTCAACATCTCATTCCGTGAGTTGATCGTGAGTTGCTCGATCTTTAAGAAGATCGATTCCTATGGAGTTGTCTCTACCCTCATGTTTGATGAAGAACTCGAAAGCAGAGTTGTCAAGACCAAGATGATCCAAGGAATCGATGCTCCTATGAGGTGCAAGTTGGATCATGAAGATCGTGTTATCTTTGTGTCCCCTCTGTCCTCTTACCTCACGTCCCGAATCTCGGGATGAGATTCTTGTTTAGTGGGGGTGAGTTGTCACATCCCTAGTTCTGGTATGCTCTGAGCTAGCTAGTCACGTGTTGCATCATGTTTAAATTATTTTGAATTGGAAATGAGGATTGATCAAACCCTAGCACTTTGAAATTCAATTAGGTCTAGTAAAAAAATGCTTTCAATGAACCAAAGTACCCTTCATCAATGTTTACTAATTTTGGCAAGGCTTTGGATCCAAACCAAAAATATTGAACATTTTTAAGGAATATTTTGGGACTTTGAATTTAAATCGTTATCCTATTTGAATTTGAATTTATATTCATATAATTAGAATATAACTTCAAATGCCACTGAAATGTTTTATGTGCTTTGGAAAATTCCATCTAGCAACATAAACATATTTCAGAGAAGTTGGCACTGGTTTTGAATCTTGTTTGAATTTAAAACAATGGCCAAGTGAATAAAAAGAAAACAAACAGCAAATAAAACAGAACAGAGCAGAAAGAACTCGCCTGGCCCAACTTACCTGGCCAGCCCAGCCCACCAGGGGCGTTGTGGTCTTCTTCAACCCCTGCCAGTAGGCAGAGGCGAAGTCACGCACGCGCGCGCTGGGAGGTCGCCACCTTCTGCTTCGCGCTGGAGGCTCAGCCCTCTCCCTTCTCCGCTCCTGGAGACGTCCCGTGACCCCCCTGCACCTCTCCCCTCTGTCTAGTTGTTCTCCCTCCTTCCCCTCGCGTACCCGGAGGCACCCGAGAGCCAGCCGTCGCCGCCGTGCTTCGCTCGCGTGGCCGCCGTCGTCACCAAGCGCCACCGGCCGGCCCAGAGCTACGCCGTGCTGAGCCACGTCCCGCCACCGAATATCACGAGCCCGGAGGCAATGCATCCCCGTCGCCATCATCGTCCCCTTCCTCGGGCGACCGAGATCGCCATCGTCGGTTTGCTTCGCTCGAGCCGTCCCCGAGCTCGCTGAGACCTCCGCCGACCTCTCTGTGAGCTCCTTTGCCTCTCCCCTAGCTTCCTTTCTTGTTTGGCCGCCGAAGCCACCGTTCCCATCCTGGCCGAGAACCACCGCCGCCACGGCCTCGTTTCCGACAAGCTCCGGCGCCCCCGCACCCAGCCGCCAGCTTTCCTGGATGCGCGCGTGCTCGGGCTACCCCCTGGTGCCCTTAGCCGCCGCTCCCGAGGCCTCAAATGCGGATTCCGCCGCGACCAGTGGTTGCCGGCGATGAGCCGTCGCCTGATCCACTAATCGGTGGCCCCCGCCGGTCAGGATATTAGTTAAGGCTAATCACCGCCCCTTAATGACACTAACGGGTGGCCCTGCTTGTTTAATTAGTGGGCAAAACAAATAGTTAGTTTAAATAACCCTCTGTTAACACTATGCCACTGATGTGTGGACCCCACATGTCAGGTTTGACCTGGACCCGCTCAGCTGATCTGCTGATGTCAGTGTGACGTCATGCTGACGCAGTAAGCACTTTCTGGAATATTTCTATTTCAAAAATGATTTGGAAATTTTTGAAAATGTTGCAAATTTGAAAAATCATAGAAATTCAACCGTAGATCCAAATGAAATAAATTATATATGAAAAATGATCAGACAAATCCAATCTATCTATTTGTTGCATTTACATGCATGTTGGAACAACTTAAAGTTGCTGAATTGGACAAAACAATTAAATGGCATTTAAACAAATACATATGGAGTTTGAATTTGAATCTTTGATTCAAATCTACTTCATTTAATCTGGTTGCTAGATGCATTAGCTCAAATCACATCATATTGCCATGTCATGATCATGCATCATACTATTGCATTGCATTGATTGTGTTCTCTCTTGTTTGCCGGTGTTTGTCCCCTGTCAGTAGACATTGTTCCGACGATGAGATCGATGACACCGATGAAGAGCTATACTATCTTCAGAAGTGCCAGGCAAGCAAAACCCCCTTGTTCATTCCGATACAAACCCATTCTCTCGCTCTTGCTCTCTTTTACTGCATTAGGACAACAACGATTCAACTGTTGCATGCTGCGGTAGTTGAACCCCTATCCTCTGCATGACCCGTCATTTCCACAGTAAATAGATGAAACCCACTAGCATGAGTAGGAGTTGTTTGAGCCCTGATGTGCCTACTCATTCATGCTTGTTTGTCATGCCTGCTATTGCTTTGACTTGTGTCAGGTCCGGTTCATCGGGGATGAATTGTAAGTGTGTGAACATGTCCTACTATTGAGAGCTAAGTGTGTGAACACGATTTGGTAAAGGTATCGGTGAGGGGCCATGTAGGAGTACATGGTGGGTTGTCTCATTGAATCCGTCCTCAGGAACTGAGTTCTGTGTTTGTGATCCATGAACAGTTACTACCACACATTGGGTTCCGGTAACTCGACCCGTCTCAATTTATTAATCATCTTGATCTCTGTCCAGGAGTTGCAACTAGTTTCTGGTGTTTCTAGGTAGTCTTAGTAGTCTACCAAGTGGCACCCGGTACAGGTGGGCTTGGGACAGACTAGGCACAGTGGCACAGTGTACCAAGTGGCACCCGGATGGTGGGCTTGGGAACCCTGCTCACATCGTTTGGGGCCGTGAGCGACACCCCGGCCGGATCTCCTTGCGGATGGAACCCGAATAGGCGATAAACCTAGACTAGAGACTTGTGTAGTTAGTCAGGTCATGGCCGACTCCCTCGCCAGGCTTCCGCTTAAAGGTTGCCAAGATACACAACGTGTACATGGTGGTAAGTGGCGAGAGCGTGTGTGAAGAGGTACACCCCTGCAGGGTTAACATCATCTATTCGAATAGCCGTGTCCACGGAAAAGGACTTCTGGGTTGCCTGTACAGTTCGTAGACAAGTGAAAGTGGATACTCTAAAATGCGCAGGATAAGCGTGAGTGCTATGGATGGCGTTCTCGTAGGGAGATGGGAGCGGATCCATAGTGGTGTATTGATATGGTGAATATGTGGACTCGTGTGCGCCACCTCAACAGAGTTGCTTGCGGTTGTAGTTCAGGTTAGCCACCGAGTCAAAGCTAGCTTGCTGCAGTTAAACTCCACCACTCCTTTGTTGATACCGATGCATATGTAGATAGTTCTGATGTAAGTCTTGCTGGGTACATTTGTACTCATGTTTGCCTATTTTATGTTTTGCAGAGAGACGTCAATCTCGGTCATAGTTCCGCGTGGACTTCAACGTTTAGGTTGTTACCTCAGCTACGATCTTGTACCCTTGGGAGGGTCTTGTAGATAGTCAGGCTTCTCAGCCTTTTTCATTTGTAGTTGTCTTTACTCAGACATGTTTATGCTTCCGCTCGATGCTTGTATGCTCTGTATGTTGGGTCATGAGACCATGATTGTAATACTTGGCTCCTCGGAGCCTAATGAATAAATACTTGAGTCGTAGAGTTATGCGGTGATGCCATGTTGTATTTACACATATCGAGTATATGGTGTGTATGATTGAAATGCTTGGTATGTGTGGGATCCGACAACCTAGTTGTTTATCCTTGGTAGCCTCTCTTAGGGGAAATGTAGTCTTGTGCTTCCATGAGCCATAGTAGTCCGCTACAGCCCGGTTCACGAGAGTCCTGCTAGCCCAGCACTACTGCTCCGGAACACTTGACTGCCCGGCATGTGATTCACTTCGTTCCTGTGTCTGTCCCTTCGGGGAAATGTCACGCGGTGACATCTGGAGTCCTGCCTAGCCTGATACAGCCCGGTTCACCGGAGTCCTGTTAGCCCAGTGCTACAGCCCAGATTCGCACGCTGCTGACCGACATGCTCGATGTTGATTCATGTATGCCTGTCCCCGTAAGTTAGTGCCACTTTGGGTTCACGACTAGTCATGTGGGCCCGGGTTCTCTGTGATATGGATGCTAGCGACACTATCATATACGTGAGCCAAAAGGCGCAAACGGTCCTGGGCCATGGTAAGGCGACACCCGTGGGAATACCGTGCGTGAGGCCGCAAAGTGATATGACGTGTTACTGGCTAGATCGATGTGACTTGGAATCGGGGTCCTGACAAGAAGGGTTCACCACAGCAGGGATCCGCTCTCTAGACAGTCTCAGATCTTCTACCCCGCCGCCGGCAGCCACGACAACTGCATTACCATCATCAGCTGAGCAGATGACCTTGAGGACTACACGGGTCCACAAGAGAGGTCGCACTCTTCCGTGGCATACGTTATGCGTCGCTTAATATGATGACATGCTACTTTATCGTCGTGTTCACCTATTAGACTCCGAGTCAGGTCCAAACTTATGCTGAAACTTGAGTTTTTAAATGGTTGTGGGGTACATATTGGGGCAGCAATCAGTACTATCTGTCCACTATCTGGTTAATCTCGGGTGTTTACTATGAGTTTCATGTTGGGTGCAAACAAACATCAAAGGAGCCATTATCTGTATTTTTAACTAAAGCTATTATCTGCCTGCTATCATTGGTTTTGGGTCTATCCACAGTTTGCTACCATCACTCTGGATTTGTGCATGCACTACTATTATAATCTCACTATGTTTTATTCCTATGCATGTCAGTTATTGTGCACAATGGAACTGAACATGTAGAGCAAAAGACACGAGCCTTGCGTGGCAATAAAATTTCATGCAGACGTCGCTCCATGGTGGGCTCAAAGGCAGCCCCCCTCCACCCATTTCGGGTCGTAATCAAGAGGAAGATAACTGTTCTAAGGGGGATTCAGAAGCAGAAGACCACTCCTATTTACCCTATGAGGTCTTCACTCTAACTTGGCATGCTGCTGTTGGTAATATCATGCATATGGTGCCTTGCATTGCTTAATGTATACATCAAAGATGTCATCTGCTTAGTTTAGACATGCTTTGTGTCAATGCCATCTGTTTAGTTTCTTTATCGTATATGCAAATCATGCAATGCCATCTTGTCTATCCAGGCATCATATATGTGAATTTTGCAATGCCACCCTAGTTAGCCAGTCATCTTATATGTGAATTATATCATGAAATCATTTTTTTATTATGTGTTAAATTTGTCAACAATTTTAGTACATTCAATTACTCTTCCCATGCATCAGCTATTCGGCACGGTCATGGAAAAATCTAGAGTGGAAACAAGGTCTTCAGAGCAGACAATGCTATCAGAGGAGGATTTAGAGACAGATGACCAGTCCTATTTCCCCCCCCCCCGAGGTGCATGCTCTAACTTGGCAGGGTTATGTTGCTCATATCGTGTGTATGGTATCTTGCATTGCTATGTCATTTGCTTAGTTTAGACATGCTTTCTGTGAATGCCACCTGTTTAGTGTCTAATTACCATATATGTGAATTATGCAATGCCATCTTGTTGCAAGACATTATATATGTGAATTATGCAATGCTATCTTGTTGCAAGGCATTATATATGTGAATTATGCAATGCCATGCTGTTTAGCCAAGCGTCATATATGTGAATTATATCATCCCGTCCTTTTTTTATATTTCTCATTGCTTTTGTCGACAATGTTTGTATATTCAACTGCTCTTACTGTGCATCGGCCATTTGAATTGGTGATGGAGAAATCTGGAGTGAAAACAAGGTCTTCAGAGCAGACAATACTACCCGCTGAAGCAGATATCTTGCTGGTTACAGATAGTTCTTCAGAGGAGGATTCAGAGGCAGATGACCAGTCCTATTATCCCCTGAGGTGTAGGCTCAAACTTGGCAGGGTTATATTACTCATATCATGCATATGTTGTATTGCAAAGCTTAGTTTTTACATCAAATCCACGATATTGAATACCATCTCCTTAGTTGACACATCATATATGCGATTTCCCTCTGCTCACTTCCTTAGTATATAAATCATATATTTGAATTATATCATGCCATGATGTTTACATAGACAGCATGTATCTGAATTATGGCATGCCAACCCATTTTCTAAAGACATAATATAGTTATATCATCTCATCCTATCTAAATAGTCATCATATTTTGAATTATGTCATTCTATCCGTGAATTATATCATGCCATCATGTTTCCATCGACGGCATGTTTGTGATTTATGGCATGTCAACCACTTTAATAGACACATCGTATAGTTATATCATGTCATCCTGTTTACATAGTCATCATATTTTGAAGTATCTCATTCTATCCTATTTAGTTAGCCATCATACATGTGAAATTGTGTCATGCTATCCTGTTTAATTAGCCATCATATATGTGAAATTATGTCCTGCTATTCTGTATGGTTAGACAACATTAATGTGAATTATTTCATGCCCTGTTTTCTTCCCTACTATCCTTTGCACCTGTCTATCTTACAATGTCTGTACATTCAATTACTTTTCTTGTTTATAAGCCATTTCAATTGGAGGGGGTGATGGCACTATCTGCGGGAGTAAAAACACGGTCTTCAGAAAAGATCGTGCTACCTGTCGATGGAGATAGAACCACGGTTGTACTTGCCCAAGAACCAGCCCCACCACACATAACCCAGACTCACGCAGATTGTACCCCTACCCAGTTGGACGGAGAACCAGCTGCACCCCTTCTAACCCCAACCCCAGCAGATAGTAACCCAGTTCCCGTTGACACAGCACCGTCTCCACCACAGAGCACCCAAACACGAGCAGTTAGTAAAGCAACTACAGTGCCAAAAGCACGAGGACCACCACTCCGAACCCCAAGCCAACACTTAAAGCAGAAAAAGAATTGTTCTCAGGTCAGGTTCCGTAGCTATGGTTCATACTACTTTGCTCTTGCATCACTGTATTTACTCATACCAACTAATTTCAAATTTGAAGGATGCAATTCAAACTCCAATGGCGCAAAAGGTATGTTTTAAACCTATTTCTTTAACATGTTTGCTGTTGTAACTTGCTCTATGTTGATTTTAGTTTCAATTGAATAAGCAGTTATGTTCTCATGCCATGCACATTACAAGTCTTGTTATTGCTGTGTAGTTTCCCACACTTATATTTTGTCTATGCTGCTTTGTCTTAAATAGATATGATTCGAACTATATCTATCTTGATTTGGCAAGATAAACTAGAATGATATAGACCATACAGTGACCATAATACATAGATATATGTTTGTTTCATGCTGTTATCCTTTCCACCTTAGTACTGAACTGGTTTACCAAAATGAGTTTTATATACTACATTGTAAACCTGTGATGTGTTTGTTTGTTTCTCTTTTAGAACGCGAATAAAATATTGAAGGGTACCCCGTTATGCAATGGTAAAGGAAGTAATGCAGATAAGGTTCAAGATAGTGAGACATCCCTGTTGGTCTCCAAGAAAGCTGATAAAAACTATATTGAAGACACTGAGACAACCCCAAAGTCCTGTCTTGATGTAGTGTTCGAGTTACTGGCTACTACTGCTGGCACCAGCTCTTCGAACTCGCTTCCTGAATCAGTTCGGCTTCTTGAGTCTCAACTTCAAGTTGAAAGACATCGATCAGATGTTATGCAACAGGAAGCCGAAGGACTGAGGAAGTCCCTGTAGAATTCAGATGCATACTTTCTGGTGCAACAGCAAGTGCTGGAGGATTTAAGTGCCAAACAAGAGAAAGTTAATAAGCTGGCTAAGCATCTTGCCAGCATTATGGGTACCCAGGATATTGTTTCTTGAGCTCTTGTAAAGTGGTTTCAGTTCTGGACTTGTTTTGCTGCGGCGTTTATATGCTGCTTTGTTCCCTATATTTGCACTGGTGGCGAACTTTGATGCCCAGTGGATGTAATATGTGTAATAGCCATGATAGCCTAGCATAAGTTGCTTGCTTATTTATTTCCTTATTGTCTTGTTTATTTGTTTTCTTGTAGTCAGTGCAGTTCTTTTTCCGCAGTTTGCTAGTGGCCACCATAACCTATTTTTAAAAACTAGGCCACAATAGCCATGGGCTACATATTTACTCTAGTTAACATGGGCCTCCTACGGGTCGTAGAATAAATGCACCTTCTATGGGCCGTAGAAACAATGGGCCTTCTGCGACGTAGAAACAATGGGCCTTATACGGGCCGTAGACACAATGGGCCTTCTACGAGCCGTATCATCAATGGGCCTCCTACGGGCCGTATGATCGGTTGGCCAAACATGGACCAATAACAGACCACATTATGGCCGTAAATGGGCTAGAGTTGAAATCGTCCGTTCATGGGCCGACCATAACGGGCCGTCGTTAATCGGCCATATTTGATGACGCTATGAAAATGGCCCAATGTATTAACGGGCCACAAACGGCCGACTGTAACCACAGGCTGAATTTGGCCCAGAAGCAGAAAATGACAGTAACGGGCCATAAGTAAATGAATGCTAGAAATGAGCCCAATAATAAATGGGCCCTGAGAAGGCCGAAAGATAACATGGGCTAGAAACGGCCCAACGGAATAATGGGTCGTTAATAGGTATAAAGTGATACACTGTTCATTACGGGCCAGTTTCACCACGTGTCGTTAATGGGTTTAAAGTGATACACTGTTCAGTACGGGCCAGTTTTACCACGGGCCATTAATGGGCTGAGAGTTACTAAGGGCCTCATATGGGCCAAAGGACTTCATGGGCCATACATGGGCTGGAAGTTAAAACGGGCTGGAATTATATTGGACGGCCAGATGATGCTACTGGGCCTAATTCAGATAGGCCGTAAGCGGGCCCTGGGTTAGCGGGTTGTAAATGGGCTATATGCGAACAGGCGGCTAACAGGCTTGCCGTGGGCCGGCCCGCCACCTTTTGACCTAGTCAAATGGGCCGGCCTTTTCACAGGAATGGGCCTCTGTTGGGCCGTGCCAAGTGTCGACGTATCATAGGCGCTTTGGGTCCAATGAGTGGATGAAATCTGTCCCAACGGTGAGCCGACATGTGTTTCCTCCAGCCAATGAGGATTTTACACGTGGAAAATCCCCATTGGTCGGGGCTATTAACGGGTTATCAGATCCAAAACCGGACCCGATAGCTTAACGGCGTTCCGTTACGGTGGATGCCACGTGTCGATCACCCTTGACGAAAGGACTTATGTGACGCGCGATTTATCGTCATGGAAGTGGACACTTCCGTGATGATAATTTTGGTGATGTCATGGAACACTTCTACAACATCACAGGTATGACTATCTTGATTCTGTCATAAATTTGTCATCGATGTACATGCATGACAGAAAACGCGACCTACTGTGACAAACACGTATCATCACGGAAGTGTATTTTTTTGTAGTGGTAGGTATTTCCCTCAGTGATGAAACCAAGGTTATCGAACCAGTAGGAGAACCAACCAACACAACGTAAACAGCCCCTGCACACAAATAACAACTACTCGCAGCCCGACGTGTTAAAGGGGTTGTCAATCCCTTTCGGCCAACGGCGCCAGAAATTGGCAAACGGACGTGAGGAAATTGTAGTAGATTAATAGACCGAATGCCAAATAAAATAAAGAAGAATAAAACGCAGCAAGGTATTTTTGTATTTTTTGTTTAATAGATCTGAAATAAAAGCAAAGGAAAAGTAGATCGCAAAGGCAAATATAAGAGAAAGAGACCTGGGGGCCGTAGGTTTCACTAGTGGCTTCTCTCGAGAAAAATAGCAAATGGTGGGTAAACAAATTACTGTTGGGCAATTGGTAGAACTTCAAATAATCATGATGATATCCACGCAATGATCATTATATAGGCATCACGTCCAAGATTAGTAGACCGACTCCTGCCTGCATCTACAACCATTACTCCACACATCGAATGCTATCCAGCATGCATCTAGTGTATTAAGTTCATGGAGCAATGGAGTAATGCAATAAGAATGATGACATGATGTAGACAAGATCTATCTATGTAGAGATAGACTCCATCATTTTATCCTTAGTAGCAACGATACATACGTGTCAGTTCCCCTTCTGTCACTGGGATGAAGCACCGTAAGATTGAACCCACTACAAAGCACCTCTTCCCATTGCAAGATAAATAGATCAAGTTGGCCACACAAAACCCAAATATCCGAGAAGAAATACGAGGCTATAAGAGATCATGCACATTAGAGATGAAAGAAACTCAAATAGCTTTCATGGATATAAAAAGATAGATGTGATCATAAACTCAAAGTTCATCCGATCCCAACAAACACACCGCAAAAAGAGTTACGTCATATGGATCTCCAAGAGACCATAGTATTGAGAATTCGACGAGAGAGAGGAAGCCATCTTGCTACTAACTACGGACCTGAAGGTCTATAAAGAACTACTCACGCATCATCCGAGAGGCACCAATGAAGTGGTGAACCCCTCCGTGATGGTGTCTAGATTAGATCTGGTTGTTCTGGACTCTGCGGCGGCTGGAATTGATTTTCGTCGACTCCCCTAGGGTTTCTGGAATATTGGGGAATTTATAGAGCAAAGAGGCGGTCTTGGGGCACGCGAGGTGGGCACAACCCACCAGGGCACGCCTGGGCCTCCTGGCGCGCCCTGGTGGGTTGTGCTCCCCTCGGAGCACCCCCAGGCGCAGCCTTGGCCCATTAGATGTCTTCTGGTCCATAAAAAATCTCCGTGAAGTTTTGTTGCATTTGTACTCCGTCTGGTATTGATTTCCTGCGATGTAAAAAACATGCAGAAAACAGCAACTGGCACTTGGCACTATGTCAATAGGTTAGTACCAAAAAATGACATAAAATGACTATAAAATGATTATAAAACATCCAAGATTGATAATATAACTGCATGGAACAATAAAAAATTATCGATACTGTCGGGGGAAATCGACACCTATGGAATCACTGGGATCCCTTCTAAGGTTGGCGGGCGCGGGGTTGTGCAAAGAGCGGGTCTGACAGGAAGCACACAGATCGTTTACCCAGGTTCGGGCCGCGGAGATGCGTAATACCCTAGTCGTGCTTTGCTGGATGTATTTTAGTGTTCTTGTGTTCTTGAGCTAGCTACGGGGTATAACTTGCCCAAATGATCCGATTCCTTCTCCTGGTCGCCACGGGCCTCCTTTTATAGACAAAAGGGGTTGCCACAGTGGCACACAGGAGGTGGAAAGGTGTACAGTGGATGAGTCTATCCTCTGGCACCATCAGACAAACGCATTTAATGTGCTGCCGACGTGCCCCTCTCGCTTTATCTGGGACGACATGGAAGCACGTTCCAGCTGTCGCCGCCTCACCTGGCTTCAACACGCGTCCGAGCTGACAAGGCGCCATGGCGCCATGTTGACTGGATGCTGGGCTGGCGCGGTGGTGGAGCCTTCACGATCATCTGCATTCCACCACGCAGGTGCTTGCTGGGTCGTTCGTGGAGGCCGCTTGTCGCCACGCAGGTGCCTTCTCAGCTGGTTGAGCTGCCAGCTGCATGGGGATGGCGGTGGTGTCTTGGCAGGCGTGGGCCTGGCTGTGGTCCTGCTGGTGCCCTCGGCAAGGGCGTTGCCGGGGGCCCGGCAAGGGTCTTGCCGCGGCGCCGCGGTCGTCCCTGGCAAGGCGCTCGCCGGGGGTGTCGTGGATTTCCTCGGCTAGGATCCCACTGAGGGTCGTCGTCTTCTGGTCCTCATCTGATCTTGTGTGTTTATGATTTTGACGAAGATCTGCATGCCACCACAGAGGTGCCTCCCGAGCCTTGGTTCCAATGTGGTTTGTTGGTGGTGTTGGAACCAGTGGGCTCAAGGGTGGCACACTCTACTGGCATCGGGCAAGTTGCCCCGGCAAGGCTCTTGCCGGGGCTGCGGAGGTCGTCCCGGCAAGGGTCTGGCCGGGGGAGTCCAACCTGCCCCCTTGCTCTTTGTGTCTCTTGGTCTTGGCGTTGCTTTGGCTGTCTTGTGCTCCGGCTTCCCTCCTCTGCCCTGCTAAGTGTGGCCGTGGGCGCGGCTCTGACTGCCCGTGCACAAGTGAGTCAAAAGGAGAGCCCCTACTTTTGTACACCGATAGGAGCCCCCGGGCCTGGGCAACACATAAGCACGACGCGTTGTTGGACTAGGCCCAGAACGTTGCGCGGGCAGGTGGGGCGGATTTTTACCGTAGTAACTTTTCCGTCCGCTGCGCTTCTCCACGACCCTCGTTGAACGCGCGACCTGGAGGGTCATGCGTGACGTGGGGGTCATGCGTGGGGCGGTCTCCGCACGCATGCGTCACACCGCGGTTAATGGGAAAAGAGGCGGCCCGCGCCTTCCCCGTAAAAAGGAATAACCGCGGGCGCGTTGCTCATTTACCCCCTGCGTCTTCTCCAATCTCGGAACCGTCGTCCCCTCCTTCCTCCTTCTCAAGCTCTCGCCTTTTCTCGCCGCCGCCTCGTCTTTGTCGTCCTTCCCCCTTGGACTCTCGCAGCCGCCATGGCACCCAAAACCAGTAAAGGCAAGGGAGTCGCTAAGGACGCCAAGGACGCAGTCCGCCTACTTCCCCTCGACGGTCGACACAGTCCATCTCCGGGGCTACTTCAAGCACCTGTGGGGGTGCAAGACGGGGGGGAGGGGGGAAACCACGGGGCACCCGGCCACGCGCGTCATCCCTGCCGCTTCCGCCGAAGCCGGCACGAATCCGTACCCATTCTTCGTCGACTACTTTTCCCGCGGCCTCTGCCCCCCTTCTCTAATTTCTTCAATGACGTCATGCACACCTACGGCTTTCACCTTCTGGATTTCACTCCAAACGTCGTGGCATGCATGGCTCTCTTTGCCCATCTCTGCGAGGGCTTCGCCGGAGTGTTCCCCAATACGGCGCTCTTCCGCCACTACTTTTATCCTCGGATCCAAAAGGGAGGCGCCATTTCTGGTTGTGTTGCCTGGATCCCAAGGACCAAAGGGACATACCCGGAGGACACTCAGAAGGAGAGGTGGGAGGAGTGGCGGGGCCGGTGGTGCTCGATTCAGGAGGACCCGTAGGAGTTTTGCCAGGTTCGCCAAGCGTCGCCGGTTCGCAGAAACGACTGGGGTGATGTTGATGCCGACGATGCGAAGCTCACGGTCGCCACCACCAGGATTCTGCGCCTCACCGAGGCTGGGCTCACCCTTGAGATGATCGGGGCGGATTTCATCCGCCACCAAATCGCTCCGCTGCACAACAAGGGGAGCCGGCCTGGCTCTTCACGAATGATGCCGACATCGTGAGGCTTTGCCCCGGCTTGGACCATAATCTCACGGTGATGGGGCACACCCACTTCTGCCAGCGGCTCTTCCAGGTCGACGTGAACCGTGACGGCAAGGTCGAGCGGTCCGCGAAGGCCAACAAGGTCGCCAAGGGGCCCTTGTTTGGGTTGCCGGCGGGGTGGTTCCGCTGAGCAATAACTCACGCCGAAACGACATCATCGCCATGATGCCAGAGTTCAACGCGCACGGCCTCGTCCCAAATTGGGCCGAGCCGCCGGGGGATCAGGTGCAGGAGTTCATCTATACCTTGGAGGAGAAGTACGTCCACGACGAGCCGCGGCTCGTCCAGGACACCACCCAAGTGGAGATGGACTACATCGCCGCCAGGGCGGCGGAGGCGGAGCTCGCCAGGGAGGCCCGCAGCGCCGGCGGCGTGGAGGACAAGGCCGTGGCGGCCGCGGAGGAAAATGAGCTCGCCCAGTGGGCGGAGTCCGCTGGGGAGGCCAGCAGCACCGACACCGGGGCCCTTCTCATCGAAGATGTGGTACGAGTCATCGGTGGAGGAGGTCGATACTGTCGACCCTTCGGTCACGGGGAGAGGGCGAGTCCTGCGGCGGGCCAGCTCTGGCGAGCCGGTCCGGCCTGGCAGGGCCGTGCAGCCGCAGCAAACCCAGGAGGCGTCCGCGCGCCAGACGAGGGCCGTGGCGGCGAGGAAGGTGGTGAAGGCCGCGGTGGCGAAGAAGAAGGCAACTGCCTCTTCTTCGTCCAAGCGTCCTCGGACTCCATCTGCTTCCCCTCCTCCCGCACATGACGACACAGAGGTTGTCCTTGATTTTGGGTCCCTCAGCCCAAGGAGGAAGAGGAAGGCAACAGAAGAGGAGGTGGAGGACGAGTAAGTATCTTGCTCTTTTTCATCATCTCCGTGTTCTCAGACTATGCCGCTTATCTTGATTTGTTCTCGACTTCGTAGGGACGCGGAGACGCTGACCTAGAGGGTGAAAAGGGCTAGGGTTCGGTGGACGGCCAGCCCCCGGCGGGCACTTCGAGTACACCGCTGGTGGTGGTGAGCAGCCCAGACAGCAGCCCCCGGCGCAGGCCCCAGCGTAAGCTCATCACTCGCCCCTCGTCAGTGTGTGTTGGGGGTATGATCCCTTGGCACTGACCATGCGGTGGTTGCAGGAGGAGGACAGCAGCAGGAGGAGCCACCGAGGGCTACCCCCAACACGCCGCCCCCTTTGACCACGTCGCCCCGAGGGCCGTCCCCGGCAAGGGCACCAAGCACCTAGCCCATGCACATGGAGGAGGAGGAGGCAAACTTGGGCGCTGGTGGCTCCGCCTCGGCGCCAGATGTTGGCGGGGAGGGGGCCTCTTCTTCCCAGCGTAAGTGATTCGCTTTGTGTCCCCGTTCTTTTTTCTTTTTTCTTCTTCTTGAATCTTGGTCATGGCTTCGCCTCATCCTCTTCTTGATATCCAGATCCTCCCTCGGCGGACCGGGAGGACATAGATACCGTCATCGAGGATGTCGCCAAGGACGCCGCGGCGGAGGCTGAGAAGATCGCCGCTGAGGAGGCCGCCAAGGGGTCTGCCGTGGGGTCCGGCAAAGCTGCTGCCGACGAGGCCGGCAAGGGGCCTGCTGGGGAGGCCGGCAAGGCTGCTGCCGAGGAGGAGGGGGTCGACGACCAACCTTCCTCCTTTGCTACCTCTGGCTCAGGCAAGTACCTGAAGGTGAGCGACGACCTGTTCGTCCACCTCCCATGGACGGCGAGCACCAGGGCACCCACCGATGGAGAGCTGTTCGACGAGGAGGTGCTTGTCGCCGCAGGGCTCGAAGTTGTTGACGAGCCGAGCGACGATGGCGGCGGCTCCCAGGAAGAGCTGCTCCTACAGGCCATGAGTGCCAACTTCCAGAAGCTCCAGGCGCTCCACCACGCCCGCCAAGACAAGATAAGATCCAGGATGGCCGTGGCGGATATGGTAGAAGCAGATTTCAAGGAGCGCGTTACTGAGACGCAAGCCTGGCCTCACGATGCCCACCAGGAACTGAAGGACATCCAAGGCGAGTTGGCCCAGCATCAGCAAGAGTTCCTTCTCCAACAAGCTGATTTTGAGAAGGCCCAGGAGCTGGCGAGGGAGCAGGCCGCCAAAGAGGAGGTCGCTCTGCAACAACACCAGGCTCAACTGAACTCCCAGGACGAGGAACTTGCCGCCCGTGAGGAGAAGCTTGCCGCCACACTCCGTGGCAAGGACGAGGAGGTGGAGAAGCTAGTCGTGCAGCGGACCCAGGAGCTGGAGCAGAGGCACAAGGAGGCACTCAATGCCCAGGCTCTGGTTCACGTCGGCAAGGTGAAAGAGCTAGAGGTGGAGCGGGACGGGCTGAAGGATCAGGCCCTGAAGCTGGCCAAAGAGAAGGACACGCTCAACGGTGCCCTGGTGGAGGCGCAGTCCTCGGCAAGGCTGAGCAGCTCTCCAAGGCCAACGATTCCATCAAAGACCTGAAGGTGAAGCTAGAGGTCCTTGAGGAGACGCTCTCGGAGGCCAAGGCCCGGGAGGAGACCCTGGCCAAGGATCTAGAGGTCGAGAAGCAGTTGCAGAAGAACGAAGCCGCCAACCACAAGGATTTTGTGGAGGGCGAGAACCACTGGATCAGCCGCCTCGAAGACGTCGCCGACAGGATCACCACGTAGCTGGCTACCATGGGGATGCCGAATGTGAGGTACACCCTGGAGCGCAACATGAGTACCAACGCCAAGCTGACCCTGTTCTTCGAGGGTGTCTTCGGGGCCCTGGAGCAGCTCCACTCCAATCGGGCGGCCTCTGTGGCCGATGAGGCCCGAAGGCTTTGCTGGGGTGCCATGACCAAGGTCCTCACCAAGGTGGCGCACTGGAATCCCAACCTCGACTTCGACGCCGCGCTGAAGAGCTTGCCGGAGGATGCGGACCTCGCGGTGCTCAAGGAGCGTATCAAGCCCATCATCAGCCGTATCGACGGAATCCAGAGGGTGGAGGGCCTGCACCGGGACTAGGCACCCCGTTTTGCACCGCCGCTGTGGGTTCATGGCCAAGAAATTTTTTATCTTTAGTTAGAACCGCAGTAACAATTGATGTAGTATAACTCGACAGTACTTTTGATATTATGCATGCTATCTTCCCGTTTGATCTCCCTTTGTATGTGCACCCTACGTTAATCAGGTAGGCTTGCCGGCGCGTAAACCTAGGCCGCGGCGCCATGAGGACGGATCCCCAATGGCCTGCCGGGTGTGCTTGCTGCCAGGCGAACCACCTTACCGCTCTTAACGCGGCCGCTCGAACTGTCGAGCTTGACTCGAGTAAGAATCGAGAGCGTTGCCAATTGTGGCAGGCTACCCTGCCGTTCTTGACGCAGCAGCCCGAATTGTTGAGCAGACTCGAAACAGAGCGAGGGCGTTGCCAATAGTGGAAGGGCCCCTTTGCATCCAGGTTTTCCATACATAGGGCAGGATCTCTGAGGACAAAAACCTTATATGTAAAAAGAAATTGCTTAAAGTTTCGCATGACTTAGCTTTTCTGTCGTTGCGCGAGCGTCCAGGGTATCTGCAGATGGTGCTGTCAAGCTTGGTCGTCTTCTTCCTTGGAATGACGGCCACGATGAAGCCGCTGCTCTGATTAGACCAGATTTCAACAACTGCGCCCCTACCTGGCGCGCCAAAGATGTCGGCGGAAATCGACACCTATGGAATCACTGGGAACCCTTCTACGGTTGGCAGGCGCGGCGTTGTGCAAAGAGCGGGTCTGACAGGAAACACACAGATCGTTTACCCAGGTTCGGGCTGCGGAGATGCGTAATACCCTAGTCCTGCTTTGGTGGATGTATTTGAGTGTTCTTGTGTTCTTGAGCTAGCTACGGGGTGTAACTTGCCCAAAAGATCCGAATCCTTCTCCTGGTCGCCTCGAGCCTCCTTTTATAGACAAAAGGGGTTTCCACAGTGGCATACATGAGGTGGAAAGGTGTACAGTGGATGATTCCATCCTCTGGCACCGTCGGACAAACGCATTTAATGCGCTGCCAACGTGCCCCTCTCGCTTTATCGGGGATGGCAGGGAAGCACGTTCCAGCTATCGCCGCCTCGCCTGGCTTCGAGACGCGTCCGAGCTGACGAGGCACCGTGGCGCCATGTTGGCTGGCTGCTGGGCTGGCGTGGTGGTGGAGCCTTCACGAAGAACTGCATGCCACCACGCAGGTTCTTGCTGGGTCGGTCGTGGAGGCCGCTCGTCGCCACACAGGTGCCTGCTCAGTTGGTTGAGCTGGCGGCTGCATGGGATGGCGGTGGTGTCTTGGCAGGCGTGGGCCTGGCTATGGTCCCGCTGATGCCCGGTCTTGCCGCGGCGCCACGGTCGTCCCCGGCAAGGCGCTCGGCGGGGGTCTCGTGGATTTCCTCGGCTAGGATCCCGCCGAGGGTCGTCGCCTTCTGGTCCTCATCTGATCTTGTGTGTTTATGATTTTGACGAAGATCTGCATGCCACCACAGAGGTGCCTCCTGAGCCTTGGTTCCAATGTTGTTTGTTGGTGGTGTTGGAACCCGTGGGATCAAGGGTGGCACACTCTGTTGGCATCGGGCAAGTTGCCCCGGCAAGGCGCTTGCCGGGGCTGCGGAGGCCGTCCCGGCAAGGGTCTTGCTGGGGGAGCCCACCCCGCCCCCTTGCTCTCCATATCTCTTGGTCTTGGCGTTGCTTTGGCTGTCTTGTGCTCCGGCTTCCCTCCGGCTTCCCTTCTCTGCCCTGCTAAGTGTGGCCGTGGGCGCGGCTCTGACTGCCCGTGCACAAGTAAAGGGGTCAAAAGGAGAGCCCCTACTTTTGTACACCGACAGATATGTTGGAGACATATCAGCATCCCAAGCTTAACTCCTGCTCGTCCTCGAGTAGGTAAGTGATAAAAACAGAATTTTTGATGTGGAATGCTGCCTAACATGTCATCTCATATCCTTTTCTTTATAGCATGGTCATTTGTACTTTTATGTGATTCAAAGCAATAGTCTAGTTTTGACATGATGACTTAAATACTCAAGCATATCAACAAGCAACCATGTCTTTCAAAATATCAACGCTAAAATAAGTTATCCCTAGCCCATCATGCTCAATCATTGATCCATTCATGAGACACACTCGCATATTAGCTACACCTAATACTCAAGTACGATCATATTGCCTCCTAGTTGGTGCTTTTATAAGAGAAGATGGAGACTCAAATTCAAAATAAAAATTGCATAAAGTAAAAGAAAGGCCCTTCGCAGAGGGAAGTAGGGATTCGTAGAGGTGCCAGAGCTCAAAGCGAAAAACTTAGAGATAAAACCATTTTAGGAGGTGTGAACTTTCCCACCAACAAAAATGACCTAGAGTTCCCAACACTTTCCATGCTAAATATATCATAGGCGCTTCCCAAATAGAAAACAAAGTTTATTCCTTGTTCCACCATACTTTCACTTTCCATGGCTAGCCGAATCCACGGTCGCCTTCCATACCAACACTTTCCAAGGAATTTATTATTTGACAACATAAAGTAAATTCATTTTTCATTTCGGGACTGGGCATCCCTAATACCTTTGCCTTACTCTCGTACATGTCAAGTGAATAAACACTCATCGTGAGAATAACACATCTAGCATGGAAAATATTAGCCACCCCTCACCGCTCCACGAGTAGTACGGACACACAAAAGAGAAGTTTATTTTGAAAATTAGAGATGGCACATACAAATTTGCTTAGAACGGCAAAAGAATACCGCATATAGGTAGATATAGTGGACTCATGCGGCAAAACTTGTTTAAAGGTTATTGGATGCACAGGTAGAGATCATACTTAGTGCAAAATGAAGGCTAGCAAAAGATTGAGAAGCGACCAACCAAGAAACGAATAATCTCATAAACGAGCATTGAGCATAATTAACACCGAATAATGCACCACAAGTAGGATATAATTTCATTGCATGGCTATTGACTTTCGTGCTTGCATAGGGAATCACATACCTTAAGTCCAATATTCTTAATAAAGCATAATTACTCATCAACATGACTCACATATCACATCATCATATCTCAAAACTATTACAAGGAATCAAGTTTATTTTGTCCAATGATCTTCATGAAAGTTTTTATTATATCCTTCTTGGATATCTATCACTTTGGGACTAATTTTCATGTGTTGCTTTTGACAAGCTCAAACAAATATAAGTGAAGCACGAGAGAATTTCTTGAAAATTTTACTAACTCTCAAGTAAATCTAAGTGAAGCAAGAGAGAATTTCTTCAAAAATACTAAAGCACACTGTGCTGAAAAAGATATAAGTGAAGCACTAGAGCAAGTCCATAGCTCATAAAAATTTAAGTGAAGCATAGAGAGAAATTCTAACAAGTCATGACATAATTTTGGCTCTCTCAAATTTGTGTGTCCAGCAAGGAATCAAGACTTAAAACACAAAATAAAACAAGCAAAGACTCTTATCATACATGACGCTCTAAGCAAAACACATAGTATGTGACAAATAAAAATATAGCTTTGAGTAAAATACCGATGGTCATTAGAAGAAAGAGGGGATGCCACTCGGGGCATCCACAAGCTTAGGCTCTTCTTACTCCTTATTCCTTCATCCATCGTAAGATAACCCAAAACTTGAAAACTTCATCACACAAAACTCAACAAAACCACCGTGAGATCCGTTAGTATAAGAAAGCAAATCAATACTATAAGTACTGCATCAGAGCAATTCATATTTTTTCTCTTGCATTATATCTACTGCATTCAAACTTTTCTATGGCAAAAACTCATCAAAGAAAACCATAGAGCCATCAAAACAAGCACACAACGCAAACAAAACATAATCTGTCAAAACAGAATAGTCTGTGGCAATCTGACTATTTAGAATACTTCTGTAACTCCAAAAATTCTGAAAAATTAGGAAGACTTGAGCAATTTCTACAATAATCTTGTGCAAAAATAATTGGTATTTTAGCACGCTCTGTGATTTTTAACAATTGTTTTCGTGAGTGCAAAAGTTTCTGTTTTTCAGCAAGATCAAACAACTATCACCCAAGAGGATCCTAAAGGCTTTACTTGGCACAAACACTAATTAAAACACAAAAGACACAATCATAACAGTAGCATAATTGTGTTAACACTCAAGAACAGAAAGCAAAAAGCGAAAATAAATTTTATTCATTGGGTTGCCTCCCAACAAGTGCTATTGTTTTACGCCCCAGGCTAGGCATAAAGCAAGGAACTAAGTATTGTCATCTTTGGTTCAAGATCCATAGGATGCTTTCATGATTGATTCATATGGTGGCCTAATTCTTGTTCCAGGGAAGTGTTCCATACCCTTCCTCAAAGGAAATTTGAACTTAATATTGCCTTCTTTCATATCAATCGCGGCAACGATAGTGCGTAAAAACGGTCTACCGAGAATAATTGGGCAAGACGGATTGCAATCAATATCTAGAACAAAAAAATCTATGGGCACATAATTCCTATTTGCAAGAATAAGAACATCATTAATTCTTCCCATAGGGTTTCAATTAATAGTAGAATCCACCAATTGCAAATTCAGAGAACACGATTCAATATCGGTAAGACCAAGCACATCACATAAAGATTTCTGAATTGTAGAAACACTAGCACCCAAATCACACAAAGCAAAACACTCATAATTTTTAATCTTGACTTTGATAGTAGGTTCCCACTCATCATGTAATTTTCTAGGAATTGAAACTTCCAATTCCAATTTTTCTTCAAAAGCTTTCATCATAGCATCAACAATATGTTTAGTAAAAGCTTTATTTTTTTATAGGCATGGGGTGAATTTATCATGGATTGCAACAAAGAAATACAATCACTAGTTAAAGTCTTGACCGCTTCAAACCCACTTTTATTAATTTTCTCAACAAGATTTTCACCCTCGCGCGGAATTATCGGGACGCCTTCAAGCTAAAGTTGACTCTTCTCCAGTCCCTTTTTCATCAATCTTAACTTTACTAAACAAGGACTCAATAGAAGAAACACCAATCACTTTAAGATTTTCATCATTTTATCTTCTAACGAGATTGGTTTAGCGGCCATTTGATTTACTAAGGTAGCTTGTGCATCGGATATTTTTCCTAGAAAACTTTCAGAAAAAGCATACTTAGATTGGAGATTGCAAACTTCTCTACTAATATCATCAAGTTGTTTTGTAATAGCATCTGTACAACGGAGTGCTCCTTATGTTCTTCGGTAAAATACTTATTATGCTCAAACTATGTAGTCATATATTCCTTAGTACTTCTCTCAATTTCAAGCAAAATATTGGGGTAAGGAACATCATAATATTTTCTTTGAGGCATCATGATTACGCAAACAAGATCACACACAAAACAGATCCGGGAATAAAACGGCGAACTTTTGTGAAGTGGGGGAGAGGAAAACGAGAGGCAAATGGCAAATAATGTAAATTGCGAGGAGATGAGATTTGTGATTAGGAATCTGATATATGTTGAAGATACTCCCCGGCAACGACGCCAGAAGTACCTTTTGATGTCTGCTAGGACTACGTCGGTATTTCCCCAAAGAGGAAGGGATGATGCAACATAGCAACGGTAGGTATTTCCCTCAGATGAAACCAAGGTTATCGAACCAGTAGGAAAACCAAGCAACACACTACTGCAGGATGATGCTAACGCGACACTACGATCAGAGACCCTTCGACGAAACTGTGTGCGATGCCATAATCGCAAACGGTGGTGTAAAAAAACCGTCAAAAAAGGTGCAAAATGTTTGCGATGGAGGATGCATCAAATGCGGTTCAGATTTTAGTTGCGTCTGCGATGCAGGGCACACAGTTAACCTGTTCGAACTGTTTGCGATCAGGCAGAACAACAGAAACGTGGAGCCATATAAATGTCTGTGCGATATATGGCATACAGTTTGCTCCGATGAACCGTTTGCGATTAGGGAGTGCAACTTAAATGGTTAGCCAGATCAAGGTGTGTGTGATATAGGGTATACCGTTCACTCGGATGAACTGTTTTCGATTAGCGAACGCAACAAAAACGGTTCAACTTAACAAGATGTGTGTGATGCATGGCAAACAGCCGACTCGGATGAACTTTTTGCGATGAGAAATTACAACATAGATGGTTAATACAGTTAGTTCGTGTGCGATTCTGTGTGTAAAAAAAACTTTCAAAATCCAAACTAGTTGCTTGCGGTGGCTAGGAGTATCACACACGATGCGTCTGCGAGTACTCATGTGCGATGATTAGTAAGCTACACATACGTTTCCTTATGTTAACACTTTTGTGATAAATAACACGTGGCACCAGATACGGTAATCGGGTTGTGTGTGTGCTCCACTTAGTCTTCCCGCGCTCTAGCGAATGCTTCCCGCGCTCCAGCGAATGCTTCCCGTGCTCCACATGGGTGAATTGTAAAATCCACGCCTATTCCCTCACCAGTTTCCCGCCACCAGCTAACGGCTTGCTGCATATAACTCAGGCGGCAACGCACCGCCGTGACACTATGCGAAGATCTAGTCCTCACCCATCTACCATTAGTTATTCCAAGCATGCCAGACAACGACCAAAGCTTAGACGTCGACGCCTACCCGTGTTACATCTTCGGCGAGGAGAACGAGCCGGAGCAGGTCGGGGAGCAAGAGCTTCATCGGCCGGTGCAGGCACCATGGCCCATCGGCAGCGATATCGGCGTCACAGTCATTGGGAGCACAATCGAAATATTGCAGAGGAGGTGTGATGAGCAGTTTGCCATCCACCGTGCAAAAGATCGAGAGCTGCTCGGCGGCATGATCGACGACCCACCCGAAGAGCCGTCGTCACCTGTGCTCATCGAGAGCCTGATGCCCCGCAAGGAATTACCAAAGGACCTCTGTGATTCAGTGTAGATAAAGGCATCCCGCGGCTTCGTCATTGCCCGCGGCGGCCGTGTCAACCTCTGTCGGTGTACGAAAAGGGGGGTGCGTTTTTGTACCCCTATACCTGTGCACGGGCAGTCGGAGCCGCGCTTATGGTCACACCAAGCAGAGCAGGGGAGGTGAGCCAAGGTAAGGCCAAAGCCCAAGATAATGAGAGCAACACCACGGCCAAGACCACAAAGAGCAGAGGGACGAAGCAGGTTCCCCCGGCAAGACCCTTGCCGGCGCAGCCTCAGCAGCCCCGGGAAGATCCTTGCTGGGACAACTCGCCCCACACCAACAGACTGAGCCACCCTTGAGCCCACGGTCCCCAACACCATCATCCACGTGGGGCCAGGGCTCGGGAAGGCACCTCTGTGGTGGCATGCAGATCTTTGTGAAGACATATTCAAGATCAGATGAGGATTAGAAGACGACGATCCTCGGCAAGATCCTTGCTGAGGAAGGCCACCAGACCCCCGGCAAGGCCCCTTGCTGGCGACGACAGCACGCCACGGCAAGACCATTGCCGGGCCACCCGGCAAGGCCCTCACCAAGGACGCCAGCAGGGCCACCGCCAGGCCCACGCCAACCAAGCTTCCACCGCCGTTCACATGCAGCTGCCAGCCCAACCAGATGGGCGGGCACCTGCGTGGCAACTTGCAGCCCCCAGGCTAACTCATCGAGCGCCTGCATGGCGCCGCAGATCTTCGTGAAGGCTCCATCACCGCACCACCTCAGCTGCCTGCCTGCCTACATATGCGCCGCACGCATCGCTGGCCAGGGCGCATGTCAAAGCGAGGAGGAGCGGCGACGGACGGGAGGGGCCTCGCCCCCGTCCCCAATAAAGCGAGGGGACACCTAAGCTACGCATTAAATGCGTCTTGTTCTATAATACGAGCGACAAGCTTAGGGCACTGTACGCCTTTCCACCTCCTGTGTGCCACTGTGGCAGCCCCTTCCGACTATAAAAGGAGGCCCACGGCATACTAGAGAAGGATTCGGCTCTTTCGAACTACACTCACCACAGCTAGTTCGAGAGCTCAAGAACTCTCTGAAATACACCCACCAAAGTAGGGCTAGGGTTTTATGCATTCTCGCGGCCCGAACCTGGGTAAACGATTATTGTGCTGGCTACTGATCCTGCTCTTCTTGCAACCCTGTGCCCCGGCAACCGTAGTAGGGATTCTTGTGATCCCATAGGTGTCGTTCCACACCGACATCTTTGGCGCGCCAGGTAGGGGGCACAATTGTGAGAATCTGGTCTAGTAGTTAGCCTAGCAGTTCTTCGTCGCCATGGCTCCTAAGAAGAAGACCACGGCGGTCGGCTCGTTGGGAGCCGAACGGCCCGTGCCGGTGCGGGCTAGCAGTGGACCGGTCGCAGATAGGACCCGGGCCGCGGTCCGCGAGCACCAGCATCGCCCTGGTAGTCAGAGCCTGGCGAGCGGCGTCGTTCGTGCACCAGACGACCGGCCGCACGACGCCAGATCCAAAGATGGAGCTGGGCCCCTCGCAGGCGGTGCGGGGCCCTCCAGGGGTGTCATTATGCCACGTCCGGGCGGTGCAGCGACCTCCAAGACGCCCACGCCAGCGACCACTGCGCGCTCACCCCATGGTGTGCGCGTCGAGCAGCGTCACCATGCTGGTGACCCTGGGCACCGCCGTGGGAAGAGCCCTGTGCGTCATCCGCGGGATGAAGGGGTTCAGCATGCCCGCCGAAGCGCTGGCGAAAATGGCACGCAGCCGCTGGGTCATAACGAAGCTCCTTCTAACATAGTTAGAAGTCGAAGCGCGCCGCAATCCACGCAGCAGTCGCCGCCGCCCATGCCAGCGGAAGCTTTGGCGCGCGCGCAGCTGCTCCTCGACTTCCCTCCTGCCGCAGAGAAGCTCGACGAGTGGAGGGCCACCATCCGGAGCCTCATCGCCGTCGCCAACAAAGATGATCCGCGACCAGCGGGGCCCTCGGGTTGGCGCTCCACCGAGCCACCATGTGCTGACGCTGGGAGGACCGGGGGACCTGCGACCACGGTGCACGCTCCTCCTCCTCGCCAGCCGCCGCGGGCATTTGCCCATCGTGACGACGCTTGTGATAAAATCTCTATAGCGTTGTCCGACCCGCGGACCCACCGCGACCAGCGCCAAGTTCTTCGAGAACAAGCTCACGAAGACGCTTGAACCACCATCGAGCGCCGGCGCGAAACCCGCCGCCAGTCGGACAAGCGGGCGGGACCCGCTATGGACCACCCGGCACCGGGGGGGCTCCGGTGGCCTACCTTATGAGGTGGGCTGCCCGGCCTTTACCCGTGAGCTGCGGCAGTTCCAGTGGCCGTCCCACCGCACGTTCAAGCCCGACGTCGGCGAGAAGTACACTGGGAAGACCCATCCGTCCGAGTTCCTCAGCATCTACACCATCGCGATGCAGGCTGCTGGGGCTCACGACGACAAGGTGCTTGCCAACTATTTCCCGCTGGCGCTCAAGCCCAACATGATGTCTTGGTTAATGCACTTGTTGGTGGATTCCATTTCTTCTTGGTCGGATCTGTGCCATGAGTTCGTTGGCGCCTTCACGGGAGGCCACCAAGCTCATGGCCAGGCTAGTGATCTGCTGCATATCATTCCCCAGAAGGAAGGGGAGACCCTGTGCAAGTACATCCAGAGATCCAGCCGGGTGCAGTACAACATCCTCGACGTTCATCCCGCCGCTGTGATTAGCTCGTTCCACCAGAACATGCACAATCGCAAGATGCGCGAGGAGCTGGCGATGACCAAGATTAAGGATGTGGCCGAGCTCTACGTTCTGGCCGATAGATGCACCCGGGCTGAAGAGGGAAGAAAGAACCCCGACGAAGACGCCGGTGCGGAAACCGACTCTACCGATGAGGATGCCACCACCCCGACAAATAAGGGTCGGCATCGCAACAGGAAGCGCAAAGGCAAGGCCGTGCTTGCCGTTGAGGGATCTGACAATACCAGTGCCGGCAAGAAGGTCAAGGCAGACGTCCCCGACAAGCAGATTGCTGGGTGCGCCGCCTGCCGGGCCTTGGCGGCTACCGACAAGCTAGGAAGCTCCAGCAAGCCATACTGCAAGATCCACCGCACCAAGGGCCACGACCTCCAGAACTGCCGATAATTCGAGCTGCTTGCTGAGAAGCAAAAGGCTGAGTACGAGAGGCGGGACAAGGAGAAGGACCAGGACGGTGCCGAGGGATCCGGCAAGAAGAGTGGCGGCCAAGGAGGCCGCCCCGGCAAGGACAACCAGCAAGAGAGGCCCGCCCGGGGCCGCTACAAGAAACAAGAAGACGATGATCACGACGAGGACGATGAGTCTGGTGAGCAAGGGTTCCAGAAGGCTACGGAGGCCATGTGCATCGATAGCGACGCCTCGCTGCATACCTCTCACCGCCAGCTCAAGCAGTGGGAGCGTGAGATTACAGCAGCAGAGCCGTCGTTCGACGCTCAGAAGCCGCTGAAGTGGTCCAGCACGCCCCTCATATTTGACGCCGAGGACCACCCTGACCGCACTACCGCGGTCGGGTGTTTGCCATTGTTGGTCTCACCAACGATACGCAACCTCAGGGTGAACAAGCTGTTGGTTGACGGCGGGGCCGGCCTAAACCTGATCTCGCCTGTCGTGATCAAAAGGTTGCAAATCCCTGATGGGGACCTCGAGGAAACGGGCACGTTTCAAGGGGTCAATCCGGGGAGGAGCCAGCCGAAGGGAAAGGTCACACTGCCCATGGCGTTTGCAGGAGAGTTGAACCACAGGACGGAGAGGATCGTCTTCGACGTGGCCGAGATCCCCTTGCCCTACAACGGGATCCTCGGCTGCCCGGCACTAGCCAAGTTCATGGTGGCATCACACTACGCCTACAACATGCTAAAGATGCCCGGGCCGTTGACCATCATCTCCGTCCCCTCCGACAAGAAGGACGCGCTGATTTGCGCCAACCAACTCTACCGGGAGGTAGTTGCAGCGGCTGCCGCCAAGGCACCTGCTCCTACCGCTGAAGCCCCGGGAGGGAGGAAGAAGCCCGGCAAGACCTCTCGCACCCACTCCGGCAAGCGCACCTCTTCGGAGTGTTGTGCTGCCGTCGAGGACGTGCCAGAGAGCTCTACCGACAAGAGCAAGAGATCTAGAGCCGAACCACCGCAAACCAAGAAGGTGTCCGCCAGGGAGGATGGCACGGGAGGGGCCTTCACCATAGGCTCCACCCTCGGCGGCAAATAGGAAGGCGCGCTCGTAACCTTCCTGCGGGAGAATGTCGACGTGTTTGCATGGCAAGCATCCGACATCCCCGGTGTTCCCAGGGAGGTGATTGAGCACCACCTAGCTGTCTGCCCTCATGCGCGGCCCGTCAAGCAAAAGGTCAGAAAGCAGGCTCTGGAGAGGCAGGAGTTCATCACAGAGGAGATCAGGAAGTTGGAAGCGGCAGGTTTGGTGAGGGGAGTGCTCCACCCGACATGGTTGGCCAATCCGGTAGTGGTGCGCAAGGCGAATGGGAAGTGAAGGCTGTGTATTGATTACACAGATATCAATAAGGCTTGTCCTAAGGACCCCTTCCCGTTGCCGCGCATCGACCAGATTGTTGACTCCACGGCCAGGTGTGATCTGTTGTCATTCCTCGACGCCTACTCGGGCTACCACCAGATCTTCATGACAAGAGAGGATGAAGAAAAGACAGCGTTCATCACCCCATGTGGTACGTATTGCTTTTTACGGATGCCTTTTGGGTTGAAGAGCGCTGGCTCAACATTTGCAAGAGCAGTCCAGATTGGTTTTGAACCTCAGCTCCATAGAAATATGGAGGCCTACATGGATGACATAGTGGTCAAAACCAAGGACAGGCCAACTCTTGTGCAAGATCTGGAAGAGACATTTGCCAACCTATGCAAGATCAACCTCAAGCTGAACCCTGAGAAGTGTGTCTTCGGCGTTCTGTCCGGCAAGCTTCTCGGGTTCTTTGTGTCACAGCGCGGGATCGAGGCAAACCTGGACAAAATCAAGTCTATTGAGCAGATTGAGGCGCCCAAGCGGATCAAAGATGTGCGTCGGCTCACTGGCTGCATCACCGCCATGAGCCGATTCATCTCCAAGTCCGCTGAGCGTGCCCTTCCTTTCTTGAAAATCCGGAAGAAGGCGGGCCCAATGGAGTGGACCCCAGAAGCCGAGGCGGCATTGCAGGATCTGAAGAAATACCTTTCCTCCACGCCAATACTGGTTGCGCCTAAACCACAAGAGCCGTTGCTGCTATATCTGGCGGCGGCGAATCAAGTGGTCAGCGCCGCACTGGTGGCACAGAAGGAGGTCGACGAGGAGGCAGTGACGGCGGCAGAACCAGCGGATGGCAAGCCAAAGATTCCCCCGGCAGGGCCTGGTGCCGGCAAGGCGCGGCCCCCGGCAGAGTCTGATGCCACAAAGGCAGTGCCCGCGCAGTCGAGTGAGGTGGTGCAGAAGAAGAAGATGATGCAGCACCCGGTTTACATTGTCAGCTCCCTCTTGCAGGGGCTAGGTTGACGTATTCCGGTGTGCAAAAATTGCTCTCCAGCCTCCTTGTGGCCTCGAGGATGCTGCGTCATTACTTCTAAGCCCATGAGATCACTGTCGTCACCCGCCTCCCGTTGCAATGGATACTGCATAACCCAGATGCAACCGGAAGGATTGTGGAATGGGCCTTGGAGCTATCAAGTTTCGGTATGAAGTTTGAAAGTACCTCGACAATCCAGAGCAGAGTCTTGGCGGAGTTCATTGCAGAATGTACCTCGACGCCTGACGAAGAAATCCAGGAGACCACTCTCCCCGGCAAGGAAGCAGACCGCGACTGGATCATGTACTTCGATGGGGCTTTCTCGCTTCAAGGCGCTGGTGCCGGTGTGCTGCTCGTCGCGCCCACCGGAGAGCACCTCAAGTACGTAATCCAGATGCACTTCCCCAGGGAGATGTCCACCAACAACACTGCTGAGTATGAGGGATTGCTCGCCGGTCTTAGGATCGCGGCAGACCTCGGGGTTAAGAAGCTCATCGTCAGGGGTGACTCGCACCTTGTTGTTAGGCAGGTCAACAAGGATTACCAGAGCCCATTGATGGAGGACTACGTAGATGAGGTGAGGAAGCTGGAGGAACGCTTTGACAGTATTCAAGCAGAGCACGACCCCCGAATGGAGAACGACATCGCCGGTTACCTGTCAAAGCGTGCTGCATTCAAGCTACCTGTGGAACCAGGTACCTTTTTGCTCCGGTTAACTCAAGCATCCGTCGAGCCATCAACGAGGCAGAACAAGCGGAGGAAGTCAGGTCCCGGCAAGTACTTTCCTACCGAGCCCCCTGGGGCTGTCGGCAAGGGTGCTGCCGCGGACGCTAAGCCTGCCCAAGAGCAACTGGCTCCGGCAGGGCGTCAAGCCTTGGCCGTAGAGACAGCCGCTCCCATGGCGGAAGAAATGCCTTTGGTCCTTGCCGTCGAGCCTCAGGCTCCAGCATGGGCGCAGCATACCGTCCAATTCCTCCAAACAGGGGAGCTTCCTGAGGAGCAGGAAGAAGCGGAGAAAGTAGCCCGTCGGTCCGCCCTGTACCAGTTCATCGATGACGTCCTGTACAGGAGAAGGACGAACGGTGTGAAACTAAAGTGCATCCCCCGAGTGGAAGGACTGGAGCTGTTGACGGAGATACATGGAGGCATATGTGGCTCCCACATAGGGTCGAGGGCCCTTGCCGGAAAGGCGTTCCGGAGGGTTTCTTCTGGCCCAGCACCCTCTAGGATGCGACGGCACTAGTAACCAAGTGTGAAGCGTGTCAGATCCATTCAAAGAAGCTTCATCAACCAGCTCAAGCCCTTCAAACAATCCCTCTCTCCTGGCCATTCTCGGTCTGGGGGCTCGATATACTGGGCCCTTTCCCCCGCGCTGTCGGGGGCTTTGAGTACTTGTACGTTGCAATCGACAAGTTCACAAAGTGGTCGGAAGTGGAAGCAGTGAGAAAGGTGACTGCTCAGTCAGCCGTCAAGTTCTTCAAGGGACTGGTCTGTCGTTTTGGTGTGCCAAACAGAGTCATCACCGACAATGGCACGCAGTCCACAAGCCGCACCTTCATGCAATACATTCAAGACCCCGGTAGCAAGGTCTGTTTTGCTTCCGTGGCACACCCACGGAGCAACGGCCAAGCGAATAGGGCAAATGATGAAGTGTTGCGAGGCCTGAGAACGAAGACCTTTGACAAGTTGCACAAGAGTGCAAGGCGCTGGATTGATGAGTTGCCGGCGGTTCTTTGGTCGATCAGGACGACGCCAAATCGACCCACCAGCGAGACACCTTTTGCCCTGGTCTACGGGGCAGAAGCAGTTCTCCCCACGGAACTCATATACGGGTCACCTCGAGTGCTCGCTTATGATGAGCTTGAGCAAGAGCAGTTGCGCCAAGATGACGCGATGCTCTTTGAGGAAGATCATCTTCGGGCGGCTGTGAGAGCAGCGCGCTACCAGCAAGCCTTGCGCCGCTACCATAGCCGCAAGGTTCATGTCCGAAGCTTTGAGGAAGGCGACCTTGTTTTTTGGCGCGTTCAGTCGGCCAAGAATACCAACAAGATACGCCAAAGTGGGAAGGCCCTTATCGGGTAATATGAGTCACTAAGCCCGGCGCAGTCCGCCTGGAGACCTTAAATGACGTCCCAGTGAGCAACTCCTGGAACATCGAGCATCTTCGCAAGTTTTACCCATAAGGTGCGGCTTGCCGGGCCTCCCAGCAAGCCACCTTTTGTACAAGC
Source organism: Triticum aestivum (assembly GCF_018294505.1). Classification (NCBI taxonomy): domain Eukaryota; kingdom Viridiplantae; phylum Streptophyta; class Magnoliopsida; order Poales; family Poaceae; genus Triticum; species Triticum aestivum. Next base: position 69,530,931 of record NC_057814.1, on the reverse strand, counting down.
TTTGTCGGCAAGGCATGTGACCCTTGGTACAAAGCCAGGCGCAGACCCTGAGCATAAATAAATGAAGCGCTGGCGCCCTAAGTCATAGCATGCATGCTAGGTCAAGTCTCTTCCTTGGTTAGGGTTGATAGTGCTCAGCAGCGACTAACCCCTAGCTTAGAGGTCGAGTGCGCGTCTATCTGTTTCTCTTCTGTCCTCTTTTGGTTCGCAGGGCACATGAGCACTTCTGCCGAGCTACTTGGATGAAAGAAAACGGACCGGCGTCCCGACCCCGGCAAACCAGAGTTGCCGGGGGCTGCAAGCAGAAGGATCCAACCGCGGCAAGATGAGATTGCCGGGGGCTGCAGATCCAGATAAGTCTTTTATCCTTTGTCATGCATTTCGGAACCAAACTGGGGCATGTGAAACCTCGTTTTTACCTCTAGGCTACCATGCTCCCCTTTTTCCTATACCTAAGGATTATTTCCTGGGTCCGGATTTGGTTGTAGCCGCGGCGGCAAGGAGGTAGAACGAGGAGCCTAAAGCCCACTTCATACCTGCCTCCACCAAGAGCACGAGAACGGTCGAGTGGAGTGGGGGGGACGGCAAGGACTGTTGCCAGGCAAAAAACGTTTATCTTAAACAATAACAAGGATTCGCTCCTTGTCGCGGGATTTCTCCACGAACGAAAAACCCGTCAAGCATCCCTTTTTCATTAAAAACATCCCATACAGGTACAGTTCGTACGGAATGAAAAACATGAGCAAGAGGATTACAAGTTCTAAATTTAATAAAGGCCTGCAGGCTTACAAACTTAAAAAGAGATAAGGTGCCCGTAATCCCTTTCTTGTCCCTCTCCTCAGGAGGTAGGTCAAGGAGGCGAGAGGGCAAAAGGGGCGCCTAGACGAGCTACAAGCGGCAGAAAGCAGCAAGAGAACACCTCGGTGGCCGCCCACGGGTGGGCCGGTGATGACGGTGCCGGGAAAGGAACTGGAAGACGAGGCGGCAGGACCGGCAATACGCGATGAAGACGTTGGTGCCCGCATACTCCGAGTTGACGGCCTTGCCGCCCGCCTTCTTCCTCTTCCGTAGCCTCCCGACGCTAGCCGCCCAAGGAGACGGCCCCGAGAGATTCAAGGAGCTGGCCCCGCCCCCGGCAAAACCCTGCCGGAGGAGCGGCCAGGTGCAGATGCTGCTGCTGCCGCACCCGCCCAGGCGCGGGGCGTCCGACGCCTAGTCGGACTCATCCCCGTCATCTGCCCCGCTGACCTCCTCATCACTTTCGCTCGAGGAAGAGCTTCCATCGTCGGAATCTCCATCGGAGGAGCTCTCGACGCAGCACTTCAGGCGAGTCTGAATTCTCCGAAGACCTTGACGGAGAGTAGTTCGTCCTCCATTAATTTGAAGTAGAGGAGGAGCCCCGCCGTCAGGCTGTGGATGCGAGCGAACGTCTTCCACCCACGACCGAGGTACATGACCGAGGAGCCAGGAAGTCGACGTCGACCCGCGTTCCCCCATTCCCACAACCCCTCATGTGCAATCTGAGGGATTGGGGCCAGTCACGCTCCATCTCCTGAGCAAACGGGGCGGGAAGAGAAAGACGGTGATGCGGAGGCCGGCGCAGCCTGATGAACAACTTACGGGGCTGGTCTCCGACATGGCCTTCCATTGGAAAAGGCATCATTGGCGGGGGCGAAGCCGGCGCGCCGCCCCGTCCTCCTATTCCCCGAGCACTGCGACCTCTGCCCCGGCCTCGCCCACGGCCTCTCCCCCTCCCCCTTCCCCTCGCGGCCGGCTCCACCACCGCGGGCTCAGGAGGAGGAGGGACGCGTTGTCGAGCGGCAACCCTCGCTGCCACCGTCGAAGGACCAGGATTCCCTTTCCCCATGGCGAGTGAAAGGAAGAAGCAGAAGCAAGAGGAGATGATGACAGAAGAGTGCGGGACGCCACTCCCCTTCCCCCTCCTTATAAGGGAGCAGAGTCAGGGCTCGGCCGCCCCGCTCGGCCAATCCAGCCACCAGAGGCACAGGGAATCGGGACCGACCCGCTGCCCCAACCAGCGACGGCTCGGTTTCCCACCTCCACCGCTTGCCACCCCAGGTGCATGGAGGACGCGTGGCGGACGTGCAGAACCGAGGGGATGGGCGAAGCGACCTCTCCCCACCCCGTGATCGTGGGGAGTGGACGCCTTGAAGACCGCGCCCCGGACCCGCTCAGTAAATGAGTCGTGCCTCCACGCCTCCCTCTTTTTACGGGGAAGGCGCGAGCCGACTCTTTACTGCGACGTGACTCATGCGTGCAGAAACCGCCCCACGCATGCCGCCCACGTCACGCACACCCCTCCACGCCACGCCACGCGCGCGGGTCGTGGGAAGCTCCGCGCGCGAAAAGTCTTACCGCGGTAAAAACCGCCCCGCCTGCCCGCGCACCGTTTTGGGCCTGGCCCAACAACGTGTCGCGCTTATGTGTGGCCCATGCCTGGGGGCTCCTGTCGGTGTACAAAAAGAGGGGTGCGTTTTTGTACCCCTATTCCCGTGCACGGGCAGTCGGAGCCGCGCCGATGGTCACACCAAGCAGAGCAGGGGAGGTGAGCCAAGGTAAGGCCAAAGCCCAAGATAATGAGAGCAAAGCCACGGCCAAGACCACAAATAGCAGAGGGATGAAGTAGGTTCCCCCAGCAAGACCCTTGCCGGGGCAGCCTCTGCAGCCCCGGCAAGATCCTTGCAGGGACAGCACGCCCCACTCCAACAGAGCGAGCCACCCCTGAGCCCACGGTCCCCAACGCCATCATTCACGTGGGGCCAGGGCTCGGGAAGGCACCTCTGTGGTGGCATGCAGATCTTTGTGAAGACATATTCAAGATCAGATGAGGATTAGAAGACGATGATCCTCGGCAAGATCCTTGCTGAGGAAGGCCACCAGACCCCCGGCAAGGCCCCTTGCCGGGGACGACAGCGCGCCACGACAAGACCCTTGCCGGGCCACATGGCAAGACCGTTGCCGGGCCACCCGGCAAGGCCCTCACCAAGGACGCCAGCAGGGCCACCGCCAGGCCCACGCCAACCAAGCTTCCATCACCGTTCACATGCAGCTGCCAGCCCAACCAGCTGGGCGGGCACCTGCGTGGCAACATGGAGCCCCCAGGCCAACTCATCGAGCGCCTGCATGGCGGCATGCAGATCTTCATGAAGGCTCCACCACCGCGCCATCTCAGCTGTCTGCCTGCCTACATTAGCGCCGCACGCATCGCTAGCCAGGGCGCGTGTCAAAGCGAGGAGGAGCGGCGGCGGACGGGACTGGCCTCGCCCCCATCCCCAATAAAGTGAGGGGACACCTAAGCTACGCATTAAATGTGTCTTGTCCTGTAATACGAGCGATAAGCTTTGGGCACTGTACGCCTTTCCACCTCCTGTGTGCCACTGTGGCAGCCCCTTCCGACTATAAAAGGAGGCCCATGGCATAATGGAGAAGGATTCGGCTCTTTCGAACCACGCACTCACCATGGCTAGTTCGAGAGCTCAAGAACTCTCTGAAATACACCCACCAAAGCAGGACTAGGGTTTTACGCATTCTCACGGCCCGAACCTGGGTAAACGATTCTTCTGCTGGCTACTGATCCTGCTCTTCTTGCAACCCTGCGCCCCGGCAACCGTAGTAGGGATTCTTGTGATCCCATAGGTGTCGTTCCACACAGACAACCGCGATCCCGATGATGTGGTGGCCAGGCTCGAGCGAATCCTTGGCGGAGTTGATGTCCCTGACGAAGTAGAACATCGCCAACGTGATATCTTGAGGATGCATGTTATCGAAGGAATTTGCTACCAGGCCAGAGACATGGAAATGGAGCGGTTCCACGGAGTTGTCATGCGCGCGTTTGCACGCTGTCAAGCTCTTTTGGAGGAGGCCCAGCAGCCCCAAGAGCCTCCCAGCGCCAGCAGCTTCGTAGGCGGAGGCGGGTCGGGACACTTGGAGTGAACGGCCGCAAGGGTGCTATACTGATCATGGAGTCCAAGAAGACCATCGTCGGAAGGCCGCCAGCTCAACCTTTTATCTTATATTTTATTACAAGTGTATGCATATGTAGGTCGTGAGTGTTATGGGCCTTGCCGGATTTGGCATTTTAAATTATCCTGAATATGTAAGACAATTATTAAGAATTATTAATAGTTGCCATTGTAACTTTGCCTCAACGGCGAGCAGAGTGCGCGCAGGGACGCCAGAGCGGAGCACGCCGCGGCCGCCTCAATGGCAAGCATCCACGTGGTCAACCTTCTGCCATCAATAAATTTTGACCTTGTTTCTCATCACATTGCTGATTACAACGCAATAAGTAATTGCAAATCTGTTCACAACAATCAAACTAATATGTTTTCACACTTAGCACTGGGCTATAAAAACCACCCACTCAAAAATTACTTCACAGTTCCTCTCCTCATCACCCAGAAAACTGGTTTTTTCTGTCAAGTCATTCCGCCATGACCGGTAGGAGGAGTTTAGGGTGGACATATAACCAGACAGCAAAGACCAAGGCCGCGGAAGCACTAGGGAGGTCCCGCCGAGAAGCCGCAGCCGCAACAGAGATGTCCCGGTGCGCCACCGAGCCCACGAACGGGCTCTCACGTGCACGCGAGGGCTCTCACAAGCGCATTCGTGGCGTCGGCCATAGCGACGAGCCGACATTCCTAAAGTTCTTCGCCGGCGACGACGACATTCTCGCCAGCGTCACTACGCAGCAGGAGCTGGTCGACGGCTTGATGAAGCTGCTCAAGATCAGCGATACCTCGGTTGACAAGGCGACTGGCCTCGTCCAGCAACTCATGGGTGACAATGCGAAGCTCCTCAAGTTGGCCACCGAGACGGAGGAGGAGGCCGTCGGCTGGAAGATGTTGCATGAGCAGAGCAGTGCCTGGGAGATGACGCTAAAAGCGGGCATCGACGAACTGATGGGTGGCATGAGGAAGCTCCGGATTGAGCGCGAGTAGGAGGTGGACCAATCTGTGGCTGCATTCAAGCAAAGTCATGAGGAATTGAAGAAGGAGCTAGAGGATTTCGCCGCCCGGCGATCCCTCGACGAGTAGAGACAGTAGCGACCCAGATCGTTGTCTGCAATTTCCTTCTTCTCTTGCCCCTATGTGTTCCGGGATTTGTCGCTTGTGGCATTTTAAATTACACTACTAGGAAAAGGGCTAGAGATAATATGGACATTAATGGCGCACCACACATGTGGTGCGCCACTACTATATACTAATGGCGCACCATGTGTTGGTGCGCCATTAGTGTCCAAATACTAATGGCGCACCACATCCACGGTGCGCCACTAGTAACAATTTTTTTTTATTTTTTTTCAAAACTAGTAATGGCGCACCAGTGGATAGTGCGCCATTACTAGTTAAACTAGTAATGGCGCACCACATCCACGGTGCGCCACTAGTAATTTTTTTTCAATTTTTTTTTCAAAACTAGTAATGGCGCACCGTGTGTGTGGTGCGCCATTACTAGTTGAACTAGTAATGGCGCACCACTCCCATGATGCGCCATTACTAACTTGGCCCAAAAATTCCACATGATGCACCCCCCCCCCCCCCCCGCGGTGGACCGCCTTTTCAGTTTTTAAAAAAATAAAAGAAAATGATGGAAATGTCAAAAAATAAAAGAAAATAAGTTTCCCATGTGATATGTGGTCTACTTGTTGGGAAAATTTACAAATATGAATTTCGACTTTATTTGCAAAATCTCTCTGGAATTTGTAAAATGGGCATAACTTTTGCATACGAACTCGGATTAAAAAGTTTTTTATATGAAAAATCATCTACTCGAAAAGTTACATCCGAATTTAACCGGGGGAACCCTGTTAAACATTTTCAACATCCTTAAAAACCTAACCGAAAAAAGTTACGGGGCTTTTAAGATCTAGAGGGGAAAAATGGAAAAAAAATTCAAACTTACTAGTGGCGCACCATTTGCTAGGTGCGCCACTAGTAGCAGAAAAAAAAATTTGTTTCAAACTTACTAGTGGCGCACCATTTGCTAGGTGCGCCACTAGTAATATGACCGGGAAGTTTGAAATATTTTTCAAAATTTCATCATACTCATGAACATGAACAAAGTCCTAGACATCAACAAGGTTTACTAGGATTGATATGATAGATATATCAACAAGTGCGTGTTAAGTGAGGTGGTGCTGGGGTTGGATAGAACTATGAAGTTAAGCGTGCTCGGGCTGGAGTAGTGTGAGGATGGGTGATCTTCCGGGAAGTTTGACCACTTAGTGCGATTTGACTTGAGATTAAGCATATTCACCCCAGATTAAGCCATAGTGACCCGAGATTAAAAAAATTTGAAAAAAAAATTCTGAAAAAAATTTGAAAAAAAATTGTTAGTAATGGCACACTTCTATGTGGTGCGCCATTACTAAGTCAGATAGTAATGGCGCACCGTGTGATATACTAATGGCGCACTACCTGGTGCGCCATTGGTATACGCCATTAGTATTAAATTCTAATGGCGTGATGCTAGTGGCGCACCTGTAGTGCGCCATTAGCAGCCAAAACAGGTGCGCCACTAGCAGGCCTTTTCCTAGTAGTGTTATCCGGAATATGTAAGACAATTATTATCTGCGCCATTGTAAATTTGTCGTCATATTATCCGTTGGCATTTTATTTGTGGTCGTATTATCCGTTGCCCTATGTGGCAATTTAAATCAGGGCGGAATACGAGTTGAAAACACAAACAAAGTAAACGCTACCATGGGATCATAAGCAAACACCCTCCGTCCAGGTGCTTTAATTAACCCACTAATGGAAAAGTTTTGAGCGAGGTGGGCGGCCGCTGGTGCATGCAGGTCAAAGAGCTCGCTTCCCGGTGAGCATGGGCGGCCTTGCTGCATGCACGTGTCCCGTCGAGCCTGCGAGGTGGACAGGATGCACGCGTCCCGTCGAGCCTGCGCGGCGGACTACTCGCACGCGTCCCATCGAGCCTGCACGGTGGACTTCTCGCGCTCGTCCCGTCTAATCAAACAGTTGCACGCACGCCACCGAGTATGGTTAAATTTCGACATGGTTAATATAATACAACCTTTTGCGATATTAACGTATCAGCTTTTTGTGTCAAAAAGGACTTCGTTGGCTACTAATGTGTGCGCGTCTTCTCAAACTGGACGATTTTTTTTACCACGGCCTATATGTGCCATGTCATGAAACCATGACAAGTTTCATGTTTTTTGGGCCACTTTTTGATTTACTGGGATTTAAAAACCGAGATTCTCAATGTTTCAGGACGACGACAAGTTTGTAATTCATTCCCATTCCTTAAATGAGACCTAAACATGCACCCAATGACACATGTACGATTTCCCACCCATTTTGCTTCCGTGGAGCATGTGGTTGTAGTTCAAATATGAATTATGGACTACATTAAATGCATAGAAAACTTAGTAATTAGTAATATATATCTAATGGCCAAACGAACCCTGAACAGTTTCAAATTTCAGCCCGACACTCCTGTTATTCTATGTTGCCTATTGAAAACAAAGTTCAAGGCGAGAAGAGGCAGCGATTATCATTTCGCCAACAAGAGGGGCATGTTTCCCTACTGGAACCATGAGGCATGCGATAGGCTCCGGTTTGTAAAGGGCTTGTAATACAGCTTCGCCCAAATTGGACAATTATATGTACCATGTAGTGACACGATGCCAAGTTTCATGATTTCCTGGTTAGTTTTGGATTTATAGAGACTAAAAAACCGAGATTCACAATGTTTGTGGCCAAGCCAACGGCGAGACGGTTGAATTCGTTCCCATTCGTTCGATGGGACCTAAACATGCACCCCAAGGAAACATGTATGTTCTTTCTAGCCATTTTGGTGCACTAGAGCATGTATTTGTATTTCGGATTTGAATTACGGACATTAAAATGCCCAGAAAAATCAATTAATGAATAAAAAGGTCAAACGAACCCTGAATAATTTCAAAGTTCAGCACGAATCTCTAGTTGTTGTGTGTCGCGTGTAGAAGAAAATACGAGGCTAGAAGAGGGAGTGATTATCGTTTGGCCCACAAGGGGACACGTTTCCCTATCGAAGCCATGAGGGTTCTTGCGACAGGCTCCGGTTTGTAAGAGATTTGTAATAAAGCTTGGCCCAAATTGGCAATGTTTTTCCCACGTCATATATGTGCCATGATGTGACACCATGCCACCATTCATGACTTTCTGGTTATTTTAGGATTTATGGGGACTTAAAAACCGAGATTCGAAATGTTTGAGAACGAGCGAGGACACCGGTACGGTTGTAATTAATTCCCATTCCCGACATGAGACCTAGACATGCACCCAAGGACACATGTATAATTTTTCTAGCCATTTTGGTGAACTGGAGCATGTATTTGTAGTTCAGATTTGAATTATGGACATTAAATGCCTAGGAAACTCAATTAGTGTATAAAAAGGCCAAACGAACCCTGAATAAGTTTAAATTTCAGCATGGATATCATGTCGTTCCATGTTGCCCGTGGTAGAAAATACAAGGCGAAAAGAGGCAGTGGGTATGTTTCGCCCACAAGGGGAACACGTTTCCCTATCGAAACCACGAGGCTTCTTTGAGAGAAGCTCCGATTTTTGAAGAGGTTTGTAATAAAGCTTGGCCCAAATTGGACAATGTTTTTACCACAACATATATGTGCCATGACGTGACACCATACCACCTTTGATGACTTTCTGGTGAGTTTAGGATTTATGGGGACTTAAAAACTGAGATTTGAAATGTTTGAGGACGAGCCATGACACCGGTACGGTTCTAATTCGTTCCCATTCCTAGCATGGGACCGAAACATGCACCCAAGGACACATGTATAATTTTCTAGCCATTTTGGTGAACTGGAGCATGTATTTGTAGTTCAGATTTGAATTATGGACGTTAAATGCCTAGGAAACTCAATTAGTGTATAAAAAGGCCAAATGAACCCTGAATAAGTTTAAATTTCAGCACAGATATCCTATCAGTCCATGTTGCTCAGAGAAGAAAATACAAGGCGAAAAGGGGCAATGATTATGTTTCGCCCAGATGGGGGACACGTTTCCCTATTGGAACCACAAGGCTTCTTTGAGAGAAGCTCCGGTTTGTAAGAGGCTTGTAATAAAACTTGCGCCACAATGGACGAAAAAAATTCCTCGACATATAAGTGCCATCTCGTGACACCATGCCAGGTTTCACGATTTTCGGCTTAGTTTTGGATTTACGGGGATTTAAAAACCTAGATTCTTCTCAGGAAATGTTTTCAAATAGCACATGGTTCACTCATGAAAGCCGATATTCAATGAAAACTTCGTGGAAACCATATTTTAAAGTTTCATAAAAATCTAAAAACAAATGTGGGATGTTAAGAAGGTGATGTTTTATTGCGACACAAAATTTCAAGTTGAAAAACATTACAAGATGTGAGCTATGAAAAAGACAAATTCAGCCCTGAATAGTGCCATTACTATTCGGCACTATTCAACTCTGAATTTGTCTGTTTCATAGCTCACATCTCGTAATGTGTTTCAACTTGAAATTTTGTGTGGCAATAAAACATCATCCTCTTAACATCCCGCATTGTTTTCAAATTTTTTTGAAACTTCAAAACATCTTTTTCTTGTGGTTTTCACCGGTTTCCACCGAATGTTGGTTTCTGTATGATATCCCCCGTGCTGCGCGCGCGATCTGAGTTGTGTGTTCTGATTGGCCAGAACCCAAACCCTATGGATCGTACGTCTGCACCATTGGATTCTCATCGAACGACGATCCTCATCCCTTTTGACAGCACATGTAAATGTTTTCAAATAGCACATGGTACACACACGAAAGCCGTGTGCCTACCAAACCGTGGTCGATGCCCTCCCTTTGCTGCGCGCGCGATCTGAGTCGTATGTTCTGATTGGCCAGAACCCAAACCCCACGGATCGTATGTGTGCACCTTTGAATGCTCCCAGATTGAACGACAACCCTGAGCCCTTTCGACAGCGTGAAACGCCTTGCACTCTTGTGCAGCTTGTCAAAGGTCTTCATTCTCAGGCCTCGCAACACTTCAGCATTTGCCCTCTTCGCTTGGCAGTTGCTCCGTGGGTGTGCCACGGAAGCAAAACAGACCTTGCTACTGAGGTCTTGAATGTATTGCATGAAGGTGTGGCTTGTGAACTGTGTGCCGTTATCAGCAAGGGCCGGCTTCCCATCCGCTAGCCTAGTCGAATAGAACACAGAAGTTAAGCGTGCTCGGGCTGGAGTAGTCCAAGGATGGGTGACCCGGTGGGAAGTTGCATATCTCAAGCTTCATTTAAATGTTGTGACACGGTCATTATAGAGATATATTAATATATATCTATGGTGACCTATCATGGCAATTATATAAACCTTCGGATCCTTGTTTTGCTAATTTGTAGACTATGTTTTTATGGGTTATGTTTTGCTCTAAAAATTTAAAGAATGATTGACCGGACTTGTCATGGCAATTATATAAACCTACTATGTTTTTATGGGTTATTTTTTCCTCTAAAAAATTAAAGAATGATTGACTTGACCTATATGGCGATTATATAAACCTCTTTCAGGTTGCATGCAGGGTATAGGGGACAAGGTGTTCTTCTCGAGCATGTCTCCCTTGTGTGGCTTATAGATGCAGCACATATCTGTGCGCTCGCCGAGGTATATATACTATCCTTTACCGACAATCAGGGGGCCCACACAATCTATCCCTTTGACCCAGAACGAGAAGGGTTTGACCGTGATGGTTTCCTATTGATACTAGTAAGGTACACGTGCATTGCACGCATGAGATTTGGTAACCAAATTATGAATAAATACCACACTATAACATGTAAGCTTTGAGTCATATATGCATGATGTAGATGTTCGTTTAATTCTTATAGTTCATCTCATCCAAAATCAATTAGTTTAATAAAAAATAAGTATTATAAGATTCTTGGAACTGTGCATTGTAAAGGTTAAAAAAAGTTTCAATTCATTTAAAAAAAGGTTTGGGCAATTAATATATGGAAGATTCTAAAGAACAAAGGAGAAGTGCTTGTGTGTCTGAGGTTTGTGCATTATGCTTAAGTTCAGTCATGGAGTCTTCTAGATTGTACATGCATGTGGCAGAATCTGGTGGAATGTAGATGATATCCAACAGCCAGTAGTGCTCGGGTTTGCCGTCTCTGTACCGTCGGATTGGCTTCATCCAACGACCAACATTCAAAGTTATTCACACACTATATAGGTGTATAGATGTATGTATATATAGAGAGATGTGTCCCATGCTAGACCAAATAAAGTTTGAGCGCATGCGTGGGACGACCCCCCCCCCCCCCCCCGCCGCCGCCGCCTCGAAGTTGGGAAACTGACATCATACGTATTGAAGCAGACTTGGAGTTTGGTACATTGTTCGGTTTGTAATGTAGTTGGTGGCCCATCAAAGTTGTGCATTTGGGATTTAAACACATCACACACCACCGTACCCATACATATTTTCAGGCCGCATGCAGTATATACGGGGTCTTCTGATCGACCACGTCTCCCTTGTGCGGTTTCTTGTGATGACACGCATATCTGTGGGCTCCCCGAGTGTATATATATCATCCCTTTGACCGATAATGAGGGGTATTATGTGTTGGCCATGAATGGATTCCTCCTAGTTCATGTTAGGGCCGGTCACCATCACATGTCGCTCAACCAAAGCTCGAGCTCATGCGTTGTCAAGATTCCCTCCCACATGCTCGGATTGCTGGGTTCGACCTACATCGAACCCTGCGTATCTCGTCCTTAACTACCTTGCCTTCATGATTGTCGTCTGTATCGAGAGGTAGGCACCACATCTGAATTGTACATTATTCTATATTGAAAACACACATCACCCCTTCCCAATGTACATCATTTTGGGCTGCATGCAAGAGGTGCTGGTTTTGTGGTCCCTCTCATGTGATTTTTATGATGGTTCAATCTATTGGCCCAGGAGGTTTATCGACAACAATAACTGTCATTTGACCAAACGATAGATTCATTGGTCCGTCTTATGGTAGGTCATGGCGACACGCATGTATGACCAAAGTATTGATCATTACGTGCATCCGCCGCGCTGACACAAAGTCGGAGGTGGTGGGCCAAGCATCCTAGCTACGTACGACATTTTGTCATTATATATATCCTAGCTAGGTGGTTGTTAGGGTGCTTTCGGGTTTGCGAGGCAGGTGCCACCAAAGTTATGCATTGTGTATTTAAAGTTTTAAACATCCCCAATATTCATAGATATATTTGGCCACTTCCAGGTGGTTCTTGACTTCTGGCCCCTGTCATCGATCTTCGACGACGCGCCCAACCGTGGGCCCGTCAAACTTATGCATTGGAATTTTGAACATCGCAGACCACCCTTTTCACTCATATATATTTGGGCCACATGCTGGTGTGGCTGTCTTTTGACCCTCTCCAACGTTATTTTTTGCTGCAAAGACTTTGATGACACTCAATGGACACGGGGTATAATATCTTAACCGTGTGCGATACAAGTGCGATGTGAATCACCACGCCTGCGCAAGCGCGAGCAAATTAAGGTGGAGGTACTGGCACAACTGTGTGTGATGCAAGTGCGCTGAAATCACCACAACCACGCAAGCGCGAGAAAATAAAGGTGGAGGTACTGGCTCAACCGTGTGCGATGCAAGTGCATTGAAATCACCACGACCGCGCAAGCGCAAGCAAATTAAGGTGGAGGTACTGGCCCAAGCGTGTGCGATGCAAGTGCGCTGAAATCACCACGACCGTGCAAGCGCGAGCAAAGGGTGGAGGTACTGGCTTAACCGTGTGCGATGCAAGTGCGCTGTAAAACCATCACCTGTGCAAGCTAAAGGCGGGTAATTTATTTGGAAATTAGGACGAACCGTGTGCGATAGACCAGCTAGTTTGAAATATAAAAACAAACTACCCGCCTTGAGCATTGCAAAAATCGGCGGATCTGCGCCACTTTTCCTTATTATCATACATGCATATTGTTATTGGACCGTGCGCGATCTTGGGCACTCCCGCCCCGCATCAATTCCTTTACCCAAATTTTAGTAGCCGTCGTACTTCAACCGTCGCCCACACTCCTCTAGCACCGACCTTATAGTAAAATTGTAGTAGCCGAGGCATTTGAATCATCGCCCTTCCTCGTCCACCACCATCTCCACCCACGATTACTAAAATTTTCAGTAGCCGCGGCGTATCCTCAACCACCACCACCCTCCACAGTCCCCCACCCGCCCTGTCCGCCTCGAACCATAGCTCGCGGCCACCACCGGCGCCGCCGCCAACCACTGCCGGTCTACCCGTTCCTCCTGGTTTAGATAATAAAGTTCAGGTTACCTAGCGATTCCCATACCGTCGCCCCACTCCCCTGAGTTTTCAGATGAGGCCTGCGGTGTCCCTCCCCGCCAGATCCACATCCCCTGCTCCAGAATTTCACAACCTAAGCTCGACCACCTATCCCAGGGAGCCCGACGAGCGTTCGGGCAAGAAGAGGCTTATCATGGCCTCTCCGGCCGACGTTGGCGAGGTGGCCGCTGTTTGCCCCGACCTGTTGATCCCGGAGCAACACGTTGCCATGGAAGTCGGCGAAGACGTTGACTACGTTGCCATGCCGAAGGCTTCATGTCAGCGGGCTAGCGTATTATTGTATCTCGTGAAAGCTGTCTACGACATCAAGCTCGTCCACACCGATGGCTTCACGCGGGCCATGTCACTGATTAAGTGGTCCATCCCCAACCCCTCTGGTTCAACCGCCGTCAATCTCTTCGACGGCCCTACTGATACGTCTCCAACGTATCTACTTTTCCAAACACTTTTGCCCTTGTTTTGGACTCTAACTTGCATGATTTGAATGGAACTAACCCGGACTAACGCTGTTTTCAGCAGAATTGCCGTGGTGTTATTTTTGTGCAGAAATAAAAGTTTTCGGAATGACTTGAAAATCCACGGAGACATGTTTTGGAAATAATAAAAAATATTGGCGAAAGAATCAGCATCAGGGGGCCCACACCCTGTCCACGAGGGTGTGGGGAGCGCCCCTGCCTCGTGGGCCCCCTGAGACTCGAACGACCTCAACTCCAACTCCATATATTCACGTTCGGGGAGAAAAAAATCAGAGAGAAGGATTCATCATGTTATACGATACGGAGCCGCCACCAAGCCCTAATCTCTCTCGGGAGGGCTGATCTGGAGTCCGTTCGGGGCTCCGGAGAGGGGAATTCATCGCAGTCGTCATCATCAACCATTCTCCATCACCAATTTCATGATGCTCACCGCCGTGCGTGAGTAATTCCATCGTAGGCTTCTTGGACGGTGATGGGTTGGATGAGATTTATCATGTAATTGAGTTAGTTTTGTTAGGGTTTGATCCCTAGTATCCATTATGTTCTAAGATTGATGTTGCTATGACTTTTCTATGCTTAATGCTTGTGACTAGGGCGCGAGTGCCATGATTTCAGATCTAAACCTATTATGTTTTGCTGAATATATGTGAGTTCTTGATCCTATCTTGCAAGTCAATAGTCACCCACTATGTGTTATGGTCCGGCAACCCCGAAGTGACAATAATCGGGACCACTCCCGGTGATGACAGTAGTTTGAGGAGTTCATGTATTCACTAAGTGTTAATGCTTTGGTCCGGTACTCTATTAAAAGGAGGCCTTAATATTCCTTAGTTGCGAATAGGACCCCGCTGCCACGGGAGGGTAGGACAAAATATGTCATGCAAGTTCTTTTCCATAAGCACGTATGCCTATATTCGGAATACATGCCTACATTACATTGATGAATTGGAGCTAGTTCTGTGTCACCCTATGTTATAACTGTTGCATGAGGAATCGCATCCGACATAATTATACATCATTGATTCATTGCCTACGAGCTTTTCACATATTGATCTTTGCTTAGTTACTTTTCCATTGCCACTGTTACGATTACTACAAAAACTACCACTGTTACCTTTGTCACCATTACCGTTACTTCCATACTACTTTGCTACTAAATACTTTGCTGCAGATATTAAGACTTTCAGGTGTAGTTGAATTGACAACTCAGCTGCTAATACTTGAGAATATTCTTTGGCTCCCCTTGTGTCGAATCAATAAATTTGTGTTGAATACTCTACCATCAAAAACTGTTGCGATCCCCTATACTTGTGGGTTATCAAGACTATTTTATGGCGCCGTTTCCAGGGAGCATAGCTCTATTCTTTGAGTCACTTGGGATTTATATCTGTTGATCACTATGAGGAACTTGAAAGACGAAATAACCAAGATTTATCCCTCAACTACGAGGGGAGGTAAGGAATTGCCATCTAGCTCTGCACTTTATTCACCTTCTGTTTTGAGTAAACTTGCGACACCTAAACCTACTCCTGCTATTGATTCTGATATGTCGCATGTTATTGATGATGCCACTTCTACTATACATGATGCTTATGTTGAAAGTACTTCTATGCTTGATAATACTGTGCCATTAGGTGAATTTCTTGATGAACAACTTGCTAGGGTTAGAGAGAATGAAATTATTGAAACTGATAATATTGATGAAAGTGATGATGAAGATTCTCCCCCTAGATATGAATTGCCTGATGTGCCTGGGGGTTATGTTATGGATGAAGAAACTGCTAGAGATCTTTTTGCTTGCAAAGATAGATATGATCTTAAGAAACTGTTAGCTAAGCTGAAAGAAAAGTCTTTGAATGCTAGAATGAAATATGACCCTGCTTTTGATACTTCACCTATCTGTATTTCTGATAAGGATTATGATTTCTCTGTCGATCCTGAGTTAATTACTTTCGTTGAATCTGATCCTTTTTATGGCTATGAATCTGAAACTGTTGTAGCACATCTTACAAAATTAATGGATATAGCCACCACCCTATTCACTGATGAGGAAAAAATTCGTTAGTACTATATCCTTAAATTATTTCCGTTCTCATTAAAGGGTGATGCTAAAACATGGTTTAATTCTCTTACTCCTGGTTGTGTGCGTAGTCCCCAGGATATGATTTCTTACTTCTCTGCTAAATATTTCCCCGCTCATAAGAAATAAGCTGCCTTGAAGAGGAGAGTCTCCCTCAAGCTTGAGGGAGGCTTCTCCAATTACTTAATGCTTTGCCTTGTCATCCTCTCAAGAAAAACGAAATACTTGGTATCTTTTTTAATGGACTAACCGATGCTTCCAGAGACCACCTGGATAGTTGTGGTGGTTGTGTTTTCAGGGAACGGACTGTTGAGCAAGCTGAATTGCTATTGAATAATATATTGAGTAATGGTAATGGTTGGACACTCCCTGAACCAACTCCGAAGAAAAGGGGTATTCTATTTCTCAGTCCTGAAGATATGCAAGAGGCAAAGAAATCTATGATAGAAAAAGGTATTAAAGCAGAAGATGTTAAGAATTTACCACCTATTGAAGAAATACATGGTCTTGATAACCCGACACAGGTAGTAAAGGTAAATTCTCTTTATAGATTTGATGAAGGTGTTATTCCTCATAATAAATCTGCTAGCCAATGCTTAGATGAGTTTGATAATCTTGTTGTTAAACAAGAAAACTTCAATGCTTATGTTGGTAGACAATTGAAACGTAATGCTTATATGATTTAATACTTGAGTGATTATATGTCCAGAGTTAAAGGTAACCTTAAACTTATTAGTAAACATGCTTCTATGGTTACCACTCAAGCAGAACAAGTGCTTAAAGCTCAAAATGATTTGCTCAATGAATTAAATAATAAGAAAAACGATAATGTTGTTAGAGTTATGACTAGAGGGGGTAAAATGACTCAGGAACCTTTGTATCCTAAGGGCCACCCTCAGAGACTTGAGCAAGATTCTCAGAGAACTAATGTTGATGCACCTAGTCCTTCTAAGAGGAAGAAAAAAAATGATAGGACTTTGCATGCTTCTTGTGAACCTGTTGTTGACACACCTGAGAATGCCAATGATATTTCTATTTCTGATGTTGAAACACAATCTGGTGATGAACATGAACCTAGTGATAATGTTAATGATGACGTTCATGTTGATGCTCAACCTAGCAATAACAATGATGTAGAGATCGAACCTGCTGTTGATCTTGATAACCCACAATCAAATAATCAACGTTATGACAAGAGAGACTTTGTTGCTAGGAAGCACGGTAAAGATAGAGAACCATGGGTTCAGAAACCCATGCCTTTTCCTCCTAAACCATCCAAGAAAAAGGATGATGAGGATTTTGAGCATTTTGTTGAAATGATTAGACCTATCTTTTTGCGTATCCGTTTGACTGATATGCTTAAAATGAATCCTTATGCTAAGTATATGAAAGATATTGTTACAAATAAAAGAAAGATACCGGAAGTTGAAATTTCCACCATGCTTGCTAATTACACTTTTAAGGGTGGAATACCAAAGAAACTAGGAGACACAGGAGTACCAACTATACCATGCTCCATTAAAAGAAACTATGTTAAAACTGCTTTATGTGATCTTGGAGTCGGTGTTAGTGTTATGCCTCTCTCTTTATATCGTAGACTTGATTTGAATAAGTTGACACCTACTGAAATATCTTTGCAAATGACCGATAAATCAACTGCTATACCTGTCGGCATTTGTGAGGATGTGCCTGTTGTGGTTGCAAACGTTACTATATTAACGGACTATGTTATTCTTGATATTCCTGAGGACGATAGTATGTCGATTATCCTTGGTAGACCCTTTTTGAATACTGCAGGGGCTGTTATTGATTGCAATAGAGGCAATGTCACTTTTCATGTTAATGGTAATGAACACACGGTACACTTTTCGAGGAAACAACCTCAAGTCCACAGTATCAACTCTATTGGAAAAATTTCAACGATTATTATTGGAGGTTTTGAATTCCCTCTTCCTACCATCAAGAAGAAATATGATATTCTTATTGTTGGGGACATGCATATCCCCGTTGAGGTAACCTAGTGTTATTAAAAAATTCTCCGGTTTCGTGCTATTCGGAAAGAGTTTGTTAACAAGACTTGATCAACCTTGTTAGTGGATTCCTTTTGATGAGCATGAGATGGATGAAGTTAGAAAGCACAACTCTCTGTACCCTCCTTTTGCTTTATGTTATTTAGGTTAAATAAAGCAAAAATAGTATTTTCTGTCTGTTTTCTGAACTATTCTTGCAATAAAAAATACCTCAAAAAAAAGTTCTCCAAACATCCTGAAAATGAAATATGACTTTTTGTACAATATTTAAGAATATCTGGCACTGAGAACACACCAGAGGGGGCCACCATTTGGCCATGAGGGCACAGGGCGCGCCCACCCCCCTGGGCGCGCCCCCTACCTCGTGGGCCCCACGTGGACCCCCTCCACTTATTCTAGCACCCACTTGCTTCTTCTTTCTCCAGAAAAAATCCTCCCATAGCTCAAACCCGTGTTCTAGCTCATCTTGCTACCATTTTCGATCTCCTTGCTCAAAGCTCGATCCACAAAACTGTTTTGGGGGATTGTTCTTCGGTATGTGACTCCTCCAATGGTCCAATTAGTTTTTGTTCTAGTGCTTTATTTATTGCAAATTTTCGCTGCTTAGGTGACCCTGTTCTTGAGCTTGCATGTCAAATTTATATGGTCCCAAGTAGTTCTAATGCATGATATACTTTCTAGGTACTTGTGGGAGTAGTTGCTATCAATCTTGTTTAGTTTTGTTCACTTTTATTTTGAGTCACTAAAATTTTTAGAAATTTTTCAGAGAAAGAAAAATGTACCAAGGTGGTTCCTCAAGGAAGCAAGGACCAAGGCTCACGATACGTGAGCCAGACGATGAACCACCAAGGGAAGCTCAACTGCGGCCTTGTGAATGGCCGTCAGAGGAGTTTATGGTCCGAGCAGACATCAAGAATGAATTTGACACATATGTGCGTAATGCTGATCTTGAGGGCTTCGTGTCAGATAAGTGCCCACAATACTACTCCGTACCTAACTGATTCCTTTGTGATAAGGTTTAAATTTACATCCTCACGCAATTCTCACACTGTTCTATTTGATCTTTATGATAATTCATATACCATGGACCTAGAAGATTTTAATACTGCTTGTAAACTCCCGCAGTGGGGCAATGTTAGTGAACCTCGCAAATCTGAATATAAAGACTTTCTTGCTAGTATCACTGTGCGGGAATCTAGAGAAATCACACAAGCTACCATAGGGAGCATATTTCCCTTACATACATTATTTTGCTCTCTTTATAGGTAGATGCATTAACGGTAAAGATGAGGCTTGTCACATGCGCGTTCCAGATCTTAGTGTCCTCAAGAGTGCGGTATTAGGAGATAAACAATATAAATTGGGGGCCATTATTGCACGTAGGTTGCATCTTAATGGTACAAGCGGAGATTTGTTTGGTGGAATTTATGCAACTCGTGTAGCTAATTATCTTGATGTACCCATACAAGAAAATGATATAGAGTTGCCTCCTGCTTATCTGGATTATAATGCCATGGTTTGCCACCAGTTAGTTGAGAGGAATGAACAGTTCCTCCAGTACTGACTAATCTTTGACAGCTGGCGCACTGTCCATATTGCCCTCCCTGCTCCTACTTTAACTTTCAGGCAAAAAGGAGATATGTTATAACCAGGGAGGAGGCGAACGAATATGAGAGGAGTACGGAAGCAGCTCGCCTCCGAGCTGCAGCTCTTGAGGCAGTAGCTGCTGCATCTCTGTAAAACCCCAGTTAAGACTTTGGATATCCGCCAGGCCTTCCATGGGCATAGACCAACTTAGGGCAAAATCCTAAGCTTGGGGGAGTACGTACTTCTCACAGACATTACATTCATGTTCACACACTCATCCTAGGTGTCGGTGCTCATACTTTTTCATTGTACTATCCATGCTAGTTTATTTTCTCTTCTAAGTATTCTTCTTGTGTGTTTGAATAACCTTAAGAAAAAAAAATAGTTGTAGCTTTTAGCCAGTTTACTTTCCATGCCTGTAGTATTAGTAGTAATTAAAATAAACCCCAAAAAGATTTCTTGTTCTTCTTTTGCTTGTTCGGAGCTTTCCCGTGTAAATAGTTTTATTTTATTTCTTTTCTTTGGGGGTCGAGATGAGAAGACCATAATGAAAGTGTTGAGTGGCTCTCATATGCATTATTGTTGATTTAACCAAGAGCCCATATTACCTTGTCTTCTCCCTTGTATTAAATGCTTGCAGATTCCAGCTTAGTCCAATGGACGTGCACTATTATTATTATCCACACCACTCGGTCGTGCAAATGAAAGGCAATAATGACGATATATGATGGACTGATTGAGATGAGAGAAGCTGGTATGAACTCGACCTATCTTGTTTTCATAAATATGATTAGTTCATCGTTCCTGATTCAGCCTATTATGAATGAAACATGTTTGCAATGACAATTAGAGATTATAGTTGCTCAAGGCGTGCTTAATTAGCTAGGAGTTTATAATGGTTTACCTTGCGTGCCAACATGCTATTAAAATTGTTGTGATGTGGTATGATAGGGTGGTATCCTCCTTTGAACGATTTGAGTGGCTTGACTTGGCACATGTTCACGCATGTAGTTGAAACAAAATCTTAATGCTTGCACTCACTGTTGATTAATCTTAATGCATGTTCATGACTGTTGTCGCTCTCTAGTTGGTCGCTTCTCAGTTTCTTTCTAGCCTTCACTTGTACTAAGCGGGAATACTGCTTGTGCATCCACTTCCATAAACCCCAAAGTTATTCCATATGAGTCCACCATACCTTCCTATATGCGGTATTTACCTGCCGTTCTAAGTAAATTTGTATGTGTCAATCTCTAAACCTTCAAATGAAATTCTGTTTTGTATGCTCGAATAGCTAATGTATCAACTAGGGCTGTCTATATCTTCCATGCTAAGTGGGTTATTCTCACGATGAGTGGACTCCGCTCATCACTCACGAGAAAGTGGATGGTAACCGGGATGCCCAGTCCCATGCTCAAATCAAAATAATTCCAAAGAAAACTCCCCCAGGATTGTTGTTAGTTGGAGGCACCCGTTGTTTCGGGCAAGCCATAGATTGATGCTTGTTGGTGTTGGGGAAGTATAAACTTTACCATTCTGTTTGGGAACCACCTATAATGTGTGTAGCATGGAAGATATTGAGATCTCTTGGTTGTTATGTTGACAATGAAAGTATGCCACTCAAATTATTATTTATCGCTGTTTCAAAACCCGGGCTCTCGTACCTTTGCAAATCCCTGCTTCCTTCTACGAAGGGCTTATCTATTTAATTTTATGTTGAGTCAGCATCCTCTTATTAAAAAGCACCAGTTGGAGAGCACCGCTGTCATTTGCATGCATTACTATTAATTTACATTAAGTATGACTGTGACTGGATCTCTTTTACCACGAATTACAATGTCTAGTCAGTCCTTGATCTTCAGAGGTGCTCTGCATTTATGTTTTGCGGTCTAAAAAAGGGCTAGCGAGATACCATCTTGTTATATCATGTTATGATTGTTTTGAGAAAGTGTTTTCATCCGAGATTTATTATTATTGCTCGCTAGTTGATATGAGTAAATATGAGACCTAAATGTTATTGTGAATATGGTTAGTTCATAATCTTTGTTGAAAACTTGAATGCTGGCTTTACATATTTGCAACAACAAGATCAAACAGAGTTTGTAAAAGTTTGTCTTTATCACTTTCAGTTTGTCAACTGAATTGCTTCAGGACAAGCAAAGGTTTAAGCTTGGGGGAGTTGATACATCTCCAACGTATCTACTTTTCCAAACACTTTTGCCCTTGTTTTGCACTCTAACTTGCAAGATTTGAATGGAACTAACCCAGATTGACGTTGTTTTCAGCAGAATTGCCATGCATTTATTTTTGTGCAGAAATAAAAGTTCTCGGAATGGCTTGAAAATCCACGGAGACACGTTTTGGAAATAATAAAAAATATTGGCGAGAGAATCAGCATTAGGGGGGCACACACCCTGTCCACGGGGGTGTAGGGAGCGCCCAACCCCCTGGGGTGCGCCCCCTGCCTCATGGCCCCCCTAAGACTCCACCGACCTCAACTCCAACTTCATATATTCACGTTCGGGGAGAAAAAAATCAGAGAGAAGGATTCATCGCGTTTTACGATACAGAGCCACCGCCAAGCCCTAATCTCTCTTGGGAGGGCTGATGTGGAGTCCGTTCGGGGCTCCGGAGAGGGGAACCATCGCTGTTATCATCATCAACCATCGTCCATCACCAATTTCATGATGCTCACCGACGTGCATGAGTAATTCCATTACAGGAATGCTGGACGGTGATGGGTTGGATGAGGTTTATCATGTAATCGAGTTAGTTTTGTTAGGGTTTGATCCCTAGTATCCATTATGTTCTAAGACTGATGTTGCTATGACTTTGCTATGCTTAATGCTTGTCACTAGGGCCCGAGTGCCATGATTTCAGATCTAAACCTATTATGTTTTCATGAATATATGTGAGTTCTTGATCCTATCTTGCAAGTCAATAGTCACCTACTATGTGTTATGATCCGGCAACCCCGAAGTGATAATAATCGAGACCACTCCTGGTGATGACAGCAGTTTGAGGAGTTCATGTATTCACTAAGTGTTAATGCTTTGGTCCGGTACTCTATTAAAAGGAGGCCTTAATATCACTTAGTTTCCAATAGGACCCCGCTGCCACGGGAGGGTAGGACAAAAGATGTCATGCAAGTTGTTTTCCATAAGCATGTATGACTATATTCGGAATACATGCCTACATTACATTGATGAATTGGAGCTAGTTCTGTGTCACCCTATGTTATAACCTATGTTATAACTGTTGCATGAGGAATCGCATCTGACATAATTATCCATCACTGATCCATTGCCTACGAGCTTTTCACATATTGATCTTTCCTTAGTTACTTTTCCATTGCCACTGTTACGATTACTACAAAAACTGCTACTGTTACTTTGTCACCGTTACCGTTACTTCCATACTACTTTGCTACTAAATACTTTGCTGCTGATATTAAGTCTTTTAGGTGTGGTTGAATTGACAACTCAACAACTAATACTTGAGAATATTCTTTGGCTGCCCTTTTGTCGTATCAATAAATTTGGGTTGAATACTCTACCCTCAAAAACTATTGCGATCTCCTATACTTGTGGGTTATCACCTGCCGCTGATCTCCTCCGCCAAGCGGTCAAGGATTTGCGAGCTTTATACGCCATCGAGCCCATTTTGTCATTTCTGAAGGACGCGTTCTACGGCGGCGGCTTGGGATCCTCAATTGCCAAGTCATATCTCATCGACCACGACCACGACCACGAGGAGGGCACCCACGAAGGTTCTCCCAAGGTAAACAGCCCATCTGAGGCATCAGAGAGCGCACCATGGGTCTGTGCTCTTCCAACTGGTAGGATCCCGTCCATGAAATGTGAGGCAACATTCTATCAGCAAATCTTACCTTTCCTAGCTTGCCAACCCGTACGCTTTGTTGTAGTAGCATTTGGCGTGTGGTGCTTTAACTGTGTCGTGTCTAATTATTTCAGTTATGCAAAAATGTATTGTTCAATAGGTCTATGGGATGTTTAAGTATGAATTGTCCACTTCAGTTTCACGAATGGCTATATTTGGTTGTTTATAGTGAGTAGATGCCTTGTTTATCTGTATTTGGTTGTTAGGTTGGTTGGAGTGAGCATTTGTCCAGTTATCAAGCAGATGCCTTGTTTATCTGTATTTGGTTGTTAGGTTGCTTCTTTTAGCATTTCTCCACTTATCAAGAAATTCCTTGTTTATCTGTATTTGGTTGTTAGGTTGCTTTTTTAGCATTTGTCCAGTTATCAAGCAGATGCCTTGTTTATCTTTATCTGCTTGTTAGGTTGGCTGAAGTGAGCATTTGTCCAGTTTTCAGGCATATGCCCTGTTTATCTATATTTGCTTGCTAGGTTGGTTGTAGTGAGACTCTGTCCAGTTTTCAATGGCTATATATGATTGTTATTCTGGTCATTATGCCTTGTTTATTTCAGTCATTCACAATGTGTTGTTCATTATGTGCAAGTCGGAACTGTGCCGCTCGACTACATCAATACTAGTTTGAACGGCTATATTTGGTTCCAGTTATTCCTGGTGTAGTTAACACATGCCCTTTATTTCAGTTTTACAAATTTATTCAGTGTGATGTTTAAGCATTACCTACGTTCTATTCATTTTTCAACAATACCAGTTTGAATTGCAATATTTGATGGTTGTTAAGCCTCCTGTCGGTAACATTGCCTTCCATTTTATATCAGCTTTAACAGCATGCTGAAACCAACACATTCAAGCTATCATTGGAAGATGATGTTTTTAACATTGCTATATTTGTTTGATGTTAAGGTTGCTGTACTTATCTTGCCTTTCCACTACCTATGCAGGACAACAACTGGAGTGGCCACCATTTTCCGCCGAGGTTAGCTTCATCCCTCGGCTTGTACTCCCCCTGTCGTTCCATAATGTAGTGCATATAGATCCAGGCCTGGACACTAGTTAACTTCTACTATTGACTTGTTGCTTGTAGGTAAATATGCCCTTGGCAATGATCCATGCATCGACCCTTTTTGCGTGTGGGGCAATGAGATATTGATGAACAAGCATCAAGTGAGGAAACTCATAAGGATTATTAGCAAAAACATACGAATGGTGGCAAGCAAATTATTTGTTTATGCTCTATCCAACACAACAGTGAGCTGTAGGATGGTAACTACAAACTCTGCAGCCTTCTCTTTTTACTGCCCATAATGAGTTGTTAGACAACAATGTCTGAATCTTTTTATTCCCAGTGGTTCCCAAAGCAGTTCACTCAAGATTACCTCGCAAAGTACATGATTGGTTGACACGCAATGAAGGTTAAAGTATTTCATCCAGACTACAATGAGCATCGAGAAGTCCTAATGAAGACAGTGAAGGATGGACGGGCAGCCATCACAAGGGGTTGGCCTAGAGTCGTGCACGGATTACGCATGGAGGAGGGCACAATATGGGCATTCCGCTTCACTTTCTCCAGCAACCAGAATGTCTTTCGCTTCTCCCTTCACAGTCTTTAGTACAACTGTGGTTCATCATTCTTTACTTGGTGCTTCTGTAGTTCTCTAGTATATGTACATGTGCATCAAATTATGCATTCGTGGTTGAGCCTATATTTGTAATAAACATGGTTGGATATGAAATAAGTGATTGCCTACATTCAAATTCAAAACATGTGATTTTTAAATTAGGGATTAATTAGGGATTACACTGCACACTGTTTGCGAAAGCGAAACGTCTGCGATATACGTGGAGATCAAAAACGTTTCTAGGATCCACCTCATGTGCGATCAATCTCCACTGCACACACGACTTTCTCTTGAAAACTGTTTGCGTTAGGCCACCTTGCGCAAACGTTTACCACATAAAAACTGTGTGTGTTGGGCAGCCTTTGCCACACAGTTTCTTCTACGCACCGTGTGTCATGCATTCAATAACGCAAACGATAAAATTATTAGTATCGTGTGCAATGGCAACGCTATCACAAATGATTTAACGGGAAAAATTGTGTGTGATGTACCTGTGAACGGAAACGTTTTCCTTGTAGCAACTGTGTGGGATGTACATACGAATGGAAACGTTTAGTGGGGACTGACTGTGTGGGATGTACTTGCGACTGGAAACAATTTCGCCTGGATAATTGTATTTTTTAGCTCTAGTATAAGTATTTCCGTATTTGAGCGCTCGGCGGTCGCACACGACCTCATTTTGCTGAGCGTGTGTGCCAGGAGGGCATATCCCCGACGGTTTCTGGGTCGTGTGGTAAGGACCCCCCTATCGCCCATGGTTTCTGCGACGGTTCCAAATGCCATCGTGGAAAGGGGTTAAAAACCGTTTGTATAGCACCAACGTGCACCAGTGACACTACGTAAACAGCCCTTGCACACAAATAACAACTACTCGCAACCCGATGTGTTAAAGGGGTTGTCAATCCCTTTTGGGCAACGGCGCCAGAAATTGGCAAACGGACGTGAGGAAATTGTAGTAGATTGATAGATCGAACGCCAAATAAAATAAATAAGAATAAAACGTAGCAAGGTATTTTTGTATTTTTGGTTTAATAGATGTAAAAATAAAAGAAAAAGAAAAGTAGATCGTAAAGGCAAATATATGAGAAAGAGACCCGGGGGCCGTAGGTTTCACTAGTGGCTTCTCTCGAGAAAAATAGCAAACGGTGGGTAAAGAAATTACTGTTGGGCAATTGATAGAACTTCTAATAATCATGACGATATCCAGGCAGTGATCATTATATAGGCATCACGTCCAAGATTAGTAGACCAACTCCTGCCTACATCTACTACTATTACTCCACACATTGACTGCTATCCAGCATGCATCTAGTGTATTAAGTTCATGGAGAAATGAAGTAATGCAATAAGAACGTTGACATGATGTAGACAAGATCTATCTATGTAGAGATAGACCCCATCATTTTATCCTTAGTAGAAATGATACATACGTGTCGGTTCCCCTTCTGTCACTAGGATCAAGCATCGTAAGATCGAACCCACTACAAAGAACCTCTTCCCATTGCAAGATAAATAGATCAAGTTGGCCAAACAAAACCCAAATATCGGAGAAGAAATATGAGGCTATAAGAGATCATGCGTATAAGAGATCAAAGATACTCAAATAACTTTCATGGATATAAAAAGATAGATCTAATCATAAACTCAAAGTTCACCCGATCCCAACAAACACACCAGAAAAAGAGTTACATCATATGGATCTCCAAGAGACCATTGTATTGAGAATTCAACAAGAGAGAGGAAGTCATCTAGCTACTAACTACGGACCCGAAGGTCTACGAAGAACTACTCACGCGTCATCAGAGAGGCACCAATGAATTGGTGAACCCCTCCGTGATGGTGTCTAGATTGGATCTGGTGGTTCTGGACTCTACGGCGGCTGGAATTGATTTTTGTCGACTCCCCTAGGGTTTCTAGAATATTGGGGTATTTATACAGCAAAGAGGCGGTCCGGGGGGCGCCCGAGGTGGGCACACCCCACCAGGGCGCGCCTGGGCCTCCTCGCGCGCCCTGGTGGGTTGTGCTCCCCTTGGAGCACCCCCCAGGCGCAGCCTGGGCCCATTAGGTGTCTTCTGGTCCATACAAAATCTCCGTGAAGTTTTGTTGCATTTGCACTACGTCTGGTATTGATTTCCTGCGATCTAAAAACATGCAGAAAGCAACAACTGGCACTTGGCACTATGTGAATAGGTTAGTACCAAAAAATGATATAAAATGACTATAAAATGATTATAAATAATCCAAGGTTGATAATATAACACCATGGAACAATAAAAAATTATAGATATGTTGGAGACGTATTAGGGGGCGCGCCAGGGGGTAGGGCGCACCGTCCACCCTTGTGGCTGGCTGGTGGCCCCCCTCTAGTTCTTTCTTCGCCCAATATTTTTTAGATATTCCAAAAATAAGCTCCGTGAAGTTTCAGGACTTTTGGAGTTGTGCAGAATAGGTCTCTAATATTTGCTCCTTTTCCAGTCTAGAATTCCAGCTGCCGGCATTCTCCCTCTTCATGTAAACCTTATAAAATAAGAGAGAATAGGCATAAGTATTGTGATATAATGTGTAATAACAACCCATAATGCATTAAATATCAATATAAAAGCATGATGCAAAATGGACGTATCAATACCCGCCGCGAGCCTGAACACTCGTCGGACTGCATACATCGGTATGTATCATTTCCAATGAGTCAGTGGCTCGCTCCATTGTTCCGGAGAACGGAGTTTTCATCATCTTGCCCATGAGGCATGGTTCGCAAGCATCAAATGATTCATAATCAAGTGATTCCAAAAGTCCATCTGCATGGAGTTTCTTCATGCGTTTTACACCAATATGACCTAAATGTTAGTGCCACAAATATGTTGCACTATCATTATCAACTTTCTTTTGTCATCAATATTATGAAAATGTGTATCACTAAGATCGAGATTCAATAGAACATTCACATTGGGTGTATGACCACAGAAGGTTTTATACATATAAACAGAACAATAATTATTCCCTGACTTAAATGAATAATCGTATTGCAATAAACATGATCTAATCACATTAATGCTCAACGCAAACACCAAATAACATTTATTTAGGTTGAATTCTAATCCCGAAGGTAGAAGGAGTGTGCGATGGTGATCGTATCAACCTTGGAATTACTTCCAACACACATCATCACCTTGCCCTTAACTAGTCTCTATTCATTTTGCAACTCCTGTTTTGAGTTACTAATCCTAGCAACTGAACTAGTATCAAACACCCAAGGGTTACTATGAACACTACTAAAGTACACATCAATAAAATGTATATCAAATATACCTTTGTTCACTTTGCCATCCTTCTTATCCGCCAAGTATCTAGGGCAGTTCCACTTCCAGTGACCATTTCCTTTGCAGTAGAAGTACTCTGTTTCAGGCTTGGGTCTAGCTCTGGGCTTCTTCATGGGAGTGGAAACTTGCTTGCCATTATTCTTGAAGTTCCCTTTCTTTCCGTTGCCCTTTTTCTTGAAACTAGTGATCTTGTTAATCATCAACACTTGATGATCTTCTTGACTTCTACCTTTGCCAATTTCAGCATCGCGAAGAGCTTGGGAATCATTTTCGTCATCCCTTGCAAATTATAGTTCATCACAAAGTTCTAGTAGCTTCAAGATAGTGACTAGAGAATTATGTCAATCACTATCTTATCTGGAAGATTAACTCCCACTTGATTCAAGTAATTATAGTACCCAGACATTCTGAGGACATGCTCACTAGCTGAGCTATTCTCCTCCATGTTGTAGGCAAAGAACTTGTCAGAGGTCTCATACCTCTTAACACGGGCATGAGTCTGAAATATCATTTTCAGCTTCTTGGAACATCTCACATGCTCCATGTCGTTCAAAACATTTTCGAAGTCCCTGTTCTAAGCCGTAAGGAATTGTGCACTAAACTATCAGGTAGTCATCATACCGAGCTTGCAAAACGTTCATAACGTCTGCATCTGCTCCTGTAACAGGTTCGTCACGTAGTGGTGCATCATGGACATAATTCTTCTGTGCAGCAATGTGGATAACCCTCAGATTACGAACCCAGTCCGCATCATTGCTACTATCATCTTTCAACTTAGTTTTCTCTAGGAACATATCAAAAATAAAACAGACGAGCTATAGGCGAGCTATTGATCTACAACATAGATATGCAAATACTATCAGGACTATGTTCATGATAAATTAAGTTCAATTAATCATATTACTTAAGAACTCCCATTTGGATAGTCATCTAAATGATTACGTGATCCCAATCAACTAAACCATGTCTGATCATCACGTGAGATGGAGTAGTCTTCAATGGTGAAAATCTCTATGTTGATCATATCTACTATATGATTCACGTTCGACCTTTCGGTCTCCAGTGTTTCGAGGCCATGTCTGAAAATGCTAGGCTCGTCAAGTTTAACCCGAGTATTCCGCATGTACAAAACTGTCTTGCACCCATTGTATGTGAACGTAGAGCTTATCACACCCGATCATCACGTGGTGTCTCAGCACGATGAACTGTCGCAACAGTGCATACTTAGGGAGAACACTTATACCTTGAAATTTTAGTAAGGGATTATCTTATAATGCTACCGCCGTACTAAGAAAAATAAGATGCATAAAAGATGAACATGACATGTAATCAAAATATGTGACATGATATGGCCATCGTCATCTTGTGCCTTTGATCTCCATCTCCAAAGCACCGTCATGATCTCCATCGTCACCGGCTTGACACCTTGATCTCCATCGTAGCGTCGTGGTCATCTCGCCAACTATTGCTTCTACAACTATCGCTAACGCATAGTGATAAACTAAAGCAATTACATGGCGTTTTCATTTCATACAATAAAGCCACAACCATAAGGCTCCTTCCAGTTGCCGATAACTTGTAAAAAACATGATCATCTCATACATTAACGTAAATCACATCATGTCTTGACCATATCACATTACAACATGCCCTGCAAAAACAAGTTATACGTCCTCTACTTTATTGTTGCAAGTTTTACGTGGCTACTATGGGCTTCTAGTAAAAATCGTCCTTACGTATGCATTAAAACCAAAATGGTGATTTATCAAGTTTGCTATTTTAACTTTCAACAAGGACCAGCCGCTGTCAAATTCGATTCAACTAAAGTTGGAGAAACAGACACCCACCAGCCACCTTTATGCAAGACTAGTTGCATGTCTATCGGTGCAACCGGTCTCATGAACGTGGTCATGTAAGGTTGGTCCAGGTCGCTTCATCCAACAATACCGCCGAATCAAAATAAGACATTGGTGGTAAGTAGTATGATGATCACCACCCACAACTCTTTGTGTTCTACTCGTGCATATCATCTACGCATAGACCTGGCTCTGATGCCACCGTTGGGGAATGTAGCATGCAATTTCAAAAAATGTGCTATGCTCATGCAAAATCTATCTAGGAGATGCATAGCAACGAGAGGGGGAGAGTGTGTCCACGTATCCTTGTAGACCGGAAGCGGAAGCGTTTGACAACGCGGTTGATGTAGTCGAACTTCTTGTTCCGAACGATCAAGCACCGAACGTACGGCACCTTCGAGTTTTGCACACGTTCAGCTCGATGACGTCCCTCGAACTCTTGATCCAGCAAAGTGTCGAGGGAGAGTTTCATCAGCATGACGGTGTGGTGACGGTGAAGTGATCCGTGCAGGGCTTCGTCTAAGCACTACAATAGTATGACCGGAGGCGTAAACTGTGGAGGGGGGCGCCGCACACGGCTAGGAATTAATGTTGCACTACTAGGAATAGGCCTATAGATAATATGGACATTAATGGCGCACCATGTGTTGGTGCGCCATTAGTGTCCAAATACTAATGGCGCACCACATCCACGGTGCGCCACTACTAACATTTTTTTTATTTTTTTCAAAACTAGTAATGGCGCACCAGGGGATAGTGCGCCATTACTAGTTTTAACTAGTAATGGCGCACCACACCCTCGGTGCGCCACTACTAACAATTTTTGTAATTTTTTTTCCAAAACTAGTAATGGCACTAGTAATGGCGCACCACACCCTCGGTGCGCCACTACTATTTGCCCAAAAATTCCACCGAATTCACCCCCCCCCCCCCGTGGACCACCTTTTCAGGTTTAAAAAAATAAAAGAAAATGATGGAAATGTCAAATAAAATAAAATAAAATAAGTTTCCCATGTGATATGTGGTCTAGTTGTTGGGAAAATTTACAAATATGAATTTTGAATTTATTTGCAAAATCTCTGTGGAATTTATAAAATGGGCATAAATTTTGCATACGAACTCGGATTAAAAAGTTTTTTATATGAAACCCGTTGAACATTTTTAGAATCCCCAAAAACCTAATAGAAAAAAGATACGAGGCTTTTAAGATCTAGAGGGGGAAAATGGAAAAAAAATTCAAACTTACCAGTGGCGCACCATTTGCTAGGTGCACCACTAGTAACAGAAAAAAATAGTTTCAAATTTTTTTTTGGAAAAATGTTCAAAATATGATACGAAATATGAACGAAATTTTGAAATATTTTTTCAAAATTTCATCACACTCATGAACATGAACAAAGTCCTAGACATCAACAAGGTTTAATAGGATTGATATGCTAGATATATCAACAAGTGCGTGTTAAGTGAGCTGGTGCTGGGGTTGGATAGAACTCTGAAGTTAAGCGTGCTTGGGTTGGAGTAGTGTGAGGATGGTGACCTTTCGGGAAGTTTGACAACAGAGTGCGATTTGACTTGAGATTAAGCATATTGACCCGAGATTAGGCCATAGTGACCCAAGATTCAAAAAAAAACAAAAAAATAAATTTGAAAAACTTTTGAAAAAAAAATTCTGAAAAAAAATTGTTAGTAATGGCACACTTCTATGTGGTGCGCCATTAGTATCTGGTATACTAATGGCGCACCGTGTGATATGCTAATGGCGCACTCCCTATTGCGCCATTAGTATCTGGTATACTAATGGCGCACCAGGGGTGCGCCATTAGTATTAGTTACTAGTGGCGCACCTGTAGTGCGCCATTAATGGCCAAACCAGGTGCGCCACTAGCAAGCCTTTTCCTAGTAGTGTTGTGTGTTCTAGCGGTGCCCCCCACATATATATAGGTGGGAGAGAGAGAGGGGCAGCAAGGGGCGCCCCAAGTAGGAGTAATCCTACTTGGGCGCCTCCTACAAGTCGGCCTCTCCCCCTTCCATAAGTGTCGGAGGGGAACGAAAGAGAGGGGTGAGGGGAAGGCCGAATCCTCCCCTTTCCTTCTCCCTTCCCTCCTTTCCTTCTCCCCTTATTTTGGCCTATAGGGGGCGCACCAGCCCCTTGGGGCTGGTCTGTTCCACTCTTGGCCCATTAGGCCCATATAGTTTGTCGGGGGTTGCCCGGAACCCCTTTTGGTGACCCGATATGTACCCGGTACCCCCGGAACACCTTCTGGTGACCGGATACGTACCTTGATCAGGTAGGCATCCATAAGCCTTCTGTGCCGTGTTTGGTATTGCGCTCATGTCCCCATTTGGGACCGTTTTTGTTTTTCCACGACGGTGGCCGTTTGATGTCCGGAGTGGCATCTGGTGCCACCCATGACTTAGCCAAAAGGGGAGTTGGTCAGAGTGGCCAGCAGAGTGTCATGCAAAATATCAATTTTGTCAGAATGCCATTGGTCCACCCAAATGGAAGCACAATGCCATGGGTTCTGTGGTGTGGGTACAATGTACTAACCTCTGGAAAGTGTATAATCAATCGATAGCACGATGAGGACAGAAGTTGGTTGATCTTTATGTGGTCACAAGATGATCACGATGGTATTCTTGATAATGATAATGTGGTCACGAGATCATCATGATGGTATTCTTCATAATGATGAGGTGATCTTGTGATGATCACGATGGTAAGTAATATGGATATTTATGGTGTTCATGAGATAACCTCCGAGCAGAGTAAGTTGGTCCACGAGACCTTAAACATCGACCCCCCTGCATGCTAGTACAATTATCATCCTGTTCATATCATGTTCTTGCGATGCTCATGTTGTCCTAGTAGTATCGTGGTCATCATCGATGATTAACCTGTAAATGCCATACTATGGTTTGTCTTGATTGCTTTGGTTGTTGTGAGATTGCGAGTGCATTCAAAGTACTCAGCAGGCGTGTCACGCCAGATTGTAGGTCATGCCGGGATTTATTGCTTAGCAAGGAGTCTGAGTATGTGCACTATGATCACGTCCCATTCAGAGTGCCTGCGGAGTGGAGTCCGTCATTGTTGTTGTTGTTCCACTGCTAGAAGTTATTCCGCTGCTTCGAGTTGTTCTACTGCTAGCATAGAACTACCTGGGCAGGCGTAGTGTCGCCATGCCAATTCAATTCACTTTATATTGGAACCCTTGTATCCCCGAGTATTTGTAATAAAGAGTTGATTGTTCTATGCCAAGCAGTATGGTATTCCAGAAGACTTGATCTCTGGGCCGGAATACGGGGTGTTCCGGTCCCTCTGAGCCGGGGTGCCACAATATTCTCAAAACCTTGAGTTCTTACCATGATACATAATGCCTTTGGTAAATTGTATCCCTTGCTTTTGTCAGCCATGCTCTACCTTCGAACTTGTGTCATTTACTCTTGAAGTCACTACAAAAAAAATACACTTCCGTGATGATACGTGTTTGTCACAGTAGGTCACGTTTTCTGTCATGCATGTACATCCATGACAATTTTATGACAGAATCAAGATAGTCATACTTGTGCTGTCATAGAAGTGTTCCATGAAATTACCAAAATTATCATCACGGAAGTGTCCACTTCCATGATGATAAATCGCGCGTCACAGAAGTGCTTTCGTCAAGGGTGACCGACACGTGGCATCCACCGTAACGGAACGCCGTTAAGCTATCGGGTCAGGTTTTGGATCCGATAACCCGTTAACGGCCCCGACCAATGGGGATTTTCCACGTGTAAAATCATCATTGGCTGGAGGGAACACGTGTCGGCTCGCCGTTGGGACAGATGTCATCCACTCATTGGACCCAAAGCGCCTATGATATGTCGACACGTGGCATGGCCCAACAGAGGCCCATTCCTGTGAAAAGGCCGACCCGTTTGACTTGGTCAAAAGGTGGCGGGCCGGCCCACGACAAGCCTGTTAACGGCCTGTTCGCATACAGCCCATTTACAGCCCGCTAACCCAGGGCCCGTTTACGGCCTATCCGAATTAGGCCAGGTAGCGTCATCTGGGCCGTCCAATATAATTCCAGCCCGTTTTAACTTCCGGCCCATGTATGGCCCATGACGTCTTTCGGCCCATATGAGGCCCTTAGTAACCCTCGGCCCATTAACGGCCCGTGGTAAAACTGCCCGTAATGAACGGTGTATCACTTTATACCCATTAACGGCCCATTATTCCGTTGGGCCGTTTCCATCCCATGTTATCTTTCGGCCTTCTCAGGGCCCATTTATTCTTGGGCTCATTTACAGCATTCATTTACTTTCGGCCCGTTATTGTCATTTTCAGCTTGTGGGCCAAATTTAGCCCGTGGTTACAGTCGGCCCGTTTGTGGCCCGTTAATACATTGGGTCGTTTTCATAGCGTCATCAAATACAGCCGATTAATGATGGCCCGTTATGGTCGGCCAATGAATGGACGATTTCAACTCTAGCCCATTTACGGCCATAGTGTGGTCTGTTATTGGCCCATGTTTGGCCAACCGATCATACGGCCCGTAGAAGGCCCATTGATGATACGGCCCGTAGAAGGCCCATTGTTTCAACGGCCCGTATAAGGCCCATGGTTTCTACGCCCCGTAGAAGGCCCATTGTTTCTACGACCCTTAGAAGGCCCATTCTTTCTACGGACCGTAGGAGGCCCATGTTAACTACAGTAAATATGTCGCCCATGGTTAATGTGGCCTAGTTTTAAAAATAGGTTATTGCGGCCAGTAGCAAACCGCGGAAAAATAACTGGACTGGCTACAAGAAAACAAATAAACACAATAAGGAAATAAATAGGCAAGCAACTTACGCTAGGCTATCACGGCTATTACACATGTTACATACACTAGGCATCATAGTTCGCCACCAGTGCAAATATAGGGAACAAAGCAGCATATAAACACCACAGCAAAACAAGTCCAGAATTGAAACCACTTTAGAAGTGCTCAAGAAACAATATCCTGGGTACCCATAATGCTGGCAAGATGCTTAGCAAGCTTATTAACTTTCTCTTGTTTGGTGCTTAAATCCTCCAGCACTTGCTGTTGCACGAAAATGTATGCATCTGAATTCTGCAGGGACTTCCTCAGTCCTTCGGCTTCCTGTCGCATAACATCTGATCGATGGCTTTCAACTTGAAGTTGAGACTCAAGAAGCCGAACTGATTCAGGCAGCGAGTTCGAAGAGCTGGTGCCAGAAGTAGTAGCCAGTAACTCGAACAGTACATCAAGACAGGACTTTGGGTTGTCTTAGTGTCTTCAATATAGTTTTTATCTGCTTTCTTGGAGACCAACGGGGATGTCTCACTATCTTGAACCTTATCTGCATTACTTCCTGTACCATTGCATAACGGGGTACTCTTCTCCAATATTTTATCTGCATTCTAAAAGAGAAACAAACAAACACATCACAGGATTACAATGTAGTATATGAAACTCATTTTGGTAAACCAGTTCAGTAGTAAGGTGGACAGGATAACAGCATGAAGCAAACATATATCTATGTAGTATGGTCACTGTATGGTCTATATCATTCTAGTTTATGTTGCCAAATCAAGATAGATACAGTTCGAATCATATCTATTTAAGACAAAGCAGCTTAGACAGAATATAAGTGTGGGAAACTACACAGCAATAACAACACTTGTAAGGTGCATGGCATGAGAATATAACTGTTTATTCAATTGAAACTGAAATCAACATAGAGCAAGTTACAACAGCAAACACATTAAAGAAACTGGTTTAAAACATACTTGTTGCGCCATTGGAGTTTCAATTGCATCCTTCAAATTTGAAATTAGTTGGTATGAGTAAATACAGTGATGCAAGAGCAAAGTAGTATGAAACATAGCTACGGAACCTGACCTGAGAAAAATTCTTCTTCTGCTTTAAGCGTTGACTTGGGGTTCGGAGTGGTGGTCCTCATGCTTTGGGCACTGCAGTTGCCTTACTAACTGCTCGTGTTTGGGTGCTCTGTGGTGGAGACGGTGCTGTGTCAACGGGAACTGGGTTACTATCTGCTGGGGTTGGGGTTAGAAGGGGTGTAGCTGGTTCTCTGTCCAACTGGGTAGGGGTACAATCTGCGTGAGTCTGGGTTATGTGTGGTGGGGCTGGTTCTTGGGCAAGTACAACCGTGGTTCTATCTCCATCGTTAGGTAGCACGATCTTTTCTGAAGACCGTGTTTTTACTCCCACAGGTACTGCCATCACCCCCTCCAATTGAAATGGCTAATAAACAAGAAAAGTAATTGAATGTACAGACATTGTAAGATAGACAGGTGCAATGGATAGTAGGGAAGAAAACAGGGCATGAAATAATTCACATTTATGTTGTCTAACCAAACAGAATAGCAGGACATAATTTCACATATATGATGGCTAATTAAACAGGATAGCACGACACAATTCCACATGAATGATGGCTAACTAAACATGATAGAATGACATATTTCAAAATATGATGACTATGTAAACAGGATGACATGATATAACTATACGATGTGTCTATTAAAGTGGTTGGCATGCCATAAAACACAAACATGGCGTCGATGGAAACATGATGGCATGATATAATTCATGGATAGAATGACATAATTCAAAATATGATGACTATGTGAACAGGATGAGATGATATAACTATATTATGTCTTTAGAAAATGGGTTGGCATGCCATAATTCAGATACATGCTGTCTATGTAAACATCATGGCATGATATAATTCAAATATATGATTTATATACTAAGGAAGTGAGCAAAGGGCAATCGCATATATGATGTGTCAACTAAGGAGATGACATTCAATATCATGTATATGATGTAAAAACTAAGCATTCTAATACAACATATGCATGATATGAGTAATATAACCCTGCCAAGTTTGAGCATACACCTCAGGGGGATAATAGGACTGGTCATCTGCCTCTGAATCCTCCTCTGAAGAGCTATATGTAACCAGCAAGATATCTGCTTCACCAGGTAGCATTGTCTGCTTTGAAGACCTTGTTTTCACTCTAGATTTCTCCATCACCAATTCAAATGGTTGATGCACAGGAAGAGCACTTGAATATAAAAACATTGTTGACAAAAGCAATGAGAAATACAAAAAAAGGACGGCATGATATAATTCACATATATGACGCTTGCTAAACAGCATGGCATGCATAATTCACATATATAATGCCTTGCAACAAGATAGCATTGCATAATTCACATATATAATGTCTTGCAACAAGATGGCATTGCATAATTCAATATATGGTAATTAGACACTAAACAGGTGGCATTCACACAAAGCATGTCTAAACTAAGCAAATGACATAGCAATGCAAGATACCATACGCACGATATGAGCAACATAACCCTGCCAAGTTAGAGCATGCACCTCGGGGGGGGAATAGGACTGGTCATCTGTCTCTGAATCCTCCTCTGAGGAGCTATCTGTAACCAGCAAGAACATGCGCTTCGTCAGATAGCATTGTCTGCTCTGAAGACCTTGTTTCCACTCCAGATTTTTCCATGACCGTGCCGAAAGGCTGATGCACAGGAAGAGTAATTGAATGTACTAAAATTGTTGACAAATTTAACACGTAATAAAAAATGATGTCATGATATAATTCACATATAAGATGACTGGCTAACCAGGGTGGCATTGCAAAATTCACATATATGATGCCTGGCTAAACAAGATGGCATTGCATGATTCACATATACGATAAAGAAACTAAACAGATGGCATTGACTCAAAGCATGTCTAAACTAAGCAGATGACATCTTTAATGTGTACAGTAAGCAATGGAAGGCACCATATGCATGATATTACCAACATCAGCATGCCAAGTTAGAGCAAAGATCTCATGTGGTAAATAGGAGTGGTCTGCTGCTTCTGAATCCCCCTTAGAACAGTTATCTTCCTCTTGATTACGATCTGAAATGGGTGGAGGGGGGCTGCCTTTGCGCCCACCATGGAGCGACGTTTGCATGAAATTTTATTGCCACGCAAGGCTCGTCTCTTTTGCTCTACATGTTCAGTTCCATTGTGTACAATAACTAATATGCATAGGAATAAAACATAGTGAGATTATGTAAGGAGTGCATGCACAAATCCAGAGTGATGGTAGCAAACTGTTGATAGACCCAAAACAAATGATAGCAGGCAGATAATAGCTTTAGTTAAAAAATACAGATAATGGCTCCTTTAATGTTTGTTTGCACCCAACATGAAACTCATAGTAGACACCCGAGATTAACCAGATAGTAGACAGATAGTACTGATTGCTGCCCCAATATGTACCCACAACCATTTAAAAACTCAAGTTTCAGCATAAGTTTGGACCTGAGTCGGAGTCTAATAGGTGAACACGACGATAAAGTAGCATGTCATCATATTAAGCAATGCATAACGTAAGCAGACACGGAAGAATGTGACCTCTCTTGCGAACCCGTGTAGTCCTCAAGGTCATCTGCTCAGTTGATGATGGTAATGCATTTGTCGTGGCTGCCGGCGGCGGGGAAGAAGATCTAAGGCGGCGAAAGACAGTCTGGAGAGCGGATCCCTGCTGTGGTGAACCCTTCCGTCGCTGGAGCAGCTGAGCTGGGGTGAAACATAACACCGCAGGAGCAGGACAAACCACACAAGGTTTTCTTTGACACATATCTGTAACATAAGTAATTGTGTAAGGGTTTGTTTCAATTTGAGGATTCTAACAATGCAGGGATAGGAAATGGACAGGAATAGGATAGGAATGCACGTGCAAAACAGAGAATTTAAAAACATAGGATTTCTGCCAATCTGGGTGTTTGGTTCACAAGAATTGGAAGATCACAGGATGCAAAGAAGCATGGTGAGATTAAGTCAAACCACAAGAAGTGTACAACCTCTTTGGCGAAGCCATGTCGATCTCAGCGTGATTGGGTTGTCCGGTGAGGATGCTCCGGCTGACTTGGCTGTCGGAGGAGGGGAAGAAGATCTTAGGCATCTAGAGATGGAGCCCGAGGTACTACTCCGCTGTGATGGAGGGTTTCGTCATTGGAGCAGCTCCGGTGAGTTGTACGACGCTGAGGCTGAAGCATGACAAGAGAGACAACGTTAACCTAAGTAGAATTCTAATAGCATCTCCAATAGATGACGTAAAATACATAACCACAAAGTGCTAGATGTATACATCACCCGCTCATCTCTGAACTTAACTGTCAAAACTGAACTTAACTGTCGAAACTGAACTTAACTGTCGAAACTGAATTTTGCTGTCGAAACTGAATTTTACTGTCGAAAATGAACGCACTACAGGTGAGGCTACACGTCAGTCGACTGACTTTTTCATCTCTGGTCAGTCGATTTTGCAGCCGTTGGATACGAAATCAAGGGCCTGCAGTTCATCTTCAACCTCCACCACCCTGAGCCGCTGGCCACCACCGGCCAAACAGCCCCCCCCCCCCCGCCGCCCGCGGCCGGTAGTGCGCCGCCCCGCCCGCCCCGAAAACACTCCCCACCGCCGGTCCGCCGCCCCAGCCATCCCTCTAGGCCCCCCTAGCCATCCCCACGCCACCGCCCCACCACCACCGGCGACCACTGCCCCCACCCTGAACCCTAAGATAGATCGTGGGGTACCTCTCTGGCGAGCCCCCCTCCCTGCTTTGGCTGGTTCTTCCTTAACTCCGGCGAGCCCCCCACCCCCTGAAAATCGACTGACCCAAAAGTCGATTCAGTCGACTGAAGTGTAGCTAAATCGGAGCAGCATCGCAAGCAAGAGCAAGAGCGAGAGCAGCAGCGCGAGCAAGAGCAGACCAGACAGGGGACCGAGAGCAAGAGCAGAGCAGCAGCGCGAGCGAGAGCTAAAGCAGCAGCAGCTCCTACTGATGTGGACATCACCGCCGAGGGAGCGACGCCGTGGAGGAAGTGGCCGGCGATGCCTCCGTGGATGGAGCCGCGCCGTGTCGGCTCGGTACCGAGCGCCGGCAGCACCGTGAGATCGAATCAAGAAGAAAATGCAGCGATTAGTGTACAACCTCTTTGGTGATGCCAATTAGGCCGCAGCTTCATCCGAGGAAACGGTGATGATGTTGCTCTTCTAGTGGTGCAGGTGAAGACGGCGGTGTGGGAATGGAGGTGGCACGAAAGATGAGGGGAACGTCGGGGCAGCTCCTTGGAGGTGGAGGACAGGGTGGCTGAACCGGCGGGACGACTAGATCGACGACGGATCCTCATCCGGTACGGTGGATGAGGTACGTCGAGGTGTTGCTATACATGACGTCGTCGGGGAAGAGGCTCCGGCTGGGTGGTGGA
This sequence comes from Triticum aestivum, assembly GCF_018294505.1. Classification (NCBI taxonomy): domain Eukaryota; kingdom Viridiplantae; phylum Streptophyta; class Magnoliopsida; order Poales; family Poaceae; genus Triticum; species Triticum aestivum. Next base: position 69,490,390 of record NC_057814.1, on the reverse strand, counting down.
CAGAGGAGGGTGTGGGGCTTCACGGGTTTTCCCAGCATCGGTGTACGAATGGGTGGGCGGATGGGATGGGAGTGGGGAACCATGGCTTAAGGACGCGCTTGTCCGAAATGTGGGGTAAGTTACAAAAGTACCCCCACCGATTTGAGGCGGTTCTTTCGGTTCAGTGGTATCACGGGCATATCGCGTGTCGGGATTTCACAAGAGGTGGGAGTTTTCGCGCGCGTTGTAATTTTGCAATAGCAAGGCGCGGGTTGAGATGGAGGGAGTTGTCAGAGCACAACGAGACAAAGATTTACCTTAAATATTTCGGGGTAACAAGGTGCGGGTTGAAGAGGCGGGAGTTTCGCTGCACGATAGACAGAGACGCTAGCTTGAAATTTCGGCATAACAAGGCGCGGCTTGAAATTTCGGGAGAACAAGCTTAACATGTACCCAAAATAATAAAAAAGACAATTTAGACTAGTATGATATACTACGTACAATGTGTTTAACAAGCACAACACACACACATACACCATTTAGACTAGTAATTAAGGCACACGTGCATTGCATGCATGTGATTTGGAAACCAAATTATGAATAAATACCACATTATAGCATGTAAGCTTTGAGTCATATATGCAAGATGTAGATGTTCGTTTAATTCTTATAGATCATTTCATTCAAAATCATCTAGTTTTTATAGGAAAGCTAATCTATTTTAAGATTCATGGAATTGTGCATTGTAAGGCATAAAGTAAAAACAAATCATGTAGAAAAACATTTGGGCAATTCTGATACAGAAGATTGTAGAACAAAGAAGAAGTTCTTGTGTTTTGAAGTTTGCGCATTATGCTTAAGTTCAACCATAGAGTCTTCTAGATTGTACATGTGGCAAAATCTGGTGGAATCTAGATGATATCCAACGGCCAATAGTGCTCAAATTTGCCAGCTCTGCACCATCGGATTGGCCTCATCCAACGACCAGCTTTCAAAGTTAAAGTTATCCGCACACTATATACAAAATATAAAATATAATGTATATATATAGGGGTATAGATATAGATATGTGATGCGAAAGCCATCCATCATCTCCAATTAGAATAGTGTGTCCATGCACGGATGCAATGTGGCCAAACGATGTCTGCCATCGGTATCTCAAATTCAAACCAGTCTTACCTTGTTCAATGTGTATACATTACAACATGCTCGTTTCCAGACCACACCGCGCAGATCTCCGTTATATTCATGGATGCATGGGTTTCAAACATCATGATCTCTTATTCAAATATTTGAATTCAACTTTACATTGATTATGACCTCACCTAGTCTTTTACACCCACACATTGGTCTTCTCTTTATAATTGTACCACTAACTTTCTCTCGTGCATGCATGCACACACACTACCAGTCGGCATTATCCATCGCACACATGCAATCTTTTTCTTCAGGTCGGTCTCCCATGAAGGCACACACACGCATCCCCCTCTCCATCATATCGGGCATTCTTTATCTCTCACGTGCATGCGCAACAATCGATGTTCCTCTATGTGTGTGTGTGTATAGCTAGGTCTTTCATAGTTTTCCACATAAACCGATCAATCTATATATCTAGTGAGGTCTCACCCTCTTTCCCACGTCCACATCGATCAATCTATACCTCTCTATATAGAATTACATATATATAGCTAATACACCCACATTAATTATATATCCAGCGCCCCCCTGTCATCATCCATGCCTTCCGCTTCATCTCTCAGACGCGCGCACAATGGCGAAGACAGGGGGCCGCAAGGGCCCTGCCCGCCCCCTAACATCACTATATATCGAGGCTAATATGAATGTGATCATTAGAAAATTGCTGGTAAAAATGGTTTAAGTTGATGAATTGGCCCTCCTCGTAAATGACTAGCAATGCTTGGCCCCCTAGCTCATAGGACAATTTTCATGGCTCCGCCACTGCGCGCAACAGCGCACGTTCTCGCCCCCTCTCTCTAAATATCGATCTCGCAGTTGTGTACTCCTTCATAGTCTCCCTCCACTCGGCCCCTCACACCATCTTCTAGCCCCCCACCGGATTTTGCCACATGTACAATCTAGCAGACTCCATGGTTGAACTTAAGCATAATGCACAAATCTCAAAACAACAGTGGTTCTCCTTTGTTCTAGAATCTTCTGTATCATAATTGCCCAAACTTTTTTTCTAGTTGAATTGCCATTATTTGTTTTTACTTTATGCTTTAGAACACACAATTCCATGAATCATAAAATAGATTAAGGGCTTCTTTGATTCAAAGGATTCTCGAAGGAATTTTGGAGGATTCTAATCCTTAAGAATTTTTCCTATCTTTGTTGTTTGATTCGTAGGATTGTAAACCATCGGAATTTTTCCATATGATTCATTTGCACTAGATTTCATAGGAAACATCCCATCCACTCAAACCTCTTTGAAAGAATTCTGCGTTTTTTCTATGCACAATCAAACACTCGTACCATCCTGTAGGATTCAAGACGACATTCCACTCTAATTCCATGTTCTTCCTATTCCCGCGTTTTGGAAATCCTACGAATCAAAGAGGCCCTAGGTTTTTTATAAAAACTAATTGATTTTGAATGAGATGAACTATAAGAATTAAATGAAGGTCTACATCAGGCATATATGACTCAGAGCTTACATGCTATAGTGTGGTATTTGTTCATAATTTGGTTGCAAGATCTGACGCGTGCAATGCACGTGTACCTTACTAGTACTTCGAGTATGTGCAAAACACAATGGCACGCTACACAGTGTCTCTCTTACAGTTCATGAAGCCATGTGGCACATGTGGAGGCGTTGTCGCGACATCCTTGTGTGGATTGATCACAGTGACGTGCTGCTGGTTCCAGAAGAATGTACTCGTCCTCCCTGAGCCGCACTGGCGGTACATGCACGAAGCAAAGATGTGCATGCACGCCACGCACTCATTCCCTCGCACGCACACGCGGGTACACGGGCGGACGCAATTTTGTACCAAGATCCACCCCATGTGATAATTTGACGCATGTAAAGTCCTTCACTTCATTGATGGTCAATTAATACAGCGCATGCAAATTGAGTGGACGTGAGGGCGGAAGAAAGATATTACTACTCCACTGCGCGCATGCGAGTAGTTAAATCATGGGTTGCTAGTAGTACTTCCATTGGTCTCCTTCGCATTTTGTGCCAATTTTTTACAGTAACATAATATTTACGCATCTGAGCAGTGTAGTCTACTTGAAATTTATGTTCCACTAAACTCATCGGGAGCCGTTTCGGGCCTCGAAACCAAAAACCATCAATCAATCTTTACCTTGTTCCCATCACATTCGAAAGTATCAGTGCTAAAATTAAGTGCAAGCCTGCTCACACCTACTAGTACGTACCAAACCTGAACGTGTTCCCACTATGCAGGTTTTAGTACTAGTGCAGGTACTTAGGTTATAAAAAGGTGAACTACCTAACCGAAAATTACTCTACCTTCCTCCTCATAAGTGCTCCTTCTTCGTCCGTCCTTGCCATGGCCGGTGTGCAGAGCTCTAGGTCGAGAACTACTCGTAACAAGGGAGCGGCAACCAAGGGAGCGGCAACCAAGGCAGCGGAAAAAAAGAGGGCTCGCCGCCACGCAGAGACCTCGAAAGATCTCTCACGGGCAGGCGATGGCTCCCAGGAGCACCCTAGATGCGGAGGCGAACATGCCGAGCTAGTGGCGCTGGAGTCGTTATCCCTCGACGGCATGCCCAATCAGCTCAATAAGCACCTCAATAAGCAGAAGGAGTTCATCCACGGCTTGGTGGAGCTGCTGAAGGAGAGCCTCGACGACATGCCCGCTGAGCTCAATGAGCAGGGGGAGTTGACCGCTGGCTTTGTGATGCTGCTGAAGAAGAGCATTGCCTCGGAGAAGAAGGCGACCGGGGAAATCCTGCAACTTCAGGAGGACAAGGCGAAGCTCTGCCACGAGCTCGACCTGCTGAAGGAGGAGAACGCTGGCTGGAAGAAGCTGCGTGAGAATAGTAGTTCCTCGATGAAGATGTTGCAGGCCCTCGTCATGGAACAGAAGGAGGAGTTGGCGAAGCTCCGCATCGAGCACCCGGCTGCTGTCAAGGTACGTAATGTGGCCGTGGAACAGACGATGAAGGCTCGCGTCCAGAAATCCCGCGTCATGGACACAATGATGAAGATGGCGGAGGAGACGCGCAAGGGGATGGAGGTCGTGGAGGCGATGAAGAAGCATTTACGACTCCGCGGCCAGCAACCCTTCATGTAGTGAGAGCAGCACCCCAGACTTGTGTGTGCGTCTTCCTTCTTTTTTTGGGGTGATAATCCTCCTTCTTCTTTTGCTCCTGTGTTTCTCATTTTGCTTCGGGTGTTTTGCCACACGTGTCACCTTCTCTGCGAGGCATGAATAGAACAATGCTAAAAATGAGATGACTAGCAAATTAGATCATTCTTTATCGCCAATAGAACAATGCCTCTTGGTAGTAATATATAATAAGAGTACAGAGTAGAGGATATGGCACTGGGCTGCCGTGTTTCGTGCTCCTCCGTCGTACTCTAGTGGAAAACTTGAGTATACCGCACGGTTCTTTGCTCCTCCTCAGGTTGTCAGCACATTTATACGAGCAGTCAAATCACAAGGCCCCGTCTTCCAGCAGTAATGAGCCGTCAAATCACAAAGGCCCTCTCCTGTCATGAAAAGGACCAAGCTAGACTGCCCCGCCCTCTAGCTTTTAAAAAATGTATACATTTGTACAGTAGTAGTATCGACGGATTGCGCCATGGTGCAAAACTAACAAGATGTAATTAAAGAAAAAAGGTGGTACATATAGAGAGCGCTCGTCGCCAAATTATCCATATACTATATGACACTACCCACTATGAAGGTACTAGTAACATAGACTAGTAACTACTCTATGCTACTCTCCACTATGACCAGCCAAAGTCGAGGCGCGGATACCAACGAGGGCCTGGTTGTGTCTATACTTGGACAACTCACCCGACTGCATGCGCACCAGGCAGACGAAGCTCGTGTCGTGTTGGTGCCGTGTGCAGCCCGCACATTAACCAAAACCTCGTGCCTCCATCTTAGCCTCCGCGTTTTGAACTTCTCAATCTCAAGGCCAAGGAGCAACGTGAAACCTATGATAGAGCCAATCGGATGGCTGAGAACACTACAATTCGTAGCTACAGATGCGTGTGTGAGAGAGGACGAGTGCATGCCTGCACCTCTTCTCAGAGTACAACTGTATGTGGGTGGCATCGACCTAGCGAGCACTGATGGTGCGTACGAGAAGTCCCGAGAGATAGGTGTAATGCGTCTGAAAAAATGACTAGTCTATAGCTCGCCACGAGGCTATTCCTGTCGAATGCCAAGCGTAAGATATGTATCCGACGGTGCCAGTTTTTGCACGTACACAGCAGTAGAAAAAGAACTAGTACCATGGCATATGCTACACCACAGCCGAGAAAACGTGCCAACGTTACGCCATCCGGGGAATAGTGCCGCACTTCGAAACTAGAACCGTCAATAAATTTTGAGCGCGTCTCGTCACATTCTAAATTACTACTACTACCACGCTATATTTAATTGCAAACCTATTAACACCGATCACAACCTAAACGGTTTCCCACTTAGGAGCATATTAGTAGTACTCGGTTATAAATAGTACTATGCTAAGATGACTGCACATTCCTCCTCAACTCCTCATCCACAAAAAAAATCAAGTCAATCAAGCCATAGCCAGCGTGAGTTCTGGGTCGAGATATTTCCACCAGGGAGAGGTGAGCATGGAAGAGGAAGCACCAGAGATGTCCCGCCTCCCCGCGAAAGCAGCCGACATGTCCAACCGCGCAGGAGTACCAGCTCAGAGGTCCCGTCGCACCGCCGAAGCAGCACAGAGGTCCCGCCGCGCCATCGATGTAGCAGACTGGTCTGGCCACGCCGCGGAAGCAGCAGGAAGGTCCCGCTGCGCCGCGGCGGCCTAGGAAAATTTCTCGCAGGCAGGCGAGGACTCTTACAGGCGCATGCATGCGATAGTCCATAGCTAGATGGATCAGATCTCCGGCTGGGCGAGGATGCAGGACGAGGCTACCAGCGTCATCCGGCAAGTAGGGGAGGGCAATGTGAAGCTCCGGGGCGAGCGCGACCTGCTGAGGGCGAAGATCGCCGGAAGGGCGAAGAAGGAGGAGATCGCTGCCTTGTTGCAGAGGACGGGCGTCATCATCAAGAAACTTATGGACAAGAATGCCATGCTCCGCATTGAGCACAACAGGCTGGTGGAGGAATCCATGGATGCTGCTAAGCAGCGTATTAAGGACATGAAACTGATGAAAGAGATCATCGCCCGCCGCGAGAACTAGTCTCCGCGGTCTGCAGCGCATAAAGAAAGTAGAGATCAGCGAGCCAGATCATTGTATGCGTCTTCCTTCTTATTTTGCCCTTATGTATTTCGGGCGTAACCGCATGTGGCTTTTTTAATTATCTTCATAATTATGTAAGACAATTATTATCCACTCTTGTCGTCCTTATATATATTCATCAGTCTTGCTATAAGTCGCAGTAGATGCTATATAGGTCCGTCGGATCTTACATCAAGATCCGAGCAAAATTTTCTTTTCAGATTTTCTTTTTTCTCTCTTAAATCTCAGTCGAGTGAGACATTGCCACGCCATTAAACAGAGGCTCGGGCTCCATTAATGGAGACCTTGGGAGAGAGGTTGACGGCAGATGGAGGTCAAAGGGCTCTCCTCCCGATAAGCACGCGCAGGGGTCTGATCGCATGCCTCCCGTACTCAAATAGCTACCCTGCACATCGCCTCCTAGCTAACAAAAAAAGGGACGCGTGGCGGCACGCAAATGGGAAATAGAACGCCCATGGTTTCAATAATACTTGTGTTTCCGATTGTAACGTGATAGCACTTGTTCCAAAATGACTTTGTTGATTGTTAATGTGTGCGCCTTCGCAAATCGGACAGCAAAATTACCACAGCATGTTGGTGCCATGTCATGACACCAAGCCAAGTTTCATGATTTTCATGCGTGTTTTGGATTTATAGGAATTAAAAAACCAAGTTTCTCAATGTTTCCAGCCGAGCCATGACGCCCAGATGTTTGAATTTCATTCCCATTTCTGGCATGGGACCTAGAAATTTACCCGAGGACACACATGTGATTTTTCAACCAGCTTTGCTGCCCTGGAGCATGTGCTTGTATTTAAAATTCGAATTATGCAGACAAAGGTGACACGTTCCCTCTCAGAACCACGAGCCTTCTCGAGAGAAGCCCCGGTTTGCAAGAAACTTATACCAAAACTTGTTCCTATTTTGCAAAAAATATTACCATGGCATGGTAGTACCATGACATGACACCATGCCAAGTTTCATGATTTTCAGGCGTGTTTTGGATTTACAAGAATTTTAAAACCAAGCTTCTCAATGTTCTCGGTCGAACCACGATGCCCAGATGTTTGAATTTCATTCCCATTTCTTCCATGGGACCTAGAAATTCACCCGAGGACACACATGTGACTTTTCAGTCAACTTTGGGGCACGGGAGCATGTGCTTGTAGTTCAAATTTGAATTATGCACATTAAATGACAGGAAACTCAATTAATGTATAATAAGGGCCAAACGAACCCGGAATAATTCGAAAATTTAACAGGGCACTCATATAGTTCTATATTGCCTCTGTAAAGAAAATCTGGGGGAGGCAGCGTATATTGTTTTGCACACAAAGGTATAAAGAAATAAAGAAATTAGCATACCCATTTAATTCTTGGGTTCTGATTATTTCTGCCACTAGTTGTGTATCACTACTTAGTTTTTCCATTAGAAGTTACAACTACTCAAAAAATGCCATCGATCCGTGAGATGCCTGCTCAAAAATGCAATTAGATATCTAAAAAATGCCATCGTTAAGTTAGATGTTTGCTCAGAAATGCCATTAGACATTGTTATTTTCACGTCAAACCCGTTGACCATGTTACATGACAAAAATAAGCCGGTTCTCACGATGATAAGTTAATTGTGTCCAGCACAACACACCCCTCAAATAAAACTAAGCACCCTGGAATTCTTTGACAAAACTAAGCAATCTGAAATTCTTTGACAACTAAACTGATGGCTATATGATGTTGGCCATATATATTGTACGTATATAATGTCAAGAAAGGAGTGGTAGTACTATACCAACTAAAAGATGAAATGTACGAAATATAACGAGAAGAAACATAACATAGTTCTGCTGGAGGCTCAGCACAACACACCCCTCAAATAAAACTAAGCACACCAGAAATTAAACTAATTAACTAATCCGGTAGACACTGCATTAGAAAGTCCATGAGCTACGACACTACCACCTTACTCGGATTCCTCGTCCTCGTCCTCGACTTCATCCTTGTCCCTCTTCCTATTGGGCGATACTTCTTTGCTTGAACCGCACACTTGGCTCTTGCTCTTCATCCAACCCTTGTAGATATTGAAACAAAGGTAGCCATCCATTGCAGCATAGTAGATGTGGTCTATATCTAGTACAGTCCACTGCCATGCACAATGAAACGTGTGCGGAGGTTTCTTCAGTTCACTGTACGAAGGATGAACCATGGCTCCTGCCAGGGTCAGCATTGAAGGCTGATCAAGGGAGGGCACCAGCCCTTCCTTCTAGAGGTCGAAGGGTTCGCCTACAACGAGGCCTATCCGACCCAGGATTTCCTTGTCGTTCCTAACGTCTACAGTAATGAATTTGACTCGGCCGCCCTTGAGGAACTTCTTAAATTCCTCTCACTCAATGTCGGCATGGCATATGTGGTAGACCAAGCATAATTCATGCAGGCAAACCTGGATCACGGCGGGCTTCTTCTTCTCTGCCTCCTTTAGATTCTTCTCGCTTCCCAGGACTGTGGTGTACTCAACATCTAGCCTAGCGACCCACTCATCATTTGAGTTTTCGAACATGCGTTTGAAGCGAGCAAGGCATTCTTTCACCGTTGCGGAAGAATGGGTGTAGATGACGTCAAACTCATCACTGGTGATGGTTCTAACCTTGTACTCACCGCCGATCATGGAGATTTGGGACGCCATGGATTTGGGAGGAGGGTTAGGATTAGTGGAACTGTCGTAATGTGAAAGGACGGGACGACTAGGAGCGGTTTATCGATTGTAAAAATGTCGAGTGGGGGGCGCGTGCGAATGGCAGGGTAGTGGCTTGCCTGGTGGATAAATGGATTCATGCACAGGACTATGGGGGCCCAATTAGATGTCATGTCTACTCGACACCCAATTAAATGGCTTTTGATGTCATGTCAAGCGTCGGGAAAATTACAGGTTTTACGAAGCTTTCCATTCTCCCATGATACGGGCTTCCTAGAGCCCTTGGATCTGAGATCAAACGGTTGCATGGCATGATTATAGAACTATGGGTGAATATCCCATCCAGGAGGGTTATTCTGCAAATTTTCAGCAACTTAGCATGCGACCGTTCGATCTCAGATCCAAGGGCTGCCAGCAGCCCGTATCATGGTCGCGCCTACCATGACCGTCGCCTCGCTCACGCGGTCGCACCCTTGGAGATTTAAGATGGTGCGTTAGGCTATCTGATGTTGGCATGTCATACATAGTCATCACTTAGTCACTCATACAACAAAGTTAGCTATAAGGTTGGCTATAAGTGTATTTTTTGTTTACTTCTCTCTATCTCTTTCTTCGTAGTATTTATTGCATTTGCCAAGGAGTGACCTCTTCCAATGAAATGGTGCTTAGATGTGGTGCTATGGGCATTAAATGGCTTAGCAACTCAAGTCCCCAATGAACAGGTGCTTATTTTTTTGTTGCAAAGTTTGCTTCATCTAGGTACACGCACTTATCACCGTTTCTTCCTGGGGTCGCCAAACTAGTCTCTCTCTTCTTAATTAACTTGCCACATCAGACTTTATGCCTATGTGGCAGGCTTAGCACCTGTAGGATCAAGTACAGTAGTGGGCTATAAGCCCGCTTTACATGGCATTTTTGCATATGTGGGCAAAAGAGGCAAGGAAAAAGTGGAGGAGTGGGCTCTCAAGCAAAAGCCAGCCTCTACATGGTGGAGCATCGGGAGAGGTACCTGTATGGAGGTGGTCAGGAATCGGGAGACTCAAGCCGGTCGAAGTGCCGCAGTTAAAATGATAATGGCAAGTCAAATCACCGAGCCCCACCTGTCCAGCAGTAACTCACTGTCAAATCACACAGCCCTACGTTTGCAGCAGCCTACTCCCTCATCTTCTCGCGTCTCTGTCGAACCGACTAGGCGGAACTGCCCCGCCTACCGCGCGGGAAAAGCCCCGCCCTCGACTTTTAAATAGTACAGTATACTAATTTTGTATCCATGGATTGCGCCATGGAGCAAAGCCTCAAGAAAACGTTGGTACACATGTACGGAGTATACAGCACGCCCGTCGCGTTCGCGTTGCACCCCAGACGGTTCGTCGGTCTGGCACGCCGCTCTCCAAATGGAACACGCGTCATATTGTGTTTGCACACACATGTGGGACCGCAATTGAGAACCGACCATAGGCACACTCCCCGGCCCCACAAGTCGGGTGAGTTAATAGAAGTATACGTTGGTACCTGGACGATCCCTGCAAGACACAGAAGATCAGTTCGTCCATGCTTGTGACCAGACTCCAGCAGACACGCCTGGATTGGCTATCGTCTACATATCGTGCAGGCTGTGTTGTACAGGGTTGTAGTTCTGGTGACAAATCTAAAAAAAGGTTTCTTGTCATCTCGCCAAATTAGGTGTCATGTGCTTCGGATCACTTCGAGGGTTAAACAGCGACAACTGAGTTGGGCTAGTCATTGGGGGCACATGCACGAAGATTACTCGGCTGCCATCTAGGTCATGCCGGCTATGTTAATTAGGACATCTATCGACGAACCCCTTTTCTAAGAGTTTATCTTTAATTTGAGCTTTAATCCTCGTCTAGTTTGTCCGTCGGGATTCATCTTGTCTGCTTTGGGCAGTGAGGTTATGATTTCTTGTCATGTGGCATTTTTTCGTATTATATGTTATAATCCGATGCTTCAGATCAAAATGACGACAACTGCGCCTCCGGGGCACGTGCATGAAGACTTCTCGACAGTCATTGCCGAGGTCAAGCCGGCTCCGGCCGGTAGACAAAAGAAAACTAGTACTCCACTATATAGGTAGGAGCCTCCGCGCTTGCTTGCTAGTGTTGCTCTCTTCACACTGTGTCGTCCTCTCCAGATCTAAACACGATAGCGGTGGCCACACACTCTCTCTCTACTCACCGCTGGTCACAGGTCTAGCCGGATCCTCTCTGTCAGGGAAGGTGAGAAGGTGCAACGTTCACGCGGTCGTCCTTGGCGACAGCTCTTACCCACTGCCGGCGCGTCCCGATCAGCGTGCCTTGCCATTCTCTCCCAAGCATCGCTGGCGAGGGAGGGCATGCCACCCCTTCTTCCTCGTTGCCGTAGTGTGGGCAGATCCGGCCTCCCGCCGCCCACCTAACGACATCCCGGGGACCCTCAGGTATAACTTCCTTCGAAACCGGCCTTGCTCTACTTCCCGAGCTCCTGACGTCGCTGCATTTGTATCTTTTACTATTTCTCAGGCCCCCTCGTGTAGATAGGATCGATCGGCTGTTCGAAAACCACCTAATTTTTTACTGTTAAGAGGTAAAACTAGTTCATGCACTCGAATCTAGTAGTACTTGGTTCAAACAAGGAAGAAAGGGGTGGGGGTGGGGGAAGATTTGTTACCTGAATCTAGGAGTTTGTTGAAAGAGGAAATAATGGGGGTGAAAAGTAGCAGAGACTGGCTATCCAACTGGTCTCTAGGTCCAATAGTTGAGGCAATGTTTTGGCACCGCTAGTGCCACTGTTGTTTTTAATATATCGAAAGAGGGGGTTCCCTCAGATTTCATTAAAGAAACCCAACCATAGAGAACCATTATCCGACAACATCTCAGTGTAAACGGGCAGTTATGCAACTACTACTAGAACGGACTGAGTACTAGCAGGAGACAAGTTCGCCACATAAGCTAGGCAATTAGGGGGACGCAGCACCAGCTCGACCAAGTTTCGATTACAACCGAAATGCTACCACAGAAACATCAGGGGGAAGATAGGGACTGAAAGAGCCAGCTTCAGCATCCCAGTCTAAGCACCCCCGGCCTTCATCCTTGCGACGCACGGTACACCTTGTTTGCCACCTGCTCGACCCTAGTGTCATTTATAAAATGATGTAATAATACAGTTAAAATAGAGCAAGTGTCCTCTCTATCATTTCATTTCCAATGTAGCTAAAGAAAGTGCTTCTCTTTGTTAATGTATGTTTCATCAACTAGTCCCATTGTTAATGTTTAAGCGTTTCTGCAAACTGGGGTGCTTAATTTTAGTTGCTCTGCACAAAATAGAGATTTGAATGTCTCAAGGCCCCTCCTTGTACTACCGCTGTACACTGATGGTCATCACTGGCAGAAGGTGTATCGGGAGACTTGGGAAAATTTCCAGTATGAGGCGTGGCATACCGTATGAGGCGTCGCAGGGCCCATCTCGCCCTCGCAGCATGGCATACAATGATACTATCGCAATATTTTCTTCTATTTATTTTGCGTGTTTCATCAACTAGTGCCACTATAATGTAATCACGCTTTTTCATTATCTGTGCAAACAGGGTTATTCAGCTGCATTTTGGTGGAACTGCACAAATGTACGGAAGGAACCGGCATATATGCAGAGTGTGATGTGTGCCAAGTAAAAATTACCGACACCAACCATGCTCCATGCACGCATTGGCATCCACCACCACCAGTGGGATTTGTGGCGCTCTCTGTGGACGGATCTGTCTCGGGAGCAAATCCTCTAACCAAATACTAGTAGCTTATATTGGTAGTTTTCTAGGGAGTACTCTTTTCTGAAAGAAGCACCAATCTATTTTTCTTTATTTGTACACAGTGTCACAACTTTGACCCAAAGGTCCAGAGCTATTTAAGGGTGATTGGCGTAGTACTCGGAGACTGATTGTAACCATGATTTTCATTAGCTGTCACACTGATTGTAAGCATGAGCAGGTGGAAGATTAGGTTAGTGTGAAGCTTACCTTAAACCCTACCGTCCTCGAAATCTCCCACTCATTGTCAAACCAAGTAAGGATCTCCTTCAACCTGGCTAACTTTGCATGGTCACCACTGGCGATATGCCTGATTCGGTGCTAGCTTTGGACGATGGGAGGAGAGACGGTGGTCTTGCAATAGAGAAGAGGGAGAGGCGAGACGGTGGTTTTGGAATGGAAATGATGGAGAGGAGAGGAGGTGGTTTTGCAATGGAGAAGAGGCAGAGGCGACACGGTGGTTTTGGAATGGAGATGATGGAGAGGAGAGGAGGTGGTTTTGCACTGGAGAAAAGGGATAGGAGCGTGCGGCAGGGATTTAGGATTGGACGAGAGGGCCGGTGCGCTGTGACTGGATCAAAATCAAAATCAATTTACCCTTCAATTAAGATAGCGGCCCCACATTAACTAGTCTCCCTTTTATTCTGGGTCATAATTGACCATGATTTTCGCAAATAAAATATATGTTATACGTTGCAAAAATATAATTTGAAAGTACATTCAGATACGAACCAAACGATACAATTTTGGGTGACATGCATTCACATTTTGCTTGTAAAATATAGTACGTGGTCAAACTTTGACCCAAAATACGCAAAAAAATTAGTTCCAAGACCAGCGCCGCTCCTCTCCTCCTAAACCACCGCCGCTCCTCTCCTGTTCCAATCTAAATCCAGCGCCGCTCCTCTACTCTTCCATTTCAAAACCACCGCCCCTCCTCTCCTGTTCCAATCCAAAACCAGCGTCGCTCCTCTCCCGCAAAAACAGCACTACTCCTCTCCTCTTCTATTCAAAAACCACTGCCAGCGAGTGAAGGTGCTGTGGAGAAGTAGATCGATGGAGGAGTACAACCGATACGTGAGGATCGCAGACGGAGACCCTGTGAAGCTAGCTAGGATGTTGGAGATACAGTCTTGGTTTGACAACAAGGACCAACTAGCAGCTACGGCGACATCCATGGCCAAATATCTGCAACAAATCAAAAAGGCGGCGATACTCCCGGAAGGAGTCGCGCGGGAGTACATAGAGATGCTCCTCTGGGCCATGGAGCAAACAGATTCACTGAATCCGATCGTGAGGGAGCGGTGGTGGGAGTATCGATCCCAGATGGAGCATCGACCAGAGATTGAAGGATCGAGCATCTACAGGGTGCCGTTTGTGAGGGTGTCGTGCCAAAGCGAGCCGGTGGAGTCTTCGTCGACCGAACCCAACTGTAAGAGGAGAAAAACAGTTGGCCCGATGACGCTTCCCCGCCATCCTCTCCCTCGCCGTTCACATCGTCTCACGGGGCGGCTGTCTGCCGCCGAGCAATAGGAGGGATTGCCCCCCCCCCCCTCGGACCAATAGTCGGGTAGGTTGTGAATTGTCAGGAGGAGCTTAGGGTTGTTAGTATTTGCAGGTTGTGGATTGTGTTTTGTGTTGTGTATTTTGAGAGTACTTTCAGATATGAATGTCTTTTGAATTTCAGATTTGCAGTATTGAGCATATGAAGTATTTTATGAATTCCAGAGATCTATTTTTAGCACTTAAAAAAATGTAGTTTCATAGGAGTATAAAAGTGCAGACAATGTGATTCTCAAAGAAGAAACTGCAAGTTTCAATTTCCGATAAGAAACTCCAAGTTCAGTTAAAGATAAGAAACTGCAACTTTCAGAGGCAGAGCATTTATATTAACACGGACTTTTCAAACAGTGTTAACATCATGCTGGAAGTTTTATTCATGGTTGAAACTGGAACTACCGGCCAGTTAACATCATGCTGATCAACATTCATGCATAGCACATCTTCATATGATGCATAGTGAAAAAGATATGCTATTTTCAAGATGCCCACACAATGTCGAGTGTGCGAAAAATAGAGAAAATGAGGGACGAAGTTTTGGCAAGTGTTGGACGTGGTGTGCGTAGATGACTATTGGGACCCACATGTCAATAAAGCCAGAGGCAGAAAATTTGGAGATATTTTCTCTACACAGGTGGAATCGAACCCGGGCGGAACAGCTTTCGAGTAGTGTCACTCGGCCACTAGGCTAGTTCAGTTGTTTCGTTACTAATAAGGCACTTCCTCAAGTGGTCAGATCTCCTCCTGCGCGTTTGTGCGCTCGTCGCGACGCCATTGTTTGCCATTGTGAACATGCTGAACAAATGAGAGGAATCTGGAGAGGACTGTACGTGGAGAGGCGGACAGTCGGGACCCACCAGGTCTATGGCCGTAAGCAAGCAAATGCCTCATCGAAAAAAATACTTCCTCCTAATGCTATACTAACGTTGGGGCCCACGGGTTTGTCAACATAGTTACATTTTTTAGGTGCTTCAACGTAGTTACTATAGGAGATAAATTCACAACGAAGCCGGGGAGCTGGCATGTATCATTTGTTATAACTGGGCAGCAAGTATCAGCTGGGTTTTAGGCTGCCCCGTCTAGGCTTTCTTTTTTTAACATGCATAGCCCACGACCTCGGATGGGAGGTCCATAGGCCAGTTTGTACTTTCTTGAGGGCCGTCATGTATCGACCGGCCTATGGACCTCCCATCCAAGGTTTTATTTTTCCTGAAACAGCGGCAGCCGAATTTATGTATTTTTTTTTGAAGAAAACGCAGAGGTCTGTTCTATTTTTCTATATAAGAATAGGAACGCCTGGTCCAACTTATGTTTCCCTTCTAACTATATTATATATATTTAAATTATTTTATATGTTATTATATATTATTGTTATTGTCATCATATATTTAACAGATACTGACATATGTAAGAAAACAATATCCCACATCTTATTAACTTATAAGAATAATTTCTTAACAATAAAATCCTGGATTTTTTTTGGCAACGAAAATCCTGGTGATTGTGTACAAAAGCTTGGTAAGATTTAAGGACCACTGTAATAATAAATCACTTATTATTTAAATATATATATATACAACAAAATTCTCAGCCCCTGTTTATTTTTTGATAACATTGTTGCGCCCACCCCAACATTATAATTAGAATAAGCCCATCAAAATCGTGTGTTTCGAGAAGGTGCAAATGGCCTGTAATTTTTTAGGAAAAACATAAATGGGCCGCATGGACGCTACATTATTTGTTCACCCAGCCCAGCTAATGGACTGTAATTAAAAAAATATCAAAAGGACTGTAAATTCTACCCCGCAAAAAAAGACTGTAAATTCTGAAGAAAAAAATGGGTTGAATACGTGCCACATTTTTGGAGGAACTTAGTCAACAAATGATTCTGACATCGTTAGCAGTTGGATTTAAATCCAACGACCAACATCCATCTTCAATCTCTCGTCTTCTTCCTCCAGCGTCGCCGGGACCACCTGCTCCCGCCTCCTGCTCCTAGCAGCTCTGCTTAGCACGCTTCGCTGTGAAGCGCTACTCCAGCGTTGGCCAGGCCATCCCATCGCCCCTCCACACCTCCTGTTCTTCTCCACCGATTGCCCGACCACACCGCACCAGGACCAGTTAACCCTCGTACACCTCTCCGTCAACGACTCTACTCCCGCGTCTTCCCATCTCCGGCTCGTTGTTGTACGGGGCTTCGCCGCCATCCACCACCTTGGATGCGCTCGGTGTGGAGTGGTCAACGTAATCAACGAACGACACCATCAGAAGTAGACTGTGCATGGAGAGGCTGAAAGCTGGGTCCACGGCCGCATGCAAGGAAATGCCTAATTATTACGCGCAAAATAATGATTTCTCCACCTGACAGCTAGGACCCACCGAAAGGGCCTCTGTATTTCATGAAAAACGTTCCCACTGCTGACAGGTCGGACCCACCAGCTATATGTTCGCACGCAAGGAAGTGCCTCCTTATTACGCACAAAAAAATGAATACCCCCTGCTAGCTGGGACCCACAATAGTGGGAGGCTGACTTGTGGGCCAACTAAGTTGAAGGGGACGGAGGGCTTTGTCAACTTAGTCAATATGAACGATTCTAGCTCCAGTGACCGTACGATGTCCATCCAACGGCCGTAGTGCTTCTTCAACCTCTAGTCTTCTTGCTCCAGCAGCCCAAAGCAGCGCCGGTCGTGCCTCATGCTCCTGCCACCTGTGGCCGGCTGCGATGCCCCGGAGGCCTCACGGCCCCCTACTACTCCCACTGGTGGCCAGGCCATCCCTCTACTCACCCACACCCCCTGTTATTCTGCGGCGACGGCAGCCTCACACCACAGCGAACCAGTGAACCCTCATACTCCTCTACGCATGGGCATCCACTATCGCGTCTTCCCTGGCTCCACGTCGTCCCCTTCCTAGGCCTCGTCGTCGTCCATCGCCCTGGTGCTCTCGGCGCGGCATCGTCAACGTGGTCAAGGAACGGCTTCCATCAGACGTGGACTGTACGTGGGGAGGCTGATAGCTGGGTCCACGACCGCAACAAGGAAGTGCCTCCTTATTACGCGGAAAATAATGATTCCTCCACCTGACAGCAGGGACCCATCGGACGGGCAACCGTATTTCGTGAAAAAAATGTTTCCCCCCTGACTGCTGGGACCTACCAGCGACATCTTCGCACGCAAGGAAGTGCGTCCGGGCAAAAAAAATGATTCACCCCCCTGACTGCTGGGACCCACCAGCTACATCTTCACACGCAAGGAAGTGCCTGACAGTCGGGACCCACCTGGTCGAAGCGTACGTAGCGTTGTCATTCTGCTCGCGAACGTGTACGTACATACTGGTCGATGTAGAGGCATGCACGTGTCGTAGTAGAAGCGCGCACGTAGCATGTACACGTACGTACAGTGGCGAGGGTGCAAGAAAGTAAATACGGCTACATACGTATACGGGCGGGGTCTCGAACGCCTACTCGCGCGTACGTATGGCCAGGGCTCGTTTACATGGCTGGGTCAGAACGGAGAAACTGCGTCGTCGTCGTGTTCATGGGGAGGCAACGAAATGCTTCATGTTCATCAGGAGGCAACGGAACGCGTGGGATCCAACCGGCTTGGACGGAACAGCCGATGTAAACGAGGCCTGGCGTACCGCAGAACGGAGGAAATGGCCTTGTGTTCGACCGGCCACGTTCGAAACGGGATCCTGTTCATCGGGAGGGGTCTGGCGTACCGCAAAACAGAGAAAACGGACCTCCTATGGTCGAAACGGGGGTCTTGTTGATCGAGAGGGGTGTGGCGTACCGCAACACGGAGGAAACGGACTTGTGCACTACAAGAAATATGTCAACTAGTGACCTTCTGTCAGTGACCCTGGAAGAATTGGTCATAGATCTATGACCATTTCAGACCAATTGGTCAAAAGCTGTTCGGGGGGCTCCAAACACTAAACTATAACGACCATTTTGGTCAGAAAGGTCGTAATTTCCTTACACGAAATGGTCATAAAGCAGATAGCACTGGTCTGCTGCCTTATTTCTAGCTGATCATGACCAATATAGACGGTCATAACCTTGTAAATAGTGGTGGTTTCGTATGACTAGGCGCCACCTCATCAGTTTTGCCTATGTGTCATGTCCATGTGGCAATTTGTGCCCCAGGTTGTGAAGCAACCTATATGTCTGTCATTCCCAAAATTCCCAAAAAATCTCATAAATTCTTTGGGTCATATCTTTGTCAAATATGTAAAAACCCTTCCTTGCCTAGTTCAAAAATAATTCAACAATATTCATTATCCTATTCTGTTCAGAACAACACTTTGTGAAGGAAGTACCACACTAGTAGAAAAAGGGTCAAATGTCAAGCACATTAGTGCCGGTTTGCTTTTGAGCCGGCACTAATGTGTGCATTAGTGCCGGTTCCAACGGCTAGCCAGCCGCTTTCATTAGTACCAGTTCGTGGGCGACCTTTAGCACCGGTTCGTGCCACGGACCGGTACTAAAGTGAGTGGTGGCAGGATGTTGTCAGTCCGGGGCCCCTCCAGCACCTTTAGTACCGGTTCGTCGCACGAACCGGTGCTAAAGGTCGTCGTACATAAGCCCTTCGTCCACCCGAGCTCGCTCTGTTCTTCCCCTTTCCCCTCTCCTCTCTGTTCTTCCCCTCTTCCTCTCGAGCTCATCACACACTTTGCCCAAAATTTGTCAAGATTTTAAGGCCCCCTTCCATTCAAATGATCACAAAGGTTAGCAACTTTGTCCTTTCATCCCTCATTGCTAGATTAGCTCTTGCAATGATTTGTATAGTGATTAATTTAGGAGTTTAGTAATTTGGTAGAAAATATATGTGCTAGTATTTGATTTATATGCAATTTGTGGTCAAAACTAACACCTAGTTTGCATATGTAGGTGTGGTTTACTTAGTGCCTTCTAAATCTCCGCCGTAACCACAGTCGATCGCCCGCACCGTTCCGTCGCCGGCACCACCTAGTGGTGAGCCTCTTGTTCATGAATGTTTTACATTACCAAATTGATGTTTGTGTGATTTGGATATATAGTTACTCGTATAATTATCTTACCCGTACGTTGTTTGTTATACATACTGCCATGGTTTTGATATCCGTCCCCGTCGGCCCTCGTCCTTGTTATGATTCAGATGTGGTATATTCGCTTTTAAAACTAGTTGTTGCATTTCGTGTTTATGACAAATTATGCCCATCAAGTTGACCCTATTGTCGAGAGGTTAAATTTAGTTGAAAGAGAAAACGAGTATTTGAAAGAAAAATTGAAAAGAATTGAGGGGGAGAAGATGGAATTGGAGTTGCATGTTGCAGATGTCATCGATGATCACAAGATCAAGATGGAGAAAATGCGCTTGAAGATTAGAAAGATTAGAAAATATGCCATTGATAGTGAGGCTTGGTATCATTATGCTGTTGGATCAATTGTTACCTTAGTTGCGATCTTGATCGCATTTGTTGTTGCATTTAAATTCTTTAGTTAGAGAGTTATTTGTTTGTTGCATTTAAGTCTTGTATGAACTTGTATTAATTTGGTCTATTCGGTGTTGTGTAATGAAGATGAGCCAACAATGGATGTACGATGACCGATGCTCTCCCGAGTTCATTAATGGCGTGCAAACTTTTCTGCTTGCGGCTGAGGCAAACAAGCGGGCGGATGGTTTTATGCCTTGTCCATGTTTAGTCTGTAAGAATGATCACAATTACTCTACGTCAAGAACCATTCACGTCCACCTGTTTAAGTCCGGTTTCATGCCCCACTATAATGTTTGGACCAAGCACGGAGAAAGAGGGGTTATGATGGAAGACAATGAAGAAGAAGAGGACGACGACAACTATCCTGGCCATGGGTTCCCTGGATACGATGATACAACAATGGGGGAAGAAGCTGAGCCGGCAATGCGGGAAGAAGCTGAAGAAGAGGCATCAGATGAGCCCGCTGATGATCTAGGTCGGGCCATTGCCGATGCAAAGAGAAAATGCGCAAGTGATTTGGAGAAGAAGAAGTTGCAGCGCATGTTAGAGGATCACAAGAAATTGTTGTACCCGAATTGCGAAGCTGACAAGAAAAAGTTGGGCACCACACTGGAATTGCTGCAATGGAAGGCAACGAATGGTGTATCTGACAAGGGATTTGGAAAGTTGCTGGTAATGATAAAGAATATGCTTCCAAAGGACAACGAATTGCCCGAGAGTACGTGCGAAGCAAAGAAGGTTGTCTGCCCTCTAGGGTTAGAGGTGCAGAAGATACATGCATGCCCTAATGACTGCATCCTCTACCGCGGTATGCGGTGCATTGCGCTATAAGATCAGGCGCGATGACCCTGGTGATGTCGAGGGCGAGCGCCCCAGGAAGAAGATTCCTGCCAAGGTGATGTGGTATTCTCCTATAATACCACGGTTGAAACGTTTGTTCCAAAACAAAGAGCATGCCAAGGCGATGCGATGGCACAGAGAAGACCGTAAGAAAGACGGAAAGTTGAGAGTACCCACTGACGGGTAGCAGTGGAGAAAAATTGAGAGAAAGTACGGGAAGGAGTTTGCAGATGACACAAGGAACGTATGGTTTGGTCTAAGCGCAGATGGCATTAATCCTTTTAGGGAGCAGAGCAGCAACCATAGCACCTGGCCTATGACTCTATGTTTGTATAACCTTCCTCCTTGGTTGTGCATGAAGCGGAAGTTCATTATGATGCCAGTGCTCATCCAAGGCCCTAAGCAACCCGGCAACGACATTGATGTGTACCTAAGGCCATTAGTTGAAGAACTCTTACAGCTGTGGAATGGAACAGGTGTACGTGCGTGGGATGAGCACATGGGGGAAGAATTTGACCTAAAGGCCTTGCTGTTCGTGACCATCAATGATTGGCCTGCTCTCAGTAACCTTTCAGGAAAGACAAACAAGGGATACCACGCATGCACGCACTGTTTGGATGATACCGACAGTATATATTTGGACAATTGTAGGAAGAATGTGTACCTGGGACATCGTCGATTTCTTCCGAGCAGGCATCCCGTAAGAAAGAAAGGCAAGCATTTCAAAGGTGAGGCGGATCACCGGACGAAGCCTCGCCACCGTACTGGTGCTGATGTACATGATATGGTCAAGGATTTGAAGGTAGTCTTTGGAAAGGGTCCTGGCGGGCAACCTGTTCTGAATGACGCTGACGGACGCGCACCCATGTGGAAGAAGAAAACTATATTTGGGGACTTGCCCTATTGGAAAGATCTAGAGGTCCGCTCTGCAATCGACGTGATGCACGTGACGAAGAATCTTTGCGTGACCCTGCTTGGCTTCTTGGGCGTGTATGGGAAGACAAAAGATACACCTGAGGCACGGGAGGACCAGCAACATATGCATGGAAAAGACGGCATACATCAGGGTCATGCCAGCTACGCTCTTACAAAAGAAGAGAAGGAAATCTTCTTTGAATGCCTGCTCAGTATTAAGGTACCGTCTGGCTTCTCGTCGAATATAAAGGGAATAATAAACATGGCAGAGAAAAAGTTCCAGAACCTAAAGTCTCATGACTGCCACGTGATTATGACACAACTGCTTCCGGTTGCATTGAGGGGGCTTCTACCGGATAACGTTCGATTAGCCATTGTGAAGCTATGTGCATTCCTCAATGCAATCTCTCAGAAGGTAATCGATCCAGAAATCATACCAAGGTTAGAGAATGAGTTGGTGCAATGTCTTGTCAGTTTCGAGTTGGTGTTCCCACCATCCTTCTTCAACATCATGACGCACGTCCTAGTTCACCTATGCGAAGAGATTAGCGTTTTGGGTCCTGTATTTCTACACAATATGTTCCCCTTTGAGAGGTTCATGGGAGTCTTAAAGAAATATGTTCATAACCGTGCTAGGCCAGAAGGAAGCATCTCCAAGGGCCATGAAAATGAGGAGGTCATTGAGTTTTGTATTGACTTTATTCCTGACCTTAAGCCGATTGGTGTTCCTGAATCGCGGCATAAGGGCAGACTGGATGGAAAAGGCACGCTAGGAGGGAATCAAAAAATATGTATGGACGGACATTCTCTCACTGAAGCACACTACACAGTTATACAGAATTCCGCCTTGGTGGCTCCGTATATGGACGAACACAAGAATTTTCTACGCTCCAAACACCCGGAGCGGTCTGATGACTGGATTACACGTGAACAAACCAGGAGTTTCGCCGGCTGGTTGCAGACACGTACCATGCATGACGCCTCTATTGAAGATGACCTGTACTCGCTGTCCCAGTTACCATCTTCGAATATAATGACTTTCAAAGGGTACGAGATAAATGGTAATACATTTTACACGATCGCCCAAGATAAGAAGAGCACCAACCAAAACAGTGGTGTCCGCTTTGATGCAACAACCAAGACGGGAAAGGAAACATATTATGGTTACATAGAGGAGATATGGGAACTTGACTATGGACGTGATTTGAAGGTCCCTTTGTTTCGGTGCAAATGGGTCAATATGACACGATATGGGGTAACGGAAGACCCGCAGTATGGAATGACAACAGTGGATCTCAACAATCTTGCGTATGCAGACGAACCATTCGTCCTAGCTAATGATGTGGCACAGGTTTTCTATGTGAAGGATATGTCTACCAAGCCGAGAAAAAGAAAAGATAAGGAAGCGAATGCATCATACGATGAGCCAAAGCGCCACATAGTTCTTTCTGGGAAGAGAAACATCGTGGGAGTGGATGACAAGACAGACATGTCAGAAGATTATGAAAAGTTTGATGAAATTGCTCCATTCACAGTGAATATTGACCCGAGCATCCAGTTAAATGATGAAGATTTTCCATGGCTACGGCGCAAAGGGACATACGCGAAGAAAAAGTTTCACACCCAAAGATCTGGGATGTGATCGGCTTCACTATCATCAATTTCTTCTGTGTTTCACACCCAGGAGGGAATCTCTGTAATAGTTAGGGTAGTTATGTGTTTTGGCATTTGAAACGCGAAGAAATTTTATGTGCAAACAAATTCTTTCATGCATTTACTGATTTTTTCAGCTAAATGACCCTGAAATTGAAAAGCATTTCAAATGAACTCAGAAAAGGTTGAAAGTTGGCATGGTATCATAATTTCACCCACATAGCATGTGCAAAAAAGTAGAGAGGGTTACCGCAAAAACTGGATGCACTTCGTGTATAAAATGGACAATCTCTTTCGAAGTATCAGGGTTTCGGACGAAAACTCATCCGTTACAAAGGGATTTCATTTTTTAAATAACCTAAGCATTACCAAATTGAATATAATGATAAAACACACTAATATTAAACATAAGAAAAAAGAATCACTGAAAATCTATTTTCAAAGTTAAGTTATTCACAAACTAGTGATTCACACAAATTTCAAATAATTCAAAATGTAAACTATTCAAATTTGTAAACTACCGGCACTAACAGAAAGTTTGTAATTTTTTGTACCTAAAGCAAAAATATTCCCAAAGAAACTCTAAATACAGCAAAAAACAACTCAAAAATAAATAAACCAAAAATAAATAAAGCAAACAAAATAAGAAAATAAAAAAGCCCACCTACTGGGCCAGAGCAGCCTTCATACGACTAGAAACCCAACCTGTAGTTGGGCCAGGATGCAGGCCCGCAAGCCCAGTAGGCCCACAGGCAGAGTAGGAGAGGTAGGCCCAGAAGGCCTGCTATTGAGAGGAGCTCAATGCAGTGCCCGCGTTGGGGCTTATAAACTGGTCCTGGCGCTCCTCAACTAGCGAGGTGGGACTAAACTTCTGCGCCTCTCGCCTGGCAGCGCACACCCTTTAGTACCGGGTGGTGGCTCCAACCGGTACTAAAGGGGGTCTTTAGTACCGGTTGGTGCCACCACCCGGTACTAAAGGGGTGCGCTTCCCGCCGCTTGGGCTGGCCAAATTTGACCTTTAGTACCGGTTGGTGGCTCCAACCGGTACTAAAGGCCCATCCTATATAAGCAGCACTTAGAAATTTCGTCAGTTTTCATCTGCTTCTTCTCCTCTGCCCCGTCGCCCGCCGCCCCCGTCGCTGCCCCCTGTCGCCACCCCTCGTCGACGCCCCCGTCGCCGCCCCGTCCCCGTCGTCACCGCCCCGGCCGTCCCCGTCCTCGTCGTCGCCGCCCCGTCCCCGTCCCCATCGTCGCCATCCGCGTCATCGCCGCCCGTCGCCGCCCCCCGTCGCCTCGCCTCGCCGGTGAGTGCCTGCCCCGGCCGCCATGTCCACACACACACACATTGTTAATTAGTTGTAAAATTGTTAGTAATTTTTATGTTTTTAGTTATAGAAATATTTATAGAAATGTTAGATTTTTTTGTTTTTTAGTTATAGAAATATTATTAGAAATGTTAGAAATTTTTCTGTTTTTTAGTTATAGAAATATTAGAAATGTTATAGAAATGCTAGTTATATAGAAATGTTATAAATTTTTCTGTTTTTAAGTTATAGAAATATTTATAGAAATGTTAGCAATTTTTCTGTTTTTTAGTTATAGAAATATTAGAAATGTTATAGAAATATTAGTTATATATATAGAAATGTTAGAAATTTTAGAATTAGTTTTAGTTAGATGAATTAGATTAATGTCAAATTGTTAGAATTTGCATATAGAATTTTAGTTATCACAGTCCAATCATTTAAAAAATGTTACTTTTTGCGGGCATATAGTATTTGTTCTCGACGATGCCCGGCCCGCATCCTCGCCGTCGACCCGTTCGCGACGATGTCCGGCTGACCCATGTCCGGGATTGGGCTCCGCCGGGCTGGCACTGGGAGGTGCTACCTGGAGGGGCACGCCGCTTGGTGAGGAACCCGGCCTTGGGTCCCGTCGTCGATCCTGATCTCCTTTGGTGGCGTTCGCGTGGGCCACATTCGGTGTAGAGGGAGCCGGCCCCGCCGGAGGTGGTGCGTCGTCGTGTCAGGGAGGAGGACGAGCACGTCCATCGCTACATGGCTGCTATGGACGTCAGGTTCTCCAATACCTGGCAGGTTCTTTGGGCAGATGACCGGAGATATGATCCTGTGATGGTTCCTTGTCTTTGGGTGTCCACCGCCCGCGCCCCAGGAACCGCGAGTGGCCTAGATTCTTCTATAGTATTCGATCTTTATTAGCTACCTAGCCAGTGATGTATTCGAGATTATATATTATTCGAGACGATGTATTCGAGATTATATATTATTCGAGACGATGTATTCGAGATTATATATTATTCGAGACGATGTATTCGAGATTATATATTATTCGAGACGATGCATATTATGTACTATATGATTCAGTTTTTCCTTATTGATTGCATCCATGCATTGTAATTTGAATACTAAATTGTTTTATATTTCTTCTGTATTAGTTAAATAAAAGCTATGGCGGACAATACCGGCAGAGAGGGAGAAGAGGCCCTGTTCGAGATCATACGCAGCCCTAGCAGGCCAGATGATCTGAATGAAGCAAATGACGGCTCCCAATATCTGAACAATACCGGGGAGGGTGATGATAAGATATTCGATCTCGACGACCGAGCTGATGAAGTCATGAACTATGATTATGATTATGATGACGCAGACAATGATTATGATGACGAATACAATGTTGATCTTGAAATAACAAAGACTACCGGCGAGGTATATTTATATAAGCAGGCATCTAGTGATCATCACATGTTTTTTTATTTGAAGATATATTAACGAATCGATCTTTCTTCTTTCAGCCCTCCGGATCGAGCAAATCTGCTTCTACAGACAGCAGGACAAAGCGCGGCCCGAGCAAAAAGTTGAAGGAGGGTGTAAAGTACAACATCGATTCCATCAAAGCTAGTGGCGAACCCCTCACGCCTAAGAACATTGCGAGCAAGTTCGTTCGTCAGTGCGGAGTTCTTGTGAAGGACCAACTCCCGATCTCCATTCAAGAATGGAAAGAGCCAAAAACTAAACGCCCAGATGTTACTTGGGTCGACGACAGAGCAAAACAAAAGCTTTGGGAATCTCTGATGGAACATTTCACCCTACCAGATTATTTCACTGATGCAGATGTGCAGAAAGTCAAGGACGCTGCTCTTAAGAAGATGGCAATTGCATTCAACACCCACAAGAAAACTGTATGGGCCAACTACCTCGCTGCAGAAAGGAAGACTCCAGAATTCAAGGGAACACTGGAGAAGCAAAGAGAACACTGGCCCGCTTTCGTGAAATTCAAGGAATCAGAATTATCTAAGGAACGGTCGAGAAAAAACAAGGCCAATGCCGCAAAAAAGACGCAGTTCCATAGGCTGGGTCCAGGTGGCTACGCGGTGGCAATGCCTAAGTGGGATAAGTCTGAGCAAGAGATGGAGGATGCAGGGGTCACTCCGGTTACTAGGAGCTGGCCCCCCAGGTGCAGAACTTGGTTCTATGCGCATGGGGGGCGTTGGACCCGAAGACAGGCCTGGTTTCGAAGAAGGCAAGTCTAAACGGAGCAGAACAAAAGTTACTTGACGCAATAGAAGATGCTCGAAAGGGGGTGTTCACGCCCAACAGAGAGAACGACGAGCTTACGCGCGCCCTGGGAAATCCTGAACACCCGGGAAGAACACGAGGCAAGGGCGTTATTCCCTGGTATGAGGGCTTTTCGGAATGGAACGACGACTACAGGACCCGTGCAAGAAAGAAGATGGAGGAGGAGAAGAAGAGGAAGCTGGAGGAGGAGCAGAGGAAGCAGGACGCGGAACGCCTTCAAGGCCTAGAAGCAAGGCACGCGGACTTGGCACTCAAATTCTAGCAGCAGCAGCAGCAGCAGATCGACTCACTTAGCCAGGAAAGGGGGTCTCAGCAGCGGCAGCAGCAAGCGGATGATCATCCAGCATTGGATAGCACCGTCCCATCCATGCCGAGAAGCAGCGTTGGTTCCGCCCCGGGCGACGCACTGCTGGATACATACCCTGTGGATGACATCATAGAGAACACTAACTATGAGCTACACTACAAAATGAAGAACATATCCATGAAGGTGGCGAACGTCGTTGCTTTTACAATTACCCCCGGAGCAACCTTCCATTGCGCCCCGATTCCAGAGGGCTATGCTCGTGTCTTGGTTGATGAGGTGGTGGGCCCATATTCGGGGCTAGAGCTTGACATTCCTGGAGGTGACGACGAGCAAACACTGGGAGAGGCCATACATCGTTTCATCCTATGGATAAAGGATTGCATCATCTTTCGAAGTCCACCGACACCGCGTCTGCCGACTCCTCCTCGAAGTCCGCCACCGTGTCAGCAGACTCCCGCTCCTCCAAGTCCGCCACCGTGTCAGGACACACCTCCTGCTTCAAGTCCGGCACAGCATCAGACCACACCTCCTACTTCAAGTCCGACACCGTGTCAGGCCACACCTCCTGCTTCAAGTCCGGCACAGCGTCAGGCCACTCCTCCTGCTCCAACTAAGCCACGTCAGCCGTCTCCGCCACCTAAGCAATCGCAGAAGAGACACGCCGCAGCTATGGTGCGTAGCGGTACGAGTCGAGGTAGTACAGAAAGTACAGGCGGAGACAAGCGATATAAATATGGTCCAAGCAGCCTCGCTCCTCTTCCTCAGAGGCCTTACGACATGACCGAGGAGCAAAACGATGCAATAGTGCGGGCCGAAGTGGACGCTCATTTTCGACCGAAACCGGCAACGCCGCCGAGGGAGAAAGTGCCTGAGGAAAAGATTGACCACTTCATTCGTATGGCTAGACCACCAGCTCCCAAGCCTGTTGACTCAGACTATGAGCGCCAAATCAAGAAGGCACATCGAGCACGACTACAGAAAGAAGCGAGCTCGAGCTCGAGCCAACAAGCAGCTGTCAAAAAATGCGGGAAAACCGTTCCCCAGCTGGGAGAACAGGCGGCGCAATCGACCCCCCCCCCCCGCTTGTTGTGCCAACAACACATGAGAGTACGCGCGCCCAATATTATTGTGGGCAAACCGTTTACGTTCCCGAGCTGGGCGATGTGGTAATAACCGAGGAGCATATAATGCAGGCTGAAATGCTCAAGATCACTGTTGGACAACTCCTCGAGATCGAGCCCATGCCTCCGCTTAGAGAGGAGGAAATAAAACGGAAATATGTCCGGGGCCAACCTTTGGTCGAGCCCGAGGAGGTCAAGAACCTCCCAACGAGAATGTATGAATTGCATGATTGGTACATGAAAATTACCAAGATTTCCAATCGAGAGTCCCTCATGGTGCAAGTCGAGGAAGATCATTACTTCCATAAGAAAGCTCTGGCCATTGAGTATTCAGAACTATTTCAGTTATTCAATCAAGATGCACTCGACAAATCTATCGTCAGTTGCTATTGTCTGTAAGTGATTTCTTTCTGTAATTTAAGTCTCAAGCTAGCTCTAGTGCTCATTGATTGATCATTAATTACCTGTAATTATATATCCTCACTATATATTCTTTTCTGTGGTATTATGCAGGATGAAGATGTATGAAATGAAAAAAGCTGGACGCTATGGCATTGGGTTCATTGACCCAAATACCGTTAATGAATACACATGGAAATTGGAATGGTGTAGACAAGATGTAGAGAAATGCATGCTAGAGTTCTTGAAGCGCCTCAATAGCAATGAAGATATACTACTTCCTTACAACTTCGAGTGAGTCACACTGTCTTGTACTACAAATTCTGTTTTTGCTTACTAGCTAGATGTTAATAAGTGTATAGGGTTTAGGGTTATAGTTGATTAGTGTTATGCACATGCCCGCTTAATTTATACATGCAAACGTATGCGCATGCAGCTTCCACTGGATCTTGTTAGACATTAAAGTTGACGAAGGAAAAGTTGAAGTACTGGACTCACTACTTAAAAAAATAGTGACTACAGCATCGTGAAGGGGATAGTCGACAGGTTATTTCAATCATTATTAACTATATCTCGGCCTATTTAGTTCGTCATTTCCTGATATGAACTATTTTTAATAACCCCTTTATTAATTTTCTTTGCCGGCGGGCAGGGCTTGGGCAAAGTACATCAAGGTGACTCCAGGAAAATGGCGACAAAAGCTATGTTGGTATCGACCCAAGGTAAGTAATTAAGTAGTACTAGCTAGCTAGCTACCATCTCTTTAATTCTTGTTTCAATACCATTAATTAATTAACATGCTTGATTAATTATTATCTGATTAAATTCTATTGTCGTAAAGGCCCTGAAGCAGGCGCCGGGGACTGAAGTGTGTGCATACTACGTTTGCGAGAACATTCGCATGATGGCGTCCGAAAGGAGCAGATCTGATAGACAGGACTGGGTACGTTTGCCAGAACACTATTCACAAATCTTACATGATTGTCGATATCTAGTCACACAACTAATACACATGCATATTGATCTCCTTCTTAACAGTTCAAAGAGGTGCGGGACAAGCTCCTATCAGAGGAGCGCATACGAGCACTTCAAGAGGAAATAGCGGGATTTTTGCTCGACCAGGTCATAGATCCCAAAGGAGAATACTATTACCCGCTACCGCCCCCATGAACCACTTGTCATCGTGCTCCGAAGGCACCAAGGCAACATGTAGGAGAAATTGTATATATATATACATGTGTATGTGTGAATAATTAATGGTGGTTGTGAGACATTCGATTATATATATATGATTAGTTCTACGAGAAAATCTATTTATATATATGCATAACGTGTACAATATGTAGTATCGTAAAATACCAGCAAAAAAAGAATTAAATGGAAAACACAAAATTAATGGAAAAATTAAAATTAAAACCAAACCCCCCCCAAACATTTAGTACCGGTTGGTGCTACCAACCGGTACTAATGGTCTACCAGCACCCGAGCCTGGCTCGTGCCACGTGGTGGCACTTTAGCGCCGGTTCGTGCCGAACCGATACTAAAGGGGGGGGGCTTTAGTCTCCACTCCATAGTGCCGGTTGCAGAACCGGCACTAAAGGCCCTTACAAACCGGTGATAAAGGCCTGTTCTGCACTAGTGCCACTTTGGCATGTCCAAATAGTATCCGTTTTCTACAGTGCTTTTCTATGCCCAAATAACCATCCTCCACCAAATGCCAGCTCAATCCATTCATTATTTTGAGCCCAGCTTCAACATTCGTATTTATGTCCGGTGTGGTACTTTGCAAAGCAAGTACCACCTAGGCTCCTCCTTTTGAGCTGAAAATTTGTGAAGACGGTCTTCTTAGTAACTGATCATCCTCAGCCAAAACTCACGCCCATTAGCCATGTACATTTCCCGTACCGCTAATCAAACACTTGGCTGCTAATTCCTGTTTGAGCATCGATCGGTCTCCTCGTGAGAATCTTATGTTGTAATTTTCTTCCTAGCACCTACCTGGGGAGTGCCCAACCCACTAGACATGCCTAGGCCGCCCACAACACTTGGCAACGCCACGGTCACGCGGTGACCACGCGGCGGGCATGCGAGTTTACGCGCTCTAGAGTTTGGGCCCTCGGCCACCGCCAAAACCTCGACGTATCGCCACCAAACCATGATTTATGATTAAATAGGTACTTATGTAAATAGAAATGATTTTTGGAAAAAATAAATAGCAAACTATGAGGCAGCAGCAGTTCAAATTTGACCCGTTCCAACTGAATAGGCGGAAATTTGTCTTTTTCACGAGAGGTGGATCAAAACTTTTTACGCCCAACCATTTTGTCAATTGTGCATTAAATATGTCCTAGTATTTTAGAAAATTGATTTGGTCCAATTTTGCAACAATTATTTGGGAGGTCCTTCACAAAAAACCTCCTTTTGGGCACTCGAAAAATGGAAAATGGTTTTTTCGTCCAAAGAAAATGAAAACTTCCTTAGGCAAAATTGTTTGCCATTCCAATATGCACCCTTGTGCACAATATGAGATCATTTTAACAAACTATGCCATGAATGTGGCCATAAGATTGATCATTTGGGTTGAAAGCCATGAATCTTCACACATGATAGCTCATTTCTGAGAACACTTTTTTAAAATAATTGCCGTATTACAAGTTTATTATTTTTCCTGGTAACTTGGTCACATATAATGACACAATGCGAAGGTTTTCCAATTTTTTGATTTTTTGAATTTTTTATGCCCGTTTCAAAATGCGGTCAAAACGGCGGGAATGACCGTTCCTAGCTAGTGGTTGAATCTTGGAATTTTTTTTTGGTGTTTCTCTGATTAAATAGATACTTTTGTACCTAGAAATAATTTTTGGAAAAAATAAAGAGCAAACTACAAGGCAGCTACAGTTCAAATTTGACCCGCTTCCAACTGAATTGGCGAAAATTTGTCTTTTTCACGAGAGGTGGATAAAAACTTTTTACACCCAACCATTTGGTCAATTGTGCATTAAATATGGCCTAGTATTTTAGAAAAATGATTTGGTCCAATTTTGCAACAATTTTTTGGTAGGTTCTTCACAAAAAAACCTCCTTTTGGGCACTCGAAAAATGGAAAATGGTTTTTTCGTCCAAAGAAAATGAAAACTTCCTTAGGCAAGATTGTTTGCCATTCTAATATGCACCCTTATGCACAGTATGAGATCATTTGAACAAACTATGCCATCAATGTGGCCATAAGACTGATCATTTGGCTTGAAAGCCATTGATCTCCACACGTGATAGCTCGTTTCTGAGTACACTTTTTTAAAATAATTGCCATATTACAAGTTTATTATTTTTCCTAGGAACTTGGCCACATATAATGACACAATGCGATGGTTTCCCAAATTTTTGATTTTTCTTGAATTTTTTATGCTCGTTTCAAAATGCGGTCAAAACGGCGGGAATGACCGTTCCTAGCTAGTTGTTGAATTTTGGATTTTTTGCTGTTTCTCTGATTAAATAGATACTTATGTACCTAGAAATGATTTTTGGAAAAAATAAAGAGCAAACTACAAGGCAGGTACAGTTCAAATTTGACCTGCTTCCACCTGAATCGGCGGAAATTTGTCTTTTTCACGAGAGGTGGATCAAAACTTTTTACACCCAACCATTTTGTCAATCGTGCATTAAATATGGCCTAGTATTTTAGAAAATTGATTTGGTCTAATTTTGCAACAAATATTTGGTAGGTTCTTCACAAAAAAACCCATTTGTGCCACTCAGAAAATGATTTAAAATAGCTAGAAAGATCAGAAATGCATACAAATTGGTCCTTATCCATAAAATGTGGTCTAAGTCTAGTGAAAATTTGTGTGGTGCCATTTTTCAAAATATTTTTGATGGCTGCTTCACAAAATTCCTCTATTTTTAATACTTGAAGACTATTTTAAATCACTGATTTTTCGAACCAATGAGAACTCTTCGCACGGATTGATGACATGGCGCCCATCTATCCATCCATCCATCTCTCCACCCCACATCCATCCATCCATCTATCTATAGAAAAAAGAAAATAAAAAGATCCCCACCCGCAGCCCAAACCCTAGCTTAGATCCCCCATCGCACCCCTCCTCCCTCGTCCCCATCTCCTCGCCGCCGCCGCCACCTCCTCCCCGTCCCCTGCACCACTCCTCGTCGCCAACCTCTCCGCCGCCACCTCCTCCCCGTCCCCTGCACCACTCCCTGATCCCTCCTCCGGCCCCATCCCCGGCCATCCCCGGCCATCCGTCCCAGTCGCTGCTCTCTCTTGGTTCAGTGAGATGGGATCCACTCCCGCAGCCGCCGGTCCACCCTCACCGTCGACGACCCATGCCGCTGTCGCACAACACCGCGCCCTCCCCTCACCCTGGCCCCAAGTCAGGCAGTGCAAGGCGGCGCTTCTAGACCGTGATGGTCACAACCTTGCCCACTCCGATCTGGATCCATGGTGCACTCCTTCCTCCCTCTGAATCGATGGCCGCAACCTCGCCGATGGATCCAGCGCCTGCCGGAGATGAGGGCTGCCAGATCCGCGACCTGGGAGGCTCCTCCTATAGGATACGGGAGCAGCGCGCCGCACCCTGCAGTCGTCGGTCCGGGACGAGCGCAGTGGCTCGAGGAAGCCGGCGACAAACGTCGGCGCTCCTCTGCTCCATCGACCTGGACGGCTGCTACTCCGCCAAAGACGCCGCCTAGAGGTTCGCCAACTCCCCTCAGCTCCTGCGACTTGTTGTCCCCGTGTGGTTTCATGCCGTTGTCGATCTGTCAGTCGCAAATGGAAAATGATTAGTTCGTCTCGGATTTCAGCTACTGAGCACGGTATTAACCCCCTTGTGTGTAGTTCTCTCCATATGTCAGAGCAGCGTGGTTGTACTTTCTTTGTTTATTTTTGAAATCGCCACTGACTGGAACATGATGATTTTGTTAGCCCACTGAAGAATTACCAAACACCTCAATAGTCTGCCACACTATCTTGTGTTTCATTCTAGAATCTGCGCTCTAGAATGTTCATTCTAGAATCTGTTCATTTAGGAATATTTGCTGTTTTGAATAGAAACTCATTTCCACATATGTTTTCTATGTTTATTATGTTCTGATTCTGGTCGATCCCGGCCATGAGCTTGAATGGTCCAGTAGTAGAACATCAAGTTAATTTGTAGTAGTGAGGCCACTGAACATCAAGGATAGTAGTAGTCCATTGCCGTGTGTGTTGTGGCACTCCAAAGCAGAGCAGAGTAGTGTTCATCCTCTGTTAATTACTGTTACAAAGGCACCAAAGCAGAGCAGATCCTTTCGCTCTGCTCTGCTCTCTTTGTTAATTACTGTGCTACTCCCTGCTCCTGTATTCTATTAGCACCAAGTCTGTCTTGCCTGTGTATTATATACTTTATTTTTCTTGCTAGAGTACTAGAAGAGTAGTGCTATCTCGCTGTTGGTGACACTCCAAGATAATGCATTATTTTATCTTCTCAGCATTTTTGTTCTTATTTACTTGCAAGTTTTTACTATGCAAGGTTCAGTCATGCCATCTTTGCTTGTACTGCATGTTAATGTCATCAAAATGCTCACACCAAGTTTGTGAACTGTGGCCAGGTACCAAAGGCTAGCCAGGTACTCCATTGACATCTGTAGCTCCCACATGTTGCCCCTGGGCTGTAGCGCCCTCTCATGGGCGATCGGCATCCTCCTGGTGGCGCCGCTCCAATTAGTATAGTGCTGCCATAGTGTCGAGACAGCATGCTATTCAAAACTTTGATAATATGTCATTCACCATATCCTAAATTCAGGATCTTAAGCATTGCTGCAAAGGATAAGTTGTTAGCTTTCACATGTAATTCTATCATTTTCCTAAATTTATATCTCCATAATCATGTCAAAATAAATAAACACTGTTATCTATTTAAAAGTTAATTCTATTGGGCAGGGAGGAGCAATGCTTGCAACTAGGTATCAATTTCATACTTGTCAGTAAAGCTGCTGCCACTTGTAAGGCACATGCATGTTGGGTGTCTTGCCGCAGTTGCAGCCATGCTAATCTTTTCCTATGGGAGATTAGAATTTGAGTGCCATCATTCATCTCTTGGTATCTTGTTCTCTGTGATGACTTTTCATTGTTGAGTGCTATATATATACTTTAGTTGTCATGCAGTGCTTGTTGTTCCATATTTTGTTGATGCACCGATAGCTGTTCAGAACTGTAGTAGTGTAGTTAGTTTTTTGAATGATTTGGTGTGCATGGACCACTGATTTTTCTTTAATACACTGTCCAAGTCATGATTTTTCTCAACTGGTGCATGTATAGATATATTTGGGTGCTAGTCAATTAGAGAATGTCTGTGATACGATGTCTGTACTATGTGCCAGTGTAGCTGTACTGATGCTTTGGGTTTCATCTGTGCAGCAGAGGACAAGGGCTTCAAGGACAACCAAGGCGCATGGTGCTCGCAAGCGATGAATGGAGTTTGTTCGACATAGGCACGGAGGAGGAGGAGGACAAAGCACCTCTCGTCTTCTAGGTTCTTCTCCTTACCTTCACTTCTTGTATGTGCCTGTCCTGCAGCTCACCCATGGTCTTGTTTGCCCTGCAGGTTACTGAGCAGCATCAGGAGGAGGAGCTCAAGAACGACCACCAAGAGGCACCACCACAGCAGCAGATAGCACATCCATCTCCACCTCCCTCTCCCTCTGCTCCCAATCCTTTTTATTAGAATATATTGAGTACATTCTGTCAACTTGTGTGTCAGTAAGAATATTATTTCTGTTCAAGTATAGTAGCTTCTGTCCAAGTGCTCTTCATCTTGTGTGTCATCTGCAAGGCAATCAAGTTAATTAGATGTTGCTCTTTTCATGTTTTGCTTCATACATACATGCATATGTGATGGCTCCCTGCCTCCATGCCTGCTACATCTCCGCTTGCATAAATCAAAGAAAAGAAAGGAACACTCAGCATAAAATAATTGTAATGAGCAGCACATGCCTTTCATTTTATAGGATGGTCATTGTATCATGATAACTGGATCATGTCTATGCCACATACAAATCATTGAGCAGTGTTCGTGATGGCCTGTTACCTTGAATAATAATGTTGACAGGAGCATTTTGGTTGCACGTTTGCGACTTCTTGCTTGAATCCCAAAGTTTCAGATCAACGTTGGGTTCAATGTTTGCTTTCCATTCTTATTGTCCGTCTTAGATCGTTCCCAGTTCACTGAATCAAGTTGCCTGACCTACCTATCAGGCAGGCTCACATAGCTGTATCTGCCGTGTCCTTTCCAGTTGGACATGCGCAAGCTGTGTTTTTACATAAGCTCATTTGAAAATCACATACTAGTAGCAGCAAAGTTTAGTGCAATAGTTGTCTGTCAACGTTCAGTGCAAGCAGCAAAATTCAGTTATGCACAAGCACCATTTAGCAGCAGCATAGGTATATAGCATTCATTTAGCGGCAGAAAAATCAAGTTCATTTTACTCGCTGCTCTCTTTGGCATTTACAGTCTTGGACTCTTTGGCTGCTCCTCCTCTGGCCAATGGTGAAGCGCCCGACGAGGCCAGCAGCAAGGCAATGCGGCGGGATCGTGCTCCCGTGATCGTCTGAGGCGCCTGCTCTGCTGCTTAAGGTACGATTACCTGTTGATTCCATGGTCTCGATGTTTTTCTCCTACATGGTTCGGAAGGTGAATCTGCCATTTGAGAAGTCAGACTGCTGTGGATGTAGCATTAAGCCCCTGAATGTAGCTTTTTTGGCTTACAAAATGTGTGTGTTCTTTGAATTTGGTACAAAATCAGTGGTTTGAAGTATTCAGACATGTAATCAACTGAATTTATTGGCAAACTGATTAACAAATCTGAAGATGCTTTGACAGTTGGTCAAGGCGCAAAGTGTGTGAGTAGGCCGTTGGTTTTCATTATCAGTAAACAGTCGGTTGCTGTATAGGTTTTTGATGCTGTTGTGGTAGCCCCATCGCTGTTGCGTTGAATCTCATGCCACCGCTGGTGCGCCTGTGGCTTGATGTGCTGTGATCTTTATCTGTGTAGGTTTTGTTTGATGATATTCTTAGATTATGATCATAAGCATGGTGGTTTGATGATGCTGAGGCCGGTTGTGAAATTGAACTATCATTCATTACATGCTCTGTTAAACCATTATATAGTTGCTGGAACTGAGCTTAATATTCATGTGTGTGTGTGTGTGTGTGGAGTAATGTTGTGGTTTGTGCTGCTCCTTTGTAACGTGATGAAACAAAGAATGTCCTTTACAACTTTACTCCTTTTTTGAATGGAATGTTCATAATATATTAGCTCCAGTTTTTTAATTCTTATTAGCTGATTTTCTAATTCTTATCAGCTGATTCATGTAACAGGGCGTCCGTGGAATGCCCAGTCCTGACTATTGAAGGAGCTACATGTAGAAGAAGAAAACACTTGTAGACCAGTGATTCCCATACTTGTAGAGCTTGTATCAACTAAGCTTGTATTACGTCTAACTTGTAGAACTTGTAAAGTACTGTATATGTAACAACTTGTAGTACTTGTCATTTGTAGAACTTGTACTGAATCTGGCTATTGTTATTTGAAGTATCATGTGTGTTTTTTGCTTGCCAATTTAATTATTGGTTATTTTCTTACTGTTAAATCGAAATGTGAAGAAATCTAGGCCTAATAGCTGGGACCCACTTATCAGAACCTGACGAGTGGGACCTGTTGGACTACTGGACCCATTTTATAAAAAAAGAAAACTAAAACTGTTGGTACAAAAAGGCCACGGCCGATGAAATAAGAAGGCTGAATTGTTGCGTAGCCCATGAAGTCGACCAAAAATTGACAAATAAATATAGAAAGGCTGAATTAATGGGCTCGGCCCATGTAAAACACCAAATCGGACCGGGCTGAATCTTATCAGTGACCTTTTCAATTGGTCGCAATTTTTCCACGTCGGATCCGATCTGGCCTGGTCAGACAGCCAGTGACCAAAACAAAAGGTCATGGGTTCAACGACCTTCTGTTTTGGTCGCAAACGTCTACGACCTTCTCACAGAGAAGGTCGCTAATTTCAGTTTACGACTGCCAGCTTTTGACCGTCTGTTTTTGGTCACAAAAAGGTCGCAAATGAAAAACTATGACCTTTCAGCGGCCAATAGTGAGGGTCATAAGTTGACATATTTCTTGTAGTGGTGTTGGAGCGCTACGGTCGAAACGGGGGTCCTGTTCATCGGGAGGGGTGTGGCGTACCGCAAAACGGGACTCCACGGGATATTGTTCATCACCACTGTCGACCCCCTCCAGCCTCCACGGGCTACTGTTCATCCACCGTCGACCTCCTCCAGCCTCCACCTACGACTTCTCATCCACGGGCTCCTGCTCATCCAGCCTCCACCGCGCGCTACCCCACCGGCTACTGTTCAACCAGCCCTCTCCACGGGCTCCTGTTCAACCACCCCTCCACGGGCTACTGTTCATCCAGCCCTCCACCTTCTACTGTTCATCCAGCCCTCCACGGGGTCCTGTTCATCCAGCCACAACCAGCTCGATCGATCGGGGTCCTGTTCATCCACCCCCACCGGGAACTGTTCATCCAAACCCCCCAGCAACGCTCACTGTTCATCCAGAGGCAGCATTGATCGACTTCAGTTAGCAGCAGTAGCGAAGGAATCGCTCGATTGGGTTCAGTTAACAGCCATCGGTCGATCGCTCGGGTTCAGTAACGCGTAGCAGCTACCTCTTGAGCACTGCGTTGGTTTTCCCTTGAAGAGGAAAGGGTGACACAGCAAAGTAGCGTAAGTATTTCCCTCAGTTTTTGAGAACCAAGGTATCAATCCAGTAGGAGGCTACGCACGAGTCCCTCGCACATACACAAACAAATAAATCCTTGCAACCAACGCAATAAAGGGGTTGTCAATCCCTTCACAGTCACTTACGAGAGTGAGATCTAATAGATATGATAAGATAATATTTTTGGTATTTTTATAATGAAGATGCAAAGTAAAGAAAACAAAATAAAAACGGTGCCAGAAATAGCTTGTTGTCGGGAGATTAAGATGATGGAAAATAGACACAGGGGCCATAGGTTTCACTAGTGGCTTCTCCCAAGAGCATAAGTATTACGGTGGGTGAACAAATTACTGTTGAGCAATTGACAGAATTGAGCATAGTTATGAGAATATCTAGGTATGATCATGTATATAGGCATCACGTCCGAGACAAGTAGACCGACTCCTGCCTGCATCTACTACTATTACTCCACACATCGACCACTATCCAGCATGCATCTAGGGTATTAAGTTCATAAGAACAGAGTAACGCTTTAAGCAAGATGACATGATGTAGAGGGATAAACTCATGCAATATGATAAAAACCCCATCTTGTTATCCTCGATGGCAACAATACAATACGTGCCTTGCTGCCCCTACTGTCACTAGGAAAGGACACCGCAAGATTGAACCCAAAGCTAAGCACTTCTCCCATCGCAAGAAAGATCAATCTAGTAGGCCAAACCAAACTGACAATTCAATGAGACTTGTAAAGATAACCAACCATACATAAAAGAATTCAGAGAAGATTCAAATATTGTTCATAGATAAACTTGATCATAAACCCACAATTCATCGGTCTCAACAAACACACCGCAAAAGAAGGTTACATCGAATAGATCTCCACGAGAGAGGGGGAGAACATTGTATTGAGATCCAAAAAGAGAGAAGAAGCCATCTAGCTAATAACTACGGACCCGAAGGTCTGAGGCAAACTACTCACACATCATCGGAGAGGCTATGGTGTTGATGTAGAAGCCCTCCGAGAGCGATGCCCCCTCCGGCGGAGCTCCGGAAAAGGCCCCAAGATGGGATCTCACAGGTACAGAAGGTTGCGGCGGTGGAATTAGGTTTTTGGCTCCGTATCTGGTAGTTTGGGGGTACGTAGGTATATATAGGAGGAAGGAGTACGTCATTGGAGCAACGTAGGGCCCACGAGGGTGGAGGGCGCGCCTGGGGGGGGGGGGGGTAGGCGCGCCCCCTATCTCGTGCCCTCCTGGCTGATGTCTTGACGTAGGGTCCAAGTCCTTTGGATCACGTTCGTTCCGAAAATCACGTTCCCGAGGGTTTCATTCCGTTTGGACTCCGTTTGATATTCTTTTTCCGCGAAACTCTGAAATAGGCAAAAAAACAACAATTATGGGCTGGGCCTCCGCTTAATAGGTTAGTCCCAAAAATAATATAGAAGTGTATAATAAAGCCCATTAATGTCCAAAACAGAATATAATATAGCATGGAACAATAAAAAATTATAGATACGTTGGAGACGTATCAATAGCCTGCAGTGCAATCGCTCGGCTTCAGTTAGAGCCCAATGCCTCGCTCGGGTTCAGTTAGAACCCAACGCCTCGCACCCACACGCGTGCGTGTACGAGAGAAACGCGCATCGCTCGGCCCCGACCACCCACCGTAACTGGGAACACCCCGATATTTTCCTCGCCCTCGCTTCTACCACAGTTTTTCCATCATGGACGGCCCAAAGAATGTCATGCAGCCGTGTCTCTGGCCCGCCCAGGACAAAAAGACCATTTTCTATCATGATTTTTTGTCATAGAATTAGGAGCCCACCACATCTATGATGATACCAGGTTTTGTCACAATTATCATCATACAAGTGTCATAAGTATGACAGAAAAAAATTTCGTTCGACCCAAAATGTCACGGATGTGTCTTTTTTTTGTAGTGAGTTTATGGTATATGTTCCTAAGTTGCCTTCCCTAGTCCGTTTGAACCTGAGAGTTATGACGAGTCATACTCTTCTAGTGTTTTGCCAGATAAAATGTCAACATTCCAACTTCTTCGAAAATGAGAAGTGAATGAGAGGTTATGCATTGGAGAAGAGGGAGTCGACCTTGAACTTTGTGTTCATGCCCATGGAAACGATGTAGATCTTATCATGGAAGCTTCTCGTAACAAATGTTATTCCCTTAGTATAATTTGATCTTGTATCTGTGATTTTGTCCTTTGCAATCGTGGTTCCGACCATGTTGTTCTACTTTGGTTTCATTCTCAGACAAGTTAAAGTGCTTGTCTTCCACAGGTCAATACACTAGTTTAACCTCTACTCTGACTACCTTTGAATTTTACCCTCACGTATCTCGAGAATATCACAAAACTACATAACTCCTTATGAGTTCTTCATCAAGTATTATTTCTCACCGATTCCAATTTTCTACGGGTTATGAGTTGTTAGACACTCAAGAACACCGATAAGTGAATCGGGTCCGCACTGTGATCCAATAACTCTTAGTAATCTTTGTTTCCTATGTGTTTGTACTCAACCATGTCATCCCTAGCTGAATGAATACATTCCCATCGTCATGGTAAAGCTTGACCGTGCTACCTATGTCCTTCATCCCTGGAACACAAACCCGACAGTGCGCTAAGCTACATCGAGCTTTCAACATCATATTGTTTATCCTGAAAGGCAATTTTGATGCTGATCTTGCAATCTTATATGTGGTTCCGAGAACCTTTCGCTTCACCATTTATTTTCCTTGATGTCATTACTGATCGATTACATCTTCATGAAACCTCTCGACAAATGTGTCATGATCATCATCGACATACTGAGCTCTTGCAGGATAACAATCAAATCCATGATGAGGAATACCATCCTTGCCCCTCGATTATTTGTGTTATCATCTACAAATTTATTGCCTTCCCTCCAACACAACTTGTTCATGTTTTGTGTACTGATGTCACTTGAAGCTACGTCGGTATTTCCCCAAAGAGGAAGGGATGATGCAGCACAACTACGGTAGGTATTTCCCTCAGTTATGAAACCAAGGTATCAATCAAGTGGGAGAACCAACACTCCTGCAGGCTGCTGCTAACGCGAAACTACGATCAGAGACCCATTGATGAAACTATGTGCGATGCATTAATCGCAAACGAGGATGTAAAAAACTGTCAAAAAAGATGCAAAACATTTGCGATGGCGGAGACATCAAGCACAATTCAGATTTTAGTTACGTGTGCGACGCGGGGCATACAGTTGATCCAGAAGAACTGTTTGCGATGAGGTAGAACAACAGAAATGGGCAGCCATATCAATGTGTGTGCGATATACGGCATACAGTTCGCTCCGATGAACTGTGTGCTATTAGGGAATGCAACAAAAATGGTCAGCCATATCAAGGTGTGTGTGATATACGGCATACGGTTCACTCGGACGAACTGTTTTTGATTAGGGAAGAGAACATAAATGGTTCAAATTAACAAGATGTGTGTGATATGCGGCATTTTCGACGAGCCAAAAGAACACAAACGATTCATGTAAACAAGACGTGTGTGATAAGCAGCAAACAACCCACTCGAATGAACTGTTTGCGATGAGAAATTATAACACAGACGGTTACTGTAGTTAGTTTGTGTGCGATTCTATTCGTACAAAAAACTTTGAAAAATGCAAACTAGTTGCTTGCAGTGGCTAGGAGTATCGCACACGATGCGTCTGCGAGTACTCGTGTGCGATGATTAGTAAGTTACACATAATACACGTACATCTGAGAACGCGGGCCAATGTTTTGGGCCTCGCCGCATGTGGCATTTTAAATTATCCTGAATATGTAAGACAATTATTAACCGTTGCCATTGTAAATTTGCCTCAACGGCGAGTAGAGCGCGCGCAGGGACGCCAGAGCGGAGCGCGCCGTGGCCGCCTGAATGGCGAGCAAAATGCGATAACGGACACGAGCAGAGCGCGCCGTGTTTGCCTCAATGGCGAGTAACCATGTGGTCAACCTTCTGGCACCCCGTGGGAGACGCGACGGTGCATCCATAGGACACGATGGTGATATCTTGACAGTGTGTGATAGTGGGCAGACACGTACACGAACATCCGAGAACGCGGGCCCACGTTTTAGCCTTCCGATGCATGGCTGGAACAACAGAAGCTGGCTTTGTAGGCCCAGAACCATCAATAAATTTTGACTTTGTTTCTCGTCACATTGCAGATTATAACACAATAAGTAATTGCAAATCTGTTCACACCTATCAAACTAATATGTGTTCACACTTAGCACCGGGCTATAAAAACTACCCAATGGAAATTACTTCACAGTTCCTCTCCTCATCACCCACAAAACTGGTCTTTCCTGTCAAGTCGTTCTGCCATGACCGGTAGGAGGAGTTTCGGGTGGACATATAACCAGGCAGCAAAGACCAAGGCCGCGGAAGCATTAGAGAGGTCCCGCCGTGAAGCGGCAGCCGCAGCAGAGATGTCCCGGTGCATCGCGGAGCCCTCGCACGAGCTCTCACGGGCACACGAGGGCTCTCACAAGCGCATTTTCCGCGTTGGCGAC
Source organism: Triticum aestivum (assembly GCF_018294505.1). NCBI lineage: Eukaryota > Viridiplantae > Streptophyta > Magnoliopsida > Poales > Poaceae > Triticum > Triticum aestivum. The sequence goes on along the minus strand of NC_057814.1, from coordinate 69,447,293 downwards.
CATGACGAGCTGGCGTTGATGAAGTCCTTGGCCGGCGACGATGACATTCTTCCTGGCCTCATTACACTAGTGCAGAACGGGGCTTTAGCGCCGGTTCGTAAGGGCCTTTAGTGCCAGTTCCACAACCGGCACTAAAGAGTGGAGACTAAAGGTCCCCCCCCTTTAGTACCGGTTCATCACGAACCGGCGCTAAAGTGCCACCACGTGGCACGAGCCAGGCCCGGGTGCATGCAGGACATTAGTACCGGTTGGTAACACCAACCGGTACTAAATGTTTGGGGGTGTTTTGGTATTATTTTTTATTTTTCCTTTAATTTTGTGTTTTCAATTGAATTTAGTGATTATTTTAGTTGTTAAATCATTAGGTGAAAGTACAGCAGATTAGTTTCGACTGGATGCATGTGGATCCTAGCTAAGTGATCAAGTATATGCCATATCCATATTATACTTGATCACCTATAATTAAGTGATCAAGTATAATATGGATATGGCATATACTTGATCACTTAACTAGGATCCATCCAGCTGAAACTAATTTGCGGTTTCTTTTATAAATGATATAATAACTCATCATCATCATCATCATCATATTAATATAAAAACTCTTGCATCATATCATCAACAACAGTAAATTAGCTAGCTAAAAATCATCATAGTCGTCATTACCACTGTTTAATCATCATAGTCATTACCGCTATCTAATCAGCACCAACACTAGCTTAAAGAAAAAATATTTACTTGTACCAGAAGCAAAGATATCATCGAGTTCAACATGGTCATCATATTATAAACATTCATAACACCACAAAAGCAAATCACCCTTTGAGATTAAGTTCAGGACGAAGAACAAGGACATGAGAGGACAAAAGTACTAAGAGCATGAACTAGCTAAATCACTCCTGCTGCTCTCTCTCAGGTAAAATAGCATAGAACATGTATAGCTCTCCTGATTCATCATACTGGAGCATGCAGATGAACCTGTCTCCTAATCATGGGCTGCGCTTCTCATTGCTGCCCCCTAGTACTTCTCTGCTGGGATCGTTAACAATTTTGCTCCAATCTTTCACTATTAAGCATTCATCGCTATTAGAAATCCTGAATTCACTCATGTGCAATGTAGGATATCTTGGCCGTAAGCTAACCATTGACATGTGACCTTTAGTCTCGACCCACTGAGGCACAACTGTCATCGGGAGTCCCTATTAAAGAATAGCATATAGTAATTAATATACTTAGCAATGGAAGTTTAGCAAATTAATAATGTATGCAAAAGATGCCTGAGGACAAATAGTAAAAATCTTTCGTAAATAGATGTGACCGTAGTTCAATACGATCACTATTGGTCGCACGTTTTGAGTACTAACATTTCTAAGTGCAGGAAGAAAATTTGTCTTGACAGTATGAAGATCCTCAAGCCATGAAACATAATGACTTATCTCCTCGCAGTTTAGTTCAGCTCCGGGACAGTAGTAGGTCCTGTCTACCAAGCGCCGGACATGTTTGCTTGAATGGAAACACTACAAAAAAAAGACACATCCATGACATTTTGGGCCGAACGACTTTTTTTTCTATCATACATATGGCACTTCTATGACGATAATTGTGACAAAACCCGGTATCATCATAGGTGTGGTGGGCTCCTACTTCTATGACAAAAAATCATGACAGAAAATGGGCTTTTCGTCCTGGGCGGGCCGGAGACGCAGCTGACTGACATTCTTTGGGCCGTCCATGACAGAAAAAACCATGGTAGAAGCAAGGGCGAGGAAAATTTCGGCGAGTTCCCGGTTACGGTGAGAGGTCGGGGGACGAGCGATGCACGTTTCTCTCATACACGTACGCGCGTGTGTGCGAGGCGTTGGCTCTAACTGAACCCGAGCGAGGCGTTGGGCTCTAACTGAACCCGAGCGATTGCACTGCAGGCTACGCGTTACTGAACCCGAGCGATCGATCGATGGCTGTTAACTAAACCCGATCGAGCGATTCCTTCGCTACTGCTGGTAACTGAAGCCGATCGATGCTGCCTCTGGGATGAACAGTGAGCGTTGCGGGGGGGTTTGGTTGAACAGTGAGTGGTGGCGTTGCCTCTGGATGAACAGGACCCCGTGGTGTGGTGGAGGGCTGGATGAACAGTAGACGATGGAGGGGTGCCCGTGGAGGGGTGGTTGAACAGGACCCCGTGGTGTGCAGGGCTGGATAAACAGTAGACGTACGGTGGAGGGGTGCCCGTGGAGGGGTGGTTGAACAGTAGCCGGTGGAGTAGCGCGCGGTGGAGGCTGGATGAACAGGGGCCCGTGGAGGCTGGAGGAGGTCGACGGTAGCGCGTGGAGGCTGGAGGAGGTCGACGGTGGAGATGAACAATATCCCGTGGAGTCCCGTTTTGCGGTACGCCACACCCCTCCCGATGAACAGGACCCCCGTTTCGACCGTAGGAGGTCTGTTTCGTCCGTTTTGCGGTACGCCACACCCCTCCCAATCAACAGGACCCCCGTTTCGACCGTAGGAGGTCCGTTTCGTCCATTTTGCGGTACGCCACACCCCTCCCGATCAACAGGATCCCCGTTTCGACCGTAGGAGGTCCGTTTTGTCCATTTTGCGGTACGCCATACCCCTCACGATGAACAGGATCCCGTTTCGAACATGGCCGGTTGAACACAAGGCCGTTTCCTCCGTTCTGCGGTACGCCAGGCCTCGTTTTTCCATCGCCTGTTCCGTCCAAGCCCTCCCGATGAACACGACCACGCATTCCATTCCGACCCAGCCGGTTGGCTCCCACGTGTTCCGTTGCCTCTCGATGAACACGACGCATTTCGTTGCCTCCCCATGAACACGACGCATTCCGTTGCCTCCCCATGAACACGACGACGACGCTGTTTCTCCGTTCCGACCCAGCCATGTCAACGAGCCCTCGTCGTACGTATGCGCGAGTAGGCATTCGAGACTCCGCCCGTATGTACAGATACGTGGCCGTATTTTCTTTCTTGCACCCTGGCCGCTGTACGTACGTGTATATGCTACGTGCGCACCTCTACTACGACACGTGCGCGCCTCTACATCCACCAATATATATGTACGTACATGTTCGCGACCAGAATGACAACGCTACGTACGCTTCGACCAGGTGGGTCCCGACTGTCAGGCACTTCCTTGCCTGCGAAGATGTAGCTGGTGGGTCCCAGCAGTCAGGGGGCAAATCGTTTTTTTTGCCCGGACGCACTTCCTTGCGTGCGAAGATGTAGCTGGTGGGTCCCAGCAGTCAGGGGCAAACGTTTTTTTTCCGCAAAATACGGTGGCCCGTCCGGTGGGTCCCCGCTGTCAGGTGGAGGAATAATTATTTTGCACGTAATAAGGAGGCACTTCCTTGCTGCGGCCGTGGACCTAGCTGTCAGCCTCTCCACGTACAGTCCACGTCCGATGGAAGCCGTTCCTTGACCACGTTGACCACGCCGCGCCGAGAGCACCAGGGCGGTGGACGACGGCGAGGCCTAGGAAGGGGACGACGCGGAGCCGGGGAAGACGCGGCAGTGGATGCCCACGCGTAGAGGAGTACGAGGGTTCACTGGTTCGCTGCGGTGTGAGGCTGCCGTTGCCGCAGAATAACAGGGGGTGTGGGTGAGTAGAGGGATGGCCTGGCCAGTGGTGGGAGTAGTAGGGGGCGGTGAGGTTTCCGCCTCATCGCAGCTGGCCACGGGAGGCAGGAGCACGAGGCACGACCGGCGCTGGTTTGGGCGGCTGGAGCAAGAAGACCAGAGGTTGAAGAAGCACTACGGCCGTTGGATGGACATCGTACGGTCACTGGAGCTAGAATCATGCATATTGACTAAGTTGACAAAGCCCTCCGTCCCTGTCAACTTAGTAGGCCCACAAGTCAGCCTGCCACTATACTGGGTCCCAGCTAACAGGGGGAGTATTCATTTTTTTGTGCGTAATAAGGAGGCACTTCCTTGCGCGCGAAGATATAGCTGGTGGGTCCGAGTTGTCAGCAGCGGTAACATTTTTTTCGCGAAATACAGAGGCCCTCTCGGTGGGTCCCTGATGTCAGGTGGAGGATTCATTATTTTGCGCGTAATAAGGAGGCATTTCCTTGCGGGCGGCCGGGGACCCAGCTGTCGGCCTCTCCACGTACAGTCCACTTCAGATGCATGTCGGTCGTTGACCACGTTGACCAGGCCGCGCCGAGAGCACCAGGGCGGTGGACGACGATGAGGCCTAGGAAGGGAACGACACGGAGGCAGGGAAGACTCGGCGGTTGTTTCCCACGCGGAGGGGAGTACAACTGTATGAGGGTTTACTGGTTCGTCTGCCGTCGCCGGAGAATAACAGCAGGTGTGGGTGAGTAGAGGGATGGCTAGGCCAGCGATGGGAGTACAGTGGGGCGGTGAGGCCTGCGCGGCAGCACAGCCGGTCGTGGGGAGGAGGGAGCAGGCAGTTCCGCCGGCACTTGTTTGAGCGGCTGGAGCAGGAAGAGCATAGATTGAAGAAGCACGACGGCCGTTCGATGGACATCCAACAGTCACCGCTTGTGCGTCAACCTTTTTTTAGGAAAGTCTCAAATCTTTGGAAAACAACATACAGCCCATCTGCCATTATTTCTAATAATTTACAGCCCATTTGCTAATTCTTAAGGTTTTTTTGGAGCCCATATTCTTTTTGTTAGCATTACAGCCCATATTGTGGCCACGGTTAAAAAATTATACGAAATTTTGCATATTTCGGTGCGGTCCGAACTGTTTTTAATCCCGAAATTTTGACTCACATTCAAACTTATTTTAAAAATAAATGTATATCAATATAAAATCCAACAAATTCTTCAAGCATAAAAATTAATGTAATTTAAAATCTCAAAATGAAAAAAACGATATTGGAAAGTAATTGCCGGTTTGATGTGTTTTAAAAATGTACATCCCATTTCTCATTACTGATAGGCCATTTTCTCGGCCAGCCGAATGAAGCTCTCCTCGTCTTAAAAGATTTGCAGCCCAACAGGCCTGACAAAGCGACTTACTTAGCAAATCACAAAAAAACTGGGCTGTGGCCGTGGACCCAGCTGTCAGCCTCTCCACGTACAGTACTCTTCCGATGGAAGTCGGTCGTTGACCACATTGACCACGCCGCGCCGAGAGCACCAAGGCGGTGGACGATGGCGAGGCCTAGGAAGGGGACGACGTGGAGCAGGGGAAGACGCGGCAGTGGATGCCCACGTGGAGAGGAGTGCGAGGGTTCACTGGTTCGGCTGTGGCGTGAGGCTGTCGTCGCCGTAGAATAACAGGGGGTGTGGGTGAGTAGAGGGATACCCTGGGCCAGCGGTGGGAGTAGTAGGGGGCGGTGAGGCCTCCGCGGCATCACAGCCGGCCACGAGAGGCAGGAGCACGCGGCACGAACGGCGCTGCTTTGGGCGGCTGGAGCAAGAAGACCAGAGGTTGAAGAAGCACTATGGCTGTTGGATGGACATCGTACGGTCACTGGAGCTAGAATCGTTCATATCGACTAAGTTGACAAAGCCCTCCGTCCTCGTCAACTTAGTAGGCCCACAAGTCAGCCACCCACTATGGTGGGTCCCAGCTAGCAGGGGGTATTCATTTTTTGGTGCGTAATAAGGAGGCACTTCCTTGCATGCGAAGATATAGCTGGTGGGTCCGACCTGTCAGCGGGGGGAACATTTTTTTCGTGAAATACGGAAGCCCTTCCCACGTACAGTGCACGTACAGTGCGTAATAAGGAGGAACTTTCCTTGCGTGCGACCATGGACCTCGTGGGTCCCAGCCGTCAGGCTCTCCACGTACAGTCCTCTTCCGATGACTCTCGTATGTTGACCACGCCGTGCCGAGCGCACTGAGGCGATGGACGACAGCGAGGCCCCAGACTGGAACGACCCGGAGATGGGGAAGACTCGGCAGTGGAGTCGCAGACGGAGAGGAGTGGGAAACATGACTGGTTCGGGTGCGGGGTGGGCCTACACTCGGCAGAGAATAACAGGAGGTGCGGAGTGGATGGATGGCCTGACCGTTGGCGGGGTAGCGTTTTGCTGAGGAGCGCAAAACAACGCTGCTGGATGTCGAAGGCTGGAGCAGGAGGTTCCGGCAGCGCTGGGGGAAGAAGACGAGAGATTGAAGAAGAATGCCGGCCGTTGGATGTAAATCCAACGCCTTCTTAGGCTTCGACCTACTGGCCCACATGTCAGCTAGTCCATTTGTTTTCTTAGTCCATTTGGTGGGCTGGGTGAAACAATGATGTAGCATCTATGCAGCCCGTTTAAATCCCATTTGCATTTTTCTCGAAATCCGCGGACTTGCTGGGCTGGGTGAAAATATCATGTTGGGCTAGACGGAGAAATGTTATAAAAACATAAACACATGATTGCACGTCAGTAAAATCTTTGCAAGCTTATGTACGTAATCACTAGGAGTTAACTTGCCAAGTTATATATAAACAATTATTATTATTATTTTGTAAGAACTTTCAACTTACGAAATAAAATATCATTTTAATTTGATGAGTTAATAGTACATGGGGTATTATTATTTTTTAGGCTAGACGTGGGACAGTTGAGTTGGTTCTAGGGGAAAGTACTGGGAGAAAACTCAGTTTACATCGAAAAAGAAAGTGGGAGAAAATTCAGAGACCTGCTGGGTCCACCTGAGGAGGGGAATATGTTGGGAGGAAGGAGATTCAAAGCACGGCAGCCGAGTGAACTAGTTTTTTTTTTCGGACAAGTGAACTAGTTTACATACATAAGCAAATAGCCACTAAAAAAGCAATCAAGTTAATGGGTTCTTAAAACAAATATTTCGGACAAAACAGATAATTACGACACATAGGCTAATGCATGAAACACTCAGATGATAAAGGTGCTTATAAACAGATAAAGTACAACATCTAGACCTTCTTGGCACGCTTGATCATGACGCTGCGGCTGTCCGTGTACTCGTCGGTTACGGGAAGCAGGCACACCCTCATGTCCAAGATCTGCCTGTACATGTCGTAGCGTGCGTATGCGTCCTTGGCCGCGTAGGTTATGTAGGCTAGATTCAGAGGTACCTCCCACGTGTTCGGGTCGTCTTCTTTCATGTTGGCGTATCTGTTGGGGATCGTAGCAGAATTTTAAAATTTCCTACGCATCACCAAGATCCATCTATGGAGTATACAAGCAACGAGGGGAAAGGAGTGCATCTACATACCCTTGTAGATCGCGAGCGGAAGCGTTCCAATGAACGGGGTTGATGGAGTCGTACTCGCCGTGATCCAAATCACCGATGACCGAGTGCCGAACCGACGGCACCTCCGCGTTCAACACACGTACGGAGCAGCGACGTCTCCTCCTTCTTGATCCAGCAAGGGGGAAGGAGAGGTTGATGGAGATCCAGCAGCACGACTGCGTGGTGGTGGAAGTAGCGGGGATCTCGGCAGGGCTTCGCCAAGCTTCTGCGAGAGGGAGAGGTGTTGCAAGGGGAGAGGGAGGCGCCAGGGGCTGTGGTGCTGCTGCCCTCCCTCCCCCCACTATATATAGGGACCCCTGGGGGGGGCGCCGGCCCTAGGAGATCAGATCTCCAAGGGGGGACGGCGGCCAAGGGGGAAGGGGGGGTGGCTTCCCCCCAAGCCAAGTGGGGCGCCCCCCACCCCTAGGGTTTCCAACCCTAGGCGTAGGGGGAGGCACAAGGGGGGGCGCCCCAGCCCACTAAGGGCTGGTTCCCTTCCCACTTCAGCCCATGGGGCCCTCTGGGATAGGTGGCCCCACCCGGTGGACCCCCGGGACCCTTCCGGTGGTCCCGGTACAATACCAATAACCCCCGAAACTTTCCCGGTGGCCGAAACTGGACTTCCCATATATAATTATTCACCTCCGGACCATTCCGGAACTCCTCGTGATGTCCGGGATCTCATCCGGGACTCCGAACAACTTTCGGGTTTCCGCATACTAATATCTCTACAACCCTAGCGTCACCGAACCTTAAGTGTGTAGATCCTACGGGTTCGGGAGACATGCAGACATGACCGAGACGCCTCTCCGGTCAATAACCAACAGCGGGATCTGGATACCCATGTTGGCTCCTACATGTTCCATGATGATCTCATCGGATGAACCACGATGTCGAGGATTCAATCAATCCCGTATACAATTCCCTTTGTCAATCGGTACTTTACTTGCCCGAGATTCGATCGTCGGTATCCCAATACCTTGTTCAATCTCGTTACCGGCAAGTCACTTTACTCGTACCGTAATGCATGATCCCGTGGCTAACTCCTTAGTCACATTGAGCTCATTATGATGATGCATTACCGAGTGGGCCCAGAGATACCTCTCCGTCATACGGAGTAACAAATCCCAGTCTCGATCCGTGCCAACTCAACAGACACTTTCGGAGATACCCGCAGTGTACCTTTATAGTCACCCAGTTACGTTGTGACGTTTGGCACACCCAAAGCACTCCTACGGTATCCGGGAGTTGCACGATCTCATGGTCTAAGGAAAAGATACTTGACATTGGAAAAGCTCTAGCAAACGAACTACACGATCTTTTATGCTATGCTTAGGATTGGGTCTTGTCCATCACATCATTCTCCTAATGATGTGATCCCGTTATCAATGACATCCAATGTCCATAGTCAGGAAACCATGACTATCTGTTGATCAACGAGCTAGTCAACTAGAGGCTTACTAGGGACACGTTGTGGTCTATATATTCACACATGTATTACGATTTCCGGATAACACAATTATAGCATGAACAATAGATAATTATCATGAACAAAGAAATATAATAATAACCATTTATTATTGCCTCTAGGGCATATTTCCAACAGTATGAGGGGTCGATGATGGTCTCAGCGAGGTCAACCACGGAGTCCTTCTCCTGCCCGTTGCTGATGATCTTCTATTGCTTCTGGATGTCGACAAGCTTGTTGCACCAGATGGCCGAATCGTCGCGTTCTCCTTCTCTCCACCGTAGCGAACGTGCAGTCGGTGCTGCTGATGAAACGGGCGAATGCTCCAGAACCTGGTGCAGCCATAGGACTGAGGCGAGGCAGAGCTTCACCAAGTCCGTATCGTTGGTGTACATCACATTCAACTTGGTGCAGCCATAGGACTGAACGGCGAACTCAAAGGGGAACTCCTTGCTGAAGTCCATATCCAGCAGGCTCATCCCTCGGATCGCCATTGGAGTCTCTTCGAGTGAACGAGTGTGTAGGCGGCGGTAGTTCGTTTTTCAGCTATTGGGGAACTGGATTCAACAGTAATCTGAGTGTGTACATGCGACAACAGTTACTACCCTCCCTCGTCCGCTGCACGCCCGGCAGAAGATGCACCCTCGGCCACACGTCGGTTCACGAGCGGGTGTGTATTGGTACTGTAATAACAGGAGTTAGTGGTCACTTTACTTAAATTTAATTAGCATTAATGGATATTTATACTTAAAACAAGCAATGCATTCGCTCGTTCTATCAATGCCACAGGATCAACATGCACAACAATTAGAATTATTATTCTCAGGACGCACACGATCAGCACATTTGTCGCACTTTCACAAAGATAATACTACCAAGTTTGAACTGTTTGTTATGGTTGTTGTCCTCTGCATCATCATAGCGTGTTTCCCAGCTTGCAAGATTCAGAACCAACAAATAAGATCCTAACAATAAGTAAAACAAAGATGCCTACACATCTCATTGATTCCCATCTTGCAAGATTCAGAACCAACAAATAAGAACCAAATAATAAGTACAACAAAGATGCCTACACATCTCATTGATTCCCAGCTTGCAAGATTCAGAACCAACAAATAAGATTCAAATAATAAGTACAACAAAGATTCCTACACATCTCACTGATTCCCAGCCTGTAAGATTCAGAACCAACCCTTTAGAGCCTTTTGATAAAGTGAATATGTCAGGGCCGGATTTTCGGGATATTAATTTCCCAGAAAAACGGCCTTTGTGCTCACCAGCCCCAGGATTACTGTTAGCTGATGAGGCACCAACTTGATACAAGCATTCCAAGCAAAGTACAAAATATGTAGTACAAGACCATTGTGGCCTAGGAGTACAACACTTGGTTTCTAGTGGTTGATGGCGGAAGCGGTTTGTGGTACATCTGCGTCTATGGGACCCCATTTCCCACAAGAACAGCTGACCAGGATAACTCCTATCTTCGCGAGGCTGCTATCACCTTTACAAGGGTTCCGGGGGCTATCGTCATAACGCTCTTCTCAACGCAAGAAATCTGGCCAAGACAATAGCCAGGGACAAGCCAGTGAGTACGTTTGAATGTACTCGCAAACATCATGAACACGGGTATAATATAATGAGAGATAACCATGCTCCGAAATATTTTATGATGATAACGTCTGTCACGAAATAAACGAAATCCGTGATGCACGCATGCAGGAAGATTCGTAAAAATGCATTACGGGTGTAGAAATAGGATGCACAAATCGAGTGTCTGAAGCGACGCCTCGGAATAAAATAATTCATGCCTCAGTCGGGCGTCTGAGCGACACCACATAAAGGGCTTATGAATAATAAATAAATGACAAACATGCCGCAGTCGGGCGTCTGAGCGACGCCACATAAAGGGCTCATGAATAATAAATAAATGACAAACATGCCGCAGTCGGGCGTCTGAGCGACGCCACATAAAGGGCTTATGAAGGATAATTAAATAACGAGCATGCCGCAGTCGGGCGTCTGAGCGACGCCACATAAATGGCTTATATAAGAATAAACACAGTGAATATCCAGGAGGTAGAACCGTCCCAGGGATACTCAATAAAACAAGTAATGTAAATGGTTAGTTCATAATAATAATAAACATGATCCTCATATGTCATAGGTCATAATCAAAGTTCTAGTCTAGCCGTTTCTCCATCCGAAGACCGTCACTAGATTCTAGTTTAGCCGTCTCTCCATCCGAATACCGTTACTATGATCCAGTTTAGCCGTGTCTCCATCCGAAAACCGTCACTAGACTCATCTCAAACTGAAGTCCTTACCCATGAATATGGCTATCCAAATAGATATGACCTCTGCAGAGGGTGTACCCTTTACCCACGAGTAACGGATTTATTTAGTCCATCGGGACTAATTCCGCCTACGGCCTTTTAATTGAAAACACGCCTGACCTGCACACACCAGCTTAACTTACCGGTGTCTGGAATCACCCACGACACCCGTGAAGCAAAACTCTAAGTGGGGAGGCTACAACCTCGACGTAGCATGGGATCAAATTTATATCGCGCGCTCTAAGGGGTGCCCCCCTCTCGGTCCCAACCGGAAACACCCATGCCCCCGGACCAGGTGGCATGCCTACCGGATGCATCCGGTATCTTCCACCATGGCCTCTCTGTACGGTGTGTGCTTTGGTAAGGGGTTGACAACTTACTGAACCATACCCTACCCGTGGCAGTGACCAGTGGTAGTACAAAACAAGTAGGGGAAGTGACTGAACAAGACTCGACCTACGACCGACTCAGGAGGGCCAAGTATTCTCTGAATGATTAGCAGAACCAATATATTTCCATTAACAGATAAACTCACCACTCATCAAGCCTCACCATGCCATACCGGACATACTCGTCTCAAAGAGGAACTAGGGAAAAGCTCGTGTCTACCCAAGACCACGACTTTCCCGGCTTCCTTCCGGTATGCATGAGAAGCTCACGAGGATGATCACTAACACCAGCATATCCATTACTAACAGCAGAGCATCTCCAAAATGCACTCATGCGTGTGACTTCATCGTTACATAAAAAAAGGTAACGTATGCTCCAAGTCGAAGTGGTGTTGTAACCGTATCAAAACACCTCACAAAAATATTATGCCAGAGTTCAGAATGCTTGCCTTCAAGAGTATGCAAGGGGGTGTGCTTTTTGAAAGTTTTCTTCTCTCTCCAAATTCCTATTTTGCAAAATATTCAAACAACAAATATTTCAAACACAGTGCAAAAAGTTGTCCCAAATATTTTTGAAATAAATCTTAAAATAAACTAGATGAAATTTGAGAGAGGTAGGAAAAAGAATAAACTCATTTGGAGTATTATTTTAAAAGATATAGCCAGTCAAAGTTGAGTCAAAGTTCTGTTTTAAATAAAACCAGAAAAAGAAAACGTTTCGATACAGAATACGCTTTCGAAGCAGAGGAAACGTACTCAGGTGTTTACGCGACCACTTAAGCCAGCGTGGGTGGCTTGGGGGTCACTGACAGTGGGTCCAGAGGGCCCACTGGTCAGGTTTGACCATTCTCCTCTCTCCCTCCTCTTCCTCTGTCCGAACGGGGCGGGACTCGGCGATCGCCGTCGACGAACAGCGGCTCCTCGAGGGCACCTGAGGGCAGGGATGGACCCGCCAGACCGGGGCGGTCCTCCCGGTGGTCGCTGGGTCGGCGGTGGTGGGAGGAGTCGCCGGCGGCGAGCTCCGCGGCGGAGGGGGCTACGGGAGTGAAGTGGGTTTTGGGCTCCGGTGGTTTCCGATCGAGGCTGAGGCGCTGGGCAGCTCCGCAAGAGCAAGGGGAAGTGAGTGGTGGCGCTGGATGGGCGGGGGAGTGTCTGGTTGCGACGAATGGCACCGGAAGGCGGCGGCGGCCGAACCGGCCGGAGGTGGGGGAGATGGCCTTTCCCGGTCAATCCACTGCTTGGGGAGCTCTAGGGGGAAGGTCTGAGGTCGCCTGAGCGCTCGGAGGGGCTCGGGGTCTCCTTTTATAGGCGTTTGAGGCTGGTCCCGCGGCGGCCGTGGATAAGAACGCCGACGACCGCGGTGCTGTAGCTGCAGGGCGACATGGCGGCGACGAGCGCGTGCCGACGGGCTTCAGGATAAGCTCGAGCTGTTCACAGGGGTAGCTGGCGCGCGCGGGTGGCTTGGGCGGCGCCGACCATGGCAGGGGCTCACTGCCGACGCCGGCATGCCGCCAAAGGCTCTGGCGGCGGCGCTGTAGGGCGCCAGGGGCGGCTTGGCTGGTACTGGCGAGTGGGCGAGGATAGTGCGCGGCTCTGCAGGCGAGCTAGGGCCAGGGACGGGACGCGGCGAGGGCGGCAGTGCGACGCGGCGGCTCGGTGCGCACGCGTGCAAAACGTGCGCTCTGGGCGCGCCCAGAGCACGCACGGGACGTGTTCGACGAAATGCCAGGGCACCCTAGAGTGAGAGAGGAAGGCTGGCAAATAACAGGACTAGGTTAGGAGTAGCTAGGGTCTTAGTGGACAAGGTTGCTGGGTCAGAGGATCAAGATCACAGTGCAAACTAAAACTTATGTCAAAACTGACTGTGCGCACCAAGTGTTCGACAGAATGCCAAGTGCACTTAGGCAACTCTTGGAGTGGCCAAAATCTCCAGATCAGGGTCTCTCTAGATGTGGGTGATGATGGCAAGATCATTTGGGCAAAACCAGAAACTTGCTAGTGCAAGTTTTGCAAAACTCCAGTTTTGGACAGAAGGAAAATGGTCTCATTGCATGCACTTAAAATCCTCCAAAGGGTCCACTCTCCTGGACTTAAGGGTTTTGTAGGGAGGGCTACAAGCAGAAAAAAGCTCATGGGCACTAGAGCAAAATAAGATAGGGTTGCAGTACAAATCACCAAGCTGGACCAGAATGAAAAGGAGGTTGATTCACTCAAATTTTTCAAAGGACAACACTGGGTTTTTGAATGAAGTTGAATTATATGCATCTACTTACATCTCCAAACACTTGGAAGAATTCTTAAAGGAATATTTAAATAGGTTGTAGTGCAAAAATGACTACTGGACCAGATTTGAAAAGTTGATGTAGAGCTCAAAATCCCCAATAACCAAAAGATATTTTTGCATAAAAGTGATGTGGAAACATCACATGACATCCCCAAATTTTGGTGAAATTTTTAAAAGCATTTATCAAATGGTTGCAGTGCAATAGAGACTCCAAATTCATGAAAAATTATTTTAAAAGAATAAAGCTCAAGAAAAAGCAAACCTTGCAATTAAATCCACTGATAAAGAATTGTTTCATAGAGAGAGCATACAAGTCCAATAATACTTTTGGAGAGTTTCCACTTGAGGTAAAAATCCACAGTATCAAAAGGGTAAATCTTGACAAATGGAAAAGTTTAATTTCCTGGCAAAAATTTTAATTAATAAAACAAGGTCAAAATTTTGGGGTGTCACAACACTACCCCCCTTAAGAAAAATCTCGTCCTCGAGATTTGTTAAAAGCTGTTTTGAACAAACATTGATTTTATCAAAAGAAAACATTCTACTGTGCAAGAAAAATGTGGCTACAGTGAGAGGGCAATTAGTGGTGTAAAACCACAGTGTGATACACCGGCGTTGCGCGGAAAAAATCCACAGTTGGAGAAAACGAGATATTTCTACGTTGGATACAGTAATTTAGAATAAATTCTAAATTACTAAAATACGCTGGTCGCACCCGAGAGTACAGTGCTCTTTCTGGCTGGCAGGTGGACCCGGGGCCCACTGTCGGCCTCTTCATCTACCTCTGGCTCTCTCTTCTCTCTCGCGTGCTCTCCCGCGCTTCCTCCACCGGCGACGCCTAGCGCGTAGGGCATCTAGGCCATACTGTGGTAGTGCGCGGCGTGCTAGCTGCCGGTGCAGCGTGCACTCACCTCGCGGGCCAGTGCACTGTCGGCACTGCTCGCGGACTCGCCTCCGAACACCGGTGATCGAGCGACGAGTGGCGCTGGTGGACCTCGCCCACCGTACACCGATCTCGAGCTATAAAACGATCGCGGTGCTCCTCTCTTCTTCCTCACACCTGGCCTCGCTTCTACTTCTCCTTCCTTCTCCTCCATTGCTGCTAGAGGAGCTCGAGACGGGGCTCTAATGGCGGAGGCGATGCCGGACTGGTTCGTGGTCCTGGTGTGTGGAGGTTTGGCGACGTTGCTGGGGCTCTCCCTGCTCTTGTGCGCGATGATCCTGGATGATCGTCGTGATGCTGCCGCTCGAGTGTTAGCTCTTCGCGGCGGCGGCGATCACGAGGATTAGGTGCGGCATCGAGTGCTAACTGCTGTCGGTGCGCTGGGGCAACTCGCGCCCGAATGTTTACTCACAAATCTCTCTTACTGAGACTGTGGTGTCCTCGAGTGTGATCAGTTAGGCGCAAAAATGTGTACGAGGATTTGCAATTAGCGCACGAGATCGAATGGTTATAGTTGTGAGTCTGTTGTTAGGTGCTGCACGAATAAAAATCTATGTCTTGAAGATATATATGCTGCAGCAACTCGGGGAAAAGAATCTCATTACAAAATTTATCGTGAGTGAAAATTAGTTAAATAAAGATTAACATCAGTAATATTGCTCACATAATAGAAACCAAACATTTGATCCGTCGCACAAATTTTTGGATACCACGCACAAGTTACAACACATAAATAAATACTGGGATAATAAACACAGCGGTGACGTTTACAAAGAAAACGGCAAAAGGACAGGGTCCTGAGAAAACGCCTCTGGTACTGGAGCACACTCCTCTTCTATCGGGGGAAGTGGGTTGACCAGTCGATGAATGCGCCTCTCCTGGTCAGGCCTCAGTGGTCTGCCAATAGCGATTCGAGGATTTAAATCAGCGAGGCTCTGGAGATAACCCATTACCCGCTGAGTCAAACACTCCTGAGCGATAACGTACTGGGCAAGGTTGGCCAGTACTGGATCTCTCTCAATTCTTCCACCGGGAAAAGATGCAACTTCTCCGGGTGCTGCACGACTCGGAAAATAATAATATCCTCGTTCACTGGCATAGGGTACCGCGAATCGAAGACGAGCGAGCGCTTCGTACGCAACAGCTTCTATGGCCATATGCGGAGTCGGCATGGATTTTCCCACGAAGGAAACCTCCGTTGGGTCTTGGTTTGGGTTTGCGGGAGGGATGTGCACCACTGCCCAATATTTCGAGGTGGATGGGGTGATCCTCGATTTGAGCAACTCGTACTGGGGTGGATGGGTGGCACTCATGGTACTGCAGGTAAAGTCCCACAATATTTTAACAAAACTACCCGGGGTGGCAACTGGGGTTCGCAGATAAATGCTGGGGGTCGGCATGGCAAAGAAATGGCTGTGAGTGTTGCACACAAGGTGAGGGGGTACTTGGCAAGGTCACGAGGTGGCCTTTTATATAGCATTGGGGCTGGGTTATCTACCGTGGTGAAGGGTAACTGGTTGTTGATCCTGTTCTTGGGTCAAAGCCACAAATATACATATCACATAAATGTGACGCATTACTGTGAGTGCCGTCGGGGTTGGTCTTGGTAGCTGCGCCCGAAAATTAAAAGATGCATCTGTACGCTGACGTACATATGCATAGCTACTACTCCAAAAATAGGGGCGCTCAAGAAGACAACATTTAATAAAAGCGACACAGGACCACACAGTTACAAAGCGTAGGAATACTAAGGCTCGATACTACTCGAGCGACTTAGTCTACTACGTTAATGTCTAAGTGGGCTGGCCTGGCGGATGCCGAGGTTTCTCCACGGGTTTCACCGTCGGGATTTGCTGAATGAGGTTGAGGGGCTGCAGGGTCGGGGTAGTGGTGATGACCATCGCGGGGGTTGTTGGCCACAATCCCGTTGGAACGGGTTCCCAAAAGGCGACGAAGCGCTTCTGGGGATACCAAAGCACTCTGGTTGATGGCTGGGGCAGACCTCAAGGGATCGATCGGGTGTCCGAACAGCACGACTGGGTTGTCGGCGTTGGGCTCCACTTCTCCTCTCGCCGGGGCTCGGCGAACCAGTTCTCCACGAGCTGCGATCAGATCAAGAGTGATTTGATCGAACAGTTGCTCTAGTGCGCTTACATAGCGCACCAGATGCAATAGTGCAGGATCTGTCTCGTGATCTCCGTTGGCAACCTGAGGCGGCCTACCATACCCATCACGACTGGGGTAGTAGTAGAACGAGCGACAGCTAACTCTGGGCGACAAGTGCCGGAGTTGAACTATAGCTTCTCGGGCTGCCAGCTGGATGGCTTGTGGCTCAAAGGAAGTTGTCCTTCCAGTGAACCTGTAGGGGCGTTCTGGCGACAGACCCCTACCATAAATGTGCACAGTGGCCCAGTACTGACGGCTCTCACCGTACATGGGTCCTTGGTACACAACATATTCAGGAGGCTCTTCTAATGCATAGGCACGGCGGGTGAGGTTTGCGAGTACGGTCACAAAACCTCCAAGGTTGGTTGCTGTGGTCTCATTGTCAACAATGGGGCCAGGCATCGTGGCTTGGTTTGGGAAAGGGGCTGTGCTGTGTTGAGGCTAGCGTGCCCTTTTTATAGGAAACAGGGGACGGAGTCTTCCTTCGCACGCTTGCGAATGAGACATGTTAGGTGCTGGTCACTGGCGCGTGATCGACGGGCTAGGCTGATAGGTTGGGCACCGTCTGCCGAAATGCGTCGGGTCACTGTGGGACTATCTTACGCGAGAAGCTTGGCCGGGGTTAGGTTATGGTCTGGTGGTTTGGTTAACCTAGGTTTATTAACCTGGCTAAGATAGGATTAGCCAATGGTCAGCCTGGCTCTGATACCAAGTCTGTCAGGGCCGGATTTTCGGGATATTAATTTCCCAGAAAAACGGCCTTTGTGCTCACCAGCCCCAGGATTACTGTTAGCTGATGAGGCACCAACTTGATACAAGCATTCCAAGCAAAGTACAAAATATGTAGTACAAGACCATTGTGGCCTAGGAGTACAACACTTGGTTTCTAGTGGTTGATGGCGGAAGCGGTTTGTGGTACATCTGCGTCTATGGGACCCCATTTCCCACAAGAACAGCTGACCAGGATAACTCCTATCTTCGCGAGGCTGCTATCACCTTTACAAGGGTTCCGGGGGCTGTCGTCGTAACGCTCTTCTCCACGCAAGAAATCTGGCCAAGACAATAGCCATGGACAAGCCAGTGAGTACGTTTGAATGTACTCGCAAACATCATGAACACGGGTATAATATAATGAGAGATAACCATGCTCTGAAATATTTTATGATGATAACGTCTGTCACGAAATAAACGAAATCCGTGATGCACGCATGCAGGAAGATTCGTAAAAATGCATTACGGGTGTAGAAATAGTATGCACAAATCGAGTGTCTGAAGCGACGCCTCGGAATAAAATAATTCATGCCTCAGTCGGGCGTCTGAGCGACACCACATAAAGGGCTTATGAATAATAAATAAATGACAAACATGCCGCAGTCGGGTGTCTGAGCGACGCCACATAAAGGGCTTATGAATAATAAATAAATGACAAACATGCCGCAGTCGGGCGTCTGAGCGACGCCACATAAAGGGCTTATGAAGGATAATTAAATAACGAGCATGCCGCAGTCGGGCGTCTGAGCGACGCCACATAAAGGGCTTATATAAGAATAAACACAGTGAATATCCAGGAGGTAGAACCGTCCCAGGGATACTCAATATACAAGTAATGTAAATGGTTAGTTCATAATAATAATAAACATGATCCTCATATGTCATAGGTCATAATCAAAGTTCTAGTCTAGCCGTTTCTCCATCCGAAGACCGTCACTAGATTCTAGTTTAGCCGTTTCTCCATCCGAATACCGTTACTATGATCCAGTTTAGCCGTGTCTCCATCCGAAAACCGTCACTAGACTCATCTCAGACTGAAGTCCTTACCCATGAATATGGCTATCCAAATAGATATGACCTCTGCAGAGGGTGTACTCTTTACCCACGAGTAACGGATTTATTTAGTCCATCGGGACTAATTCCGCCTACGGCCTTTTAATTGAAAACACGCCTGACCTGCACACACCAGCTTAACTTACCGGTGTCTGGAATCACCCACGACACCCGTGAAGCAAAACTCTAAGTGGGGAGGCTACAACCTCGACGTAGCATGGGATCAAATTTATATCGCGCGCTCTAAGGGGTGCCCCCCTCTCGGTCCCAACCGGAAACACCCATGCCCCCGGACTAGGTGGCATGCCTACCGGATGCATCCGTGTCACGACCGGTTTTTCAATAAAAATATTTATTGAGAGACCAATCCCTTTTATGGACTAGTAAAGAAGAATTCCTTCTCACTGGTAGACAATATCTTGGTCACAGAAGAAAAATACCAGGAGTACCGAATATGATACAAGGTTGAGCGGAGACTGCTCAACAATTTATTACAAGCACACCATTAAAACATAATGGCGGATAGGGTGGCATAACTACTAGCACACGATAGGAGTGGTGGTGGAAATATCACCGCGATGTGGGTGATAAGACTCCAGAAAAAAAAACTAACAACTCTTCGAGCGTCGGAGTGAGGCTCGAGGAGACTTATTGCGGGTGGCGGAAGCGTATATAATACAAGTGACCAATATCCAGGATCGCACGGGACTGACTGGGATTCCTCTAGGCGTCGGACTCACTATCAAACTCTTCATCCATGAGATCGCCTTCGTCAACATCTGGCCAAATCAACAAGCCAGGTGAGTACTATGAAAGTACTCGCAAGACAGTTCGGACATAAGATATAACAAATGTAAACATGAAGCGTATGAATAGATTGACAAGTGCATTTAGACATAGAGACAATAATGCATGGGAAATAAAAGAGAAGTCGGGAGGTAGTCCTCCCGAAATCCCAAAAATAAATACTGGGTGCCAAACGAGGGTCTGAATGACTCCTCGAGAGGAAAATGCAGGAACAATAATGCCGCAGTCGGGCGTCGGGGCGACACCACATAAAGGGCTTATAATAGAAAATAAAAGACAGTGCGTGCCACAGTCGGACGTCTGAGTGACATCACATAAAGGGCTTATATTGAAAGTAAAAGACAACATGCCACAGTCGGACGTCTGAGCGACATCACATAAAGGGCTTATATTGAAAGTAAAAGACAACATGCCACAGTCGGACGTCTGAGCGACATCACATAAAGGGCTTATATTGAAAGTAAAAGACGACATGCGACAGTCGGACGTCTGAGCGACATCACATAAAGGGCTTATATCATAACTTAGTAGCTCATGAATTTTTAAATCATATCAAGCGAATAATCAGGCATAAGATAAACAACAGGGTTAGTCCATCCACAGGAATAATGTTCAGCCAAGTTTGCTACTCACGCTCGCTTACCGGAAGGAAATATACCACGAGGTTTTGACATAGACATGGATACGCTGAACACGTCACTTGACCATGGATACGATGACTTGGAAGGATTTGACTCTGCAGAGTTTGCACTTTAACCACAGCCAACGGATTTCAGTAGTCACGGGGACTAGTTCCGTTTACGGTGTTTTGGAAGAAACACATCTAACCAGTACACACCCATTCAACATTCCGAAGCCAGGAATCACCCTCGGCAACGTTCAAGAAAAACCTTGAGACGGGGAGGCTACAACCTCGCGTAGCATGGGATCGAATTTCTATATGCGTGCTCTAAGGGGTGCCCCCCTCTCTGTCCCAACCGGAAACACCCATGCCCCCTGACCGGATGACTGGCTTTAATCTAGGGCCATGGAACCCTCATCCCGGCCCCTTTGTTTGGTGTGTACACGGAAAGAGGTTACCAACTTACTAAACCGCATTCTGGCAGAAAACATGTGGTAGCACGGAAGGGGGGAAGAACGACAACGTGACTCCGTCCACGTTAACGTCGGAAATTATCGGATGACGTAAGGCTGTCATGCTACAATAGTACCACCTTACTGCCCTTCATGTCACCACATGACCAGGCCATCTCTCATCAGAGATTACAGTAACGTTGGAACACACGGGTAGTTGCCTCACATGCAATGAGATACTCTCCGATACTCATATGCCATGCACAACCTTTCATGCAAACATGCAAAGCACCTATCATATCAAAGGTTCAAACATGCTTGCCTGGTTCGGAGAAGTCGGGGTCTAGCTCGGCGAAGTTCGCGGTTCCGTCACCTCTTCCGGAACCTACGGTATAGCGAAAATGCATACTAACGTGAAAACCAACGCGTGCATAAAAGTTGTTCCAATTTTTTTTCAAATAAATCCCATAAAAAACTAGACAAAATTATAAGACTGTCAGAAAAAGAATCACTCAAAAATCACTTTTTATTAAAAAGTTATAAGGGTTTCTGTCCAGGGACTCATCTGTAATGAAACAGAAAAGTTCCAGGGGCTAAACTGAGAAAACAGAAAACGGTTCGAATAGAAACGCGCCAGCCCACAGAGAAAACTTACTCTGCCCGAAGGCGCCAACAGAAAACGCTTCGGGGGTGAAAGAAGAGAGGCTGACGTGGGGGTCCACATGTCAGGTTTGAAAAACCTCGCCGGCGCCCGAAGGCTGCGGTGGTCGCCGGCGTCGAACCACGGCGAGTCAGGGATTTCGGCGTCGAACCACGGCAAGTCAGGGAGATCGGAGTGTACCAAGAGTATCAGCGTGTCCTTCTGCGTCGGTGGGTGGTGGACTTGGGCGTCGGGGAGCACCACGTCGACAGCGACACTTTCTCCGGCGGACGGCGGCTCGGGCGATGGTGGGGAACTCCGGTGGTGTGCTGCAAACTTCGAATTGAAGCGCGGGTCAGAAGGAGGGATGCACCAGAGAGCTATTGGCAAGAGATGGGAGGCAGAGGTGCACGCACGGGAACGAATCGAGCTGGATCCCGTGGCGGGTCGCGGTGGCCGGAGTTGAGGAAGGAGACTCCCTCGGGGCTCTTCCAGTGGCTAGGCGGGGTCTTGGTGGAGTGCAGAGGTGGTGTGGGTACTAGCTGGAGCTCGGGGCCTCTATTTATAGGTGGCTCGAGGGGGTGGCCGTGAACGGAGAATCTCCGGCGAGAAATTACGGCGAGGCAGTGGATTGGCAAGGGGTTTAGGTGGCCAGGCAGCATCAGTGGGAGTTACTAGTCCCGTTCCACTGCTAAACTCGGTCGGGCATGGCGTAATGGTGCCGGTCTTCGTCGGGGTCGCTGTACTGGCACGGCGGCGGCAGAGAGCGCGCTCCATGCCTAGCGGTTCACGACGAGGGTGGCAGCGCGCACGAGGGAGTGGAAGACCACGCGGCGACCTCCGGTGGCTTGGGCGGCGCTGGACAGCGCCGTCTGTGTTGCGCCTCCCTTCTGACGGCCGCAAAGCCGCCGCTGGCGTCGGTCACGGGGCGGCGCACCTCCTGCTGCTCGTCGCCGACGTCCGCAAGCTTCCAGGCGCTCGTGCGGTGCAGAGGACAAGGGGGAAGGGACAGGGAACACGGCGACGCCGGGGCACTGGTGAGATTGGCAACGGACACTGAAGAAACGACAGTGGTTCAGACACTGTTAACTGAATTTGACTGAACAAGACATTGACAGTGCTCTGAAGGTGTTCGATGAAATGATATGGTGTGAAGAAAATTTTTCCTGGAGCTGGGACTTGGTGAGGTGACCTCTCAATGCACCCAGAGGCTGCCTGATTTTTCTCAGAATTTTTGGAGAAGGATTTGAATGAATTTTATCAAATTTGGCAAATCTGGTGCAAACTTGCAGCAAGTATAGTTTGAAAATTTTGAACTGGAGACCAGTGGATCTTCATTGATCTAGGTTTAGGGTTCAAAGGACTATCCAGGGAAGTTGGTTTGGAGGCAAAAATCAAAACAGAAAGAGTAGCTCCTTTGAAAAACTCCAAGAGTTAGAATAGAAGGCTGAATTTGTTTTTGATAAGAAATAAGTGGAAATAAATATATGGAGAGGTCCATCTTGCTGGATTTGAAGTAAATCATGTTCCAAAGATGAGGAAAGGTTTATGAGAGTGGATTTGCACTAAGGTCATGGCAAGAGAGATTTGTTGAAAGTGGCAAAGGATCATTCCAAAAGTCATAGTGCATTTTCAAAGAAATTTTCAAAAGGCATTTTTCCCAAGTGAAAAGCATTTTGGTTTGAGCCCAAATAAAAAGAAAGAACCTCCAAGACCAAAATCAAGCCTTGGGTGAATCCAAATAAAACTCTTGCCATAAAAAAAATATTTTGAAAGGGGGGGTTCTTTTGAAGAAAAATTTAAAACACCTCCCTCAAGTCAAATCAAATTTTTTGAAAAGGTCAAATAAAATTTTGGGTGTCACAACACCTACCACCTTAGGAAAAATCTCGTCCTCGAGATTTCAGCTGATCCTCGAATAGATATGGATATTCTGCCTGAAGAAAATCTTCCCTTTCCCATGTAGCTTCATCCTCAGTGTGGTTGCTCCACTGAACTCTGAAAATTTTTGTCGTTTTCTGACGGGTCCTCCATTCAGACTCTTCCAGTATCTTTACTGGCCGCTCTCTATAGGTGAGATCTGGTTGCACATCAATGCTCTCATGAGATACATGCGTCTCCGGGTTACTTACACATTTTCTCAATTGTGAGACGTGGAACACGTCATGGACGTCTGACAGCTCCTTGGGTAGGTCTAGTTGGTAGGCTACCGTGCCTCTTCATGCAATTATACAGAATGGTCCAATAAATCTCGGGGCTAGCTTCCACTTAATTTTGAACCGTTGCAGGCCCCTCATAGGAGACACTCGTAGGTATACGGAATCACCGGGTTCAAAGCTGACCTCATGATGTTTTTGATCGTAGTAGCTCTTTTGTCGGCTTTGCGCTATCTTGAGTCTATCCCTGATCTGCTTAACTTTCTCCTCGGCCTCTTTAAGCATGTCTGGGCCGAAGATACGGCTGTCACCTGTTTCTGACCAATTCAGTGGGGTACGACACCTGCGTCCGTACAATGCTTCAAAAGGTGCCATCTGTAAGCTGGCTTGGTAACTGTTGTTGTAAGCAAACTCGGCATACGGCAAACTCTCTTCCCAACTGGATCCATAGGTGAGCACACAGGCTCTCAGCATATCTTCTAGGATTTGGTTCACACGTTCTGTTTTTCCATCAGTTTGAGGGTGGTATGCTGTACTGAAAGCTAGTTCCGTGCCCAGAGCTTGCTGCAGGTGATCCCAAAATTTGGAGACAAATTGGGTGCCTCGGTCGGATATTATAGTTTTTGGGACTCCATGCAAACAAACTATACGGGAGAGATAAAGCTTGGCCAGCCTTTGTGTGGAGTAGGTAGTCTTCACGGGAATGAAATGAGCAACCTTGGTTAGTCGGTCTGTGATGACCCATATGGCGTCATTTCCGCGTTGTGATCGAGGTAGTCCGACGATGAAGTCCATTCCTATTTCATCCCATTTCCACTCCGCTATCCTGTTTGGCTGGAGTAGCCCTGCTGGCTTTTGATGTTCGGCCTTGATGCGCTGACAAGAATCGCAACAAGCAATAAATGCAGCTATATCTCTTTTCATGCCGTGCCACCAAAATCTTTCCTGAATGTCTTTGTACATCTTGGTTCCTCCAGGATGGATCGAGTATGGAGCGGTGTGGCTTTCGGTTAGGATTTGTTGCTTGAGTTCCTCAATGTTAGGTACGCAAAGTCTGTCTCCGTAGCATAATATTCCTTCACTGTCTGTGACGAACTCTGAAGCCTTACCAAAGTTCATTTTCTTCTTGATTCCTTCGATGCTGGGATGTCCCTGTTGAGCCTTCTTAATTTGTTCCACTAGGGTGGGTTGTATCTCCAGATTTGATACGGTGCCCTCAGAGACTAACACCATGTTGAGCCTAGCGAACTCTTGCTGAAACTCATGCCTCAAGTTTTGCGGACCGTCGTTGTCCGGGCTGGGGTTTCGACTAAGGGCATCAGCCACTACATTTGCTTTCCCTGGATGGTAGTGAATGCCGACATCATAGTCCTTGACCAATTCCAACCAGCGTCGTTGGCGTAAATTTAGCTCTGGCTGTGTGAAAATATATTTAAGGCTCTTATGGTCCGTATATATTTCACAGCGATTTCCCAACAGAAAGTGCCTCCACTCCTTGAGTGCATGGATGACCGCTGCTAGCTCCAAGTCATGTGTTGGATAGTTTTCCTCATGCTTCCGTAGCTGCCTAGAAGCATACGCGACAACTTTGCCATCCTGCATCAGCACACATCCGAGGCCCTTTGGGACGCGTCACAATATACTTCAAAACTCTTGTGTATGTCTGGCACGGTTAAGACCGGTGCGGTTGTTAGCTTCTTCTTAAGCTCTTGGAAGCTTCTCTCGCATGCTTCCGTCCATACAAACTTCTTGTCTTTCTTGAGCAACTATGTTATTAGTTTTGCCACAGTGGAGAATCCTTCAATAAATCTTCTGTAATATCCGGCCATTCCCCGGAAACTCCGCACATCAGTTACGTTGGCGGGTGGCTTCCAGTCAAGTATGGCTTTGACTTTTTCTGGGTCTACGGCCACACCTTCTTGGTTCAATATATGGCCTAGGAAACCAACTTGCCTTAGCCAAAATTCACACTTGCTAAATTTGGCGTACAACTGATGTTTCCTTAATTCACCCAAGACAATTCTGAGATGCTCAACATGCTCTTCTGGTGTCCTTGAATATACCAGAATATCGTCGATGAATACCACAACAAACTTGTCCAAGAATTTCATGAACACTTTGTTCATGAGGTGGACGAAATATGCGGGGGCGTTCGTTAGTCCAAAAGGCATCACTGTGAACTCATATAATCCATATCTGGAGGTAAACGCTGTCTTAGGGATATCTTCTGTCCGTACTTTCAATTGATGATATCCCGATTTAAATCAATTTTTGAGAACACCTTGGCTTGTGCGAGCTGGTCAAACAAATCATTTATTCGTGGCATCGGATATTTGTTTTTGATGGTGACCATATTGAGGGCTCGATAGTCTATACACAGTCTCAGTGTCCCATCCTTTTTCTTAGCGAATAATACGGGCGAACCCCATGGTGAGGAGCTGGCTCGTATAAATCCTTTGTCCAATAATTCCTTTATCTGCTTCTTCAACTCCACCAATTCTGAGGGTGCCATTCTATAAGGTTTCTTATAGATGGGAGCGGTGCCAGGTGCTAGTTCAATGCTGAACTCTATCTCTCGGTCTGGTGGCATGCCCGGTAGTTCTTCAGGAAATACGTCAGGAAACTCGCATACCACTGGAACTCTTCTCAGTTCTGAAATGTCTACTTTGTTCAGCTTTGGTTGCCGTGACCGTGGCCTTTCTTGAGCTGTAACCCTTATTGTCTTGCCGTGATGGTGAGTGAGTATCACGGTCCGATTGAAACAGTCAATGAATCCTTTGTTGGTGGTCAACCACTCCATCCCTAAAATGACATCCAGTCCTTTATTTTCCAACACGATGAGATTTGCTTGGAATTTTAGTCCTTTGAACTCAATGATCACTCCTTGGCAGTAACTCTGAGCGATCTGCTTGTTTCCGGGGGACTTGATGATCATAGATTTTTCCAAGGGAAGCATCGGAAAACCATGTTGCAAAACAAAACTCTTCGAAACGAACGAATGGGAAGCTCCAGAATCAAACAAAACCGTGGCAGGTACTGTGTTGACAGGGAACGTACCGAGCACGATGTCTGGAGCATTCTGCGCTTCTTCCCTGGTCACATGGTTTAGGTGACCCTTCCTGTGGTTGTTGTTGGGATTGAAATTGTTGCGCTTGGGGGCTGGATTGTTTCCACCATTGTTCGGCTTGGGGGCCGAGTTCCTTGGTTTTGGGCACTGTTTAGCATAGTGCCCTTCTTCACCACAAGCATAGCATGTGACCCCTGGACGGTACGTGAATTCCTTGTCCCTGGCATGAAACTGTCTGACTGGCCTTAGATCAATAGTCGTGGATTTCCTTGCTTCTGTCCTTGGAACCTCAGTCTTGCTTCGGTTGTTGCGAGCAAGAGTCGTCTTGTCCCTCTTTCGCTTACGGATATCTTCCAGACTACGGCGCTCATTCTCCAAGGTAATGGCCTTGTCAACCAGAGTCTTAAAATCCGGGAAAGTGTGTACAACCAGTTGGCATCTTAGTGCCGGTGCCAGGCCGTCCAGGAATTTTTCCATCTTCTTGTTCTCTGTCATGTGCTCGTCGTAGGCATAACGAGATAGCTGGGTAAACTGACCGTTGTATTCGGTCACTGACATGCCTCTTTGCTTGAGGTCATCAAATTCTCTCTTCTTGATTTTTATGATGCTCCGGGGGATGTGTGTCCCACGGAAGCCTTCCTTGAATTCTTCCCAGGTGATGTTGTGTTCACTGGGATGCATGTGTAGGAAGTTTTCCCACCATGCTGCAGCTGCTCCAGTAAGGTAGTGTGGTGCATAAAGCACCTTCTCATGGTCTGAGCACTGAGCGATAATCAGCTTTCTCTTGATGTCACGAGGCCAATCATCGGCTTCCAGCGGCCTATCGGTGTGGGCAAACGTTGCAGGGCGAGTCTTCTGTAATTCAGACAACTTGGAATGTGGTTGATAGGGTTCACGGTGGTTTCCCATATTGATGACGTGATTCATCATCTCTTGGTGCTGTTGCTGGCTTTGTTCGAAGAGACGGCATAC
Organism: Triticum aestivum; assembly: GCF_018294505.1. NCBI lineage: Eukaryota > Viridiplantae > Streptophyta > Magnoliopsida > Poales > Poaceae > Triticum > Triticum aestivum. The sequence goes on along the minus strand of NC_057814.1, from coordinate 69,419,974 downwards.
TTGAGACAGGGCTGCTTCGCTGTCCTGTTGACTGGACTGTCCCTGAGTGAAGTTGTTGCTAGTCTGTGTCCCATAAACTTCTTCTGGCTGATTGGGCATGGAACGAGTCCACGGACGAGACATTTTTCCAGTCTGGGGTATTATTTTGCAAAACTCATGAGAAGAACTGCGTGGCACAAGGAAAAACTTGCAAAGGCAAAAAATTTAAAAGACCTCAAGATTTTTCAAGAAACATAAACGATTTCGCACGGAGAGGAACTGCTTAACACCAATCTTACACGCGAAAAGCAAACACACGATACAGCACTCAGGATGTGCATACACAATCCTGACATGTTATTAGCACACTCTCTGGGATGCAGCGAACCCGACCACTACAAACTAGCGTACCGATAAAACACCTCATACAAGCAGACATAACGCGCGGCTACTCGGCGCTCTCAGTCGGAGATGGTGACGATGTCCTTTCCCTTGCCGAGGGCAAGGCTCAGCGGTGCAGGAGATTCAACCTCCACCTCCTCTCTAGCAGGCTCCTGGCGCGTAACACTATGCTGCGGTGATGGCGCGGGTGCGACAGGTGGCAGTGCGGGTGTGGCAGGCGGTGCAGCTCTGACTGGAGTAGGAGCGTTGACTCTGTCGAACTCCTCAGTGGTAGGCAGACGGCGAGCAGTGGCCAAAATGGCTGGTGCACAAGAGGCTGAAGACGAGACGAATGTCAGAGGCGGTGCCGTGTGGAGAAGCTCCTTCCTGCAGGCAGGACCGCCCCGAACTAAGTCCATCCGGGCAGCCACAAGATCGTCCACGAGGTTGTCGAAAGACTCCTCCAGAGCCTTGAGATACTCCACGACCATCTCGATGGCTTCACTCTCGCTCTCCCCGATGGCAGGCGAATGCATAGTGACAAGTATATGGCACATGGCATGGGAGGTAGCGGTAGCGACGAGTCTTCATCATAGGAAGGATGTCCCGAAGGCGAGCTATCACCTCCCGGGCAGCCATCTGCATGGCATGCCTCTCCGTAGGCATGGCCCTTCCCACAAAACGGAAGTGGCGAGATGCAGAACGTCCTCCCTTGAATTGCACCACGGCTTGGTGCATAGACACGTCGTCGCTGAGCTTGTGCTGGTAAAGCGTGAACTCCGGACGAGTCACTGGCCCGATGGCGAGCTTGGTGATGGAGACGAGGAGTTTTACAAACCCCTCGGGCACGTTCGTGAACACCCGCATAAACGGCTTATATAAGAATAAACACAGTGAATATCCAGGAGGTAGAACCGTCCTAGGGATACTCAATAAAACAAGTAATGTAAATTGGTTAGTTCATAATAATAATAAACATGATCCTCATATGTCATAGGTCATAATCAAAGTTCTAGTCTAGCCGTTTCTCCATCCGAAGACCGTCACTAGATTCTAGTTTAGCCGTCTCTCCAACCGAATACCGTTACTATTATCCAGTTTAGCCGTGTCTCCATCCGAAAACCGTCACTAGACTCATCTCAGACTGAAGTCCTTACCCATGAATATGGCTATCCAAATAGATATGACCTCTGCAGAGGGTGTACTCTTTACCCACGAGTAACGGATTTATTTAGTCCATCGGGACTAATTCCGCCTACGGCCTTTTAATTGAAAACACGCCTGACCTGCACACACCAGCTTAACTTACCGGTGTCTGGAATCACCCACGACACCCGTGAAGCAAAACTCTAAGTGGGGAGGCTACAACCTCGACGTAGCATGGGATCAAATTTATATCGCGCGCTCTAAGGGGTGCCCCCCTCTCGGTCCCAACCGGAAACACCCATGCCCCCGGACCAGGTGGCATGCCTACCGGATGCATCCGGTATCTTCCACCATGGCCTCTCTGTACGGTCTGTGCTTTGGTAAGGGGTTGACAACTTACTGAACCATACCCTACCCGCGGCAGGGACCAGTGGTAGTACAAAACAAGTAGGGGAAGTGACTGAACAAGACTCGACCTACGACCGACTCAGGAGGGCCAAGTATTCTCTGAATGATTAGCAGAACCAATATATTTCCATTAACAGATAAACTCACCACTCATCAAGCCTCACCATGCCATACCGGACATACTCGTCTCAATGAGGAACTAGGGACAAGCTCGTGTCTACCCAAGACCATGACTTTCCCGGCTTCCTTCCGGTATGCATGAGAAGCTCACGAGGATGATCACTAACACCAGCATATCCATTACTAACAGCAGAGCATCTCCAAAATGCACTCATGCGTGTGACTTCATCGTTACATAAAAAAAGGTAACGTATGCTCCAAGTCGAAGTGGTGTTGTAACCATATCAAAACACCTCACGAAAATATTATGCCAGAGTTCAGAATGCTTGCCTTCAAGAGTATGCAAGGGGGTGTGCTTTTTGAAAGTTTTCTTCTCTCTCCAAATTCCTATTTTGCAAAATATTCAAACAACAAATATTTCAAACACAGTGCAAAAATTTGTCCCAAATATTTTTGAAATAAATCTTAAAATAAACTAGATGAAATTTGAGAGAGGTAGGAAAAAGAATCAACTCATTTGGAGTTTTATTTTAAAAGATATAGCCAGTCAAAGTTGAGTCAAAGTTCTGTTTTAAATAAAACCAGAAAAAGAAAACGTTTCGATACAGAATACGCTTTCGAAGCAGAGGAAACATACTCAGGTGTTTACGCGACCACTTAAGCCAGCGTGGGTGGCGCGGGGGTCACTGACAGTGGGTCCAGAGGGCCCACTGGTCAGGTTTGACCATTCTCCTCTCTCCCTCCTCTTCCTCTGTCCGAACGGGGCGGGACTCCGGCGATCGCCGTCGACGAACAGCGGCTCCTCGAGGGCACCTAAGGGCAGGGATGGACCCACCAGACCGGTGCGGTCCTCCCGGTGGTCGCTGGGTCGACGGTGGTGGGAGGAGTCGCCGGCGGCGAGCTCCGCGGCGGAGGGGGCTACGGGAGTGAAGTGGGTTCTGGGCTCCGGTGGTTTCCGATCGAGGCTGAGGCGCTGGGCAGCTCCGCAAGAGCAAGGGGAAGTGAGTGGTGGCGCTGGATGGGCGGGGGAGTGTCTGGTTGCGACGAATGGCACCGGAAGGCGGCGGCGGCCGAACCGGCCGGAGGTGGGGGAGATGGCCTTTACCGGTCAATCCACTGCTTGGGGAGCTCTAGGGGGAAGGTCTGAGGTCGCCTGAGCGCTCGGAGGGGCTCGGGGTCTCCTTTTATAGGCGTTTGAGGCTGGTCCCGCGGCGGCCGTGGATAAGAACGCCGGCGACCGCGGTGCTGTAGCTGCAGGGCGACGTGGCGGCGACGAGCGCGTGCCGACGGGCTTCAGGATAAGCTCGAGCTGTTCACAGGGGCAGCTGGCTCGCGCGGGTGGCTTGGGCGGCGCCGACCATGGCAGGGGCTCACTGCCGACACCGGCGTGCCGCCAAAGGCTCTGGTGGCGGCGCTGTAGGGCGCCAGGGGCGGCTTGGCTGGTACTGGCGAGTGGGCGAGGATAGTGCGCGGCTCTGCAGGCGAGCTAGGGCCAGGGACGGGACGCGGCGAGGGCGGCAGTGCGACGCGGCGGCGGCACGCGTGCAAAACGTGCGCTCTGGGCGCGCCCAGAGCACGCACGGGACGTGTTCGACGAAATGCCAGGGCAGCCTAGAGTGAGAGAGGAAGGCTGGCAAATAATAGGACTAGGTTAGTAGCTAGGGTCTTAGTGGACAAGGTTGCTGGGTCAGAGGATCAAGATCACAGTGCAAACTAAAACTTATGTCAAAACTGACTGTGCACACCAAGTGTTCGACAGAATGCCAAGTGCACTTAGGCAACTCTTGGAGTGGCCAAAATCTCCAGATCAGGGTCTCTCTAGATGTGGGTGATGATGGCAAGATCATTTGGGCAAAACCAGAAACTTGCTAGTGCAAGTTTTGCAAAACTCCAGTTTTGGACAGAAGGAAAATGGTCTCATTGCATGCACTTAAAATCCTCCAAAGGGTCCACTCTCCTGGACTTAAGGGTTTTGTAGGGAGGGCTACAAGCAGAAAAAAGCTCATGGGCACTAGAGCAAAATAATATAGGGTTGCAGTACAAATCACCAAGCTGGACCAGAATGAAAAGGAGGTTGATCCACTCAAATTTTCCAAAGGACAACACTGGGTTTTTGCATGAAGTTGAATTATATGCATCTACTGACATCTCCAAACACTTAGAAGAATTTTTAAAGGAATATTTAAATAGGTTTAGTGCAAAAATGACTACTGGACCAGATTTGAAAAGTTGATGTAGAGCTCAAAATCCCCAATAACCAAAAGATATTTTTGCATAAAAGTGATGTGGAAACATCACATGACATCCCCAAATTTTGGTGAAATTATTTTAAAAGCATTTATCAAATGGTTGCAGTGCAACAGAGACTCCAAATTCATGAAAAATTATTTTAAAAGAATAAAGCTCAAGAAAAAGCAAACCTTGCAATTAAATCCACTGATAAAGAATTGTTTCATAGAGAGAGCATACAAGTCCAATAATACTTTTGGAGAGTTTCTACTTGAGGTAAAAATCCACAGTATCAAAAGGGTAAATCTTGACAAATGGAAAAGTTTAATTTCCTGGCAAAAATTTTAATTAATAAAACAAGGTCAAAATTTTGGGGTGTCACAGAATATCGGGATTAAATCCATCTTGGCTAGCCATGTCATACAATCGAAGAACTTGGCGAATGCTCTTGACCATCACAACATCTGTAGTTGAGTATTCCTGTTTGCACAGTGCAGATAATAAAGAGCATGATTACTATAATACTGGCACTAGTGGAAGTCAACCTGCAGCTCCACTCGATGATTCAATTCATGCCACTTTTTCTGCAGTTCACCTGAATTGAAGCAAAGATTGCATCATTCAGCTACGGCTCATCTTGCAAAGGCTAATAAAATGTTGCACGAGATTACCAGCAGAATTTGACGGAGATTTTGGAAACTCCAATCACCATTTTGTGCAGTTCCACCAAAATTGAGAGATATTGCCCGTGTAACATTTTAGTTGAACTGCACATGACACTCATTCCAAAAAAGTGTTTTGTGCAGTTCACCAAAAGGTCACGATAGCAACAAGGTGAAATGGATATCCCTATCTGCACAAAAAGATAGAAAGTAAACAGTTGCTGGTCAATAAGAATATACGAAACATATACAAAATGAAAAGAAGCATCTTAATTATGTTCATGGCAATCACGCAAGGACAGTAGAAATTTTAAAACGTCAGCAATGCTTCATGTTACCAGAAGCATTACGATCAACAATGAGATTCCTCAAATATGGGATTACTTTAATGGTGGCATTGCTTGTTTACCAGACAGTAAATCAACAACAGCTAAAGAGTTGGTTTAAGGGCATGGGACCGTGGGGACACCAGGACACTCAGCAGCGTAAAGGAGCAACTTACTTATCATACTGGGGAAAATAGCAGGAGTGCCATTTGTAACACAGTTTAATTGCATCTTATCACTGGAGGCATTAGATTAACAATAACACTGGTTAGACATGTCCCTAAGGTAACATTGTGATCGCTTCATTTTACATGCACCCTTACATTAACAATAGCAAAAGGTTGGTATAAGGACATGCGACAGTGGACGCATCAGCACAATATACCTACAAGGAGGCATAAAGTGGTGATGCCGAGTTTGTTCATGCTATGTGAGGGCAGCAAACCTAATCCTGGAGACCTTGTACTATGTGAGGGCGGCAAATCTAATCCTGGAGACCCTTTACTATGTGAGGGCAGCAAATCTAATCCTGGAGACCTTTTACTACGTGAGGGCTGCAAATCTAATCCTGGAGACCTTTTACTATGTGAGGGCAGCAAATCTAATACTGAGACCTTTTACTATGTGAGGGCAGCAAATCTAATCCTGAGACCTTTTACTATGTGAGGGCAGCAAATCTAATCCTGGACCTTTTACTATGTGATGGCAGCAAATCTAATCCTGGACATACTCTGTTGACTTGTCCACCAGCCGCCACTTTCTATCCTTTTTCAACCAATAATAGATCTGTTCCTTATCCAGTTTGTACTACGTTTTCCCATTATTTCCCTTTTCAACCAAGAGACCGGTTGGGTATCCGGTCTCTACTACTTTCACCATATTATTTCCTCTTTGAATCAAGTCCTAGATTCATGCTACAACTTTCCCCCCTTTCTTCGTTGTTTGAACAAAGCCCTAGATTCGAATGCATGAAGTAGCTTTACCTCTAATAATACTAAAAATTTAGGTGGCTTTGGAAGAGCTGATGGGAGTAGAAAATGATGCACATGCAGACCCGTGGGGAGCTGGGGCAGTAGAGCAAGGCCGCTTTCGAAGAACTTATACCTGAGGGTCGCCGGGATGTCGGCGACGGCAGGTCGGATCTGCGGACAATACGGCAGGGAGGAAGAAGGGTCGGAGGACCTCCCGAGCCGGCGCTGTGTTGGAGAGAACGGCACGGGCAGAGGATCGGGCCCCTCCGGCAGCTATGGGTTTCCTCCCTCGGCGGCGATGACCGCGTGAACGATACACCTTTTAGTCCTCTACACACACCGGCCGAAGGGATCCGGCCGGATCTGTGACCAGCGGTGAGCAGAGAGAAATGTCGCTACCGCTGTCTTGTTTATATCTGGAGAGAATGAAGAGAGCAAACCTAGTAAAGCAAGCGCTCAGGCCCCTGCGTCCATATATAGTGGAGTGATTATCTTTTTTCTCTCCACAACAAGTGTTTCAATTTGTGTACGTGGCATTAAAGAAAAGAAACTCTCTATTTAAGGTGACTACTGTACGACTCCTACTTACTACTAGTAGTACTACAGTATTGTTCACTTGTGCTCCCCGCCCCTCCATTCATTGAACAACCCCACGGGTGAATAAATATACAGTAAGTACTGTATTTATATAGAACGAACAAGCTCGAACTATTTTCGCGTAGTTAAAAGTTGAGGGCGGGGCTTTTCCCGGGCAGTACACGCGGCAGTTTTCGGGTAGGCGGTTTGACAGAGAGGCGAGGAGGGTGAGCGAGTGGGGCTGTGCGATTTGACGGCGCGTTACTGCTGGAAAGACTTGTGATATGACCACTCACTATAGTCATGAATTACTGGCGCTCCCACCGGGGTGATGCCCCCCTTCCGTTCCGCGCTCTAATCTGGTGCATGACATGTTGACCCGGATGCTGGCTCTCCCACATGTCGGAGTAGTAAGAAGGAGCAAAGAATGATGCGGTATATACTAGTACTATACTACCCCTCCGTTCCTAAATATAAGTCTTTGGAGAGATTTCACTATGGACCACATACGGAGAAAAATGAGTGAATCTACACATAAAATGCATCTATATACATCTGTATGTGGTGCAGAGTGAAATATCTACGAAGACTTATATTTAGGAACGAAGGGAGTACTACTCAGGGCGGAGGAGTGCGAACCACGGCAGCCCAGTGAACCAGCAATGTGAACCACGGTAGCCCAGTGAACCAGCAGTAGAAAACAATGTGGTGATATGGCCATAAAAACAATGTGCTACGGTCCACACTGTAGCATGTACAGTAACACTCCTCTTTGTTTGGATCCCTGAGTTAGAGCTAGTTTGGGTTGAAATAGCCTCAAATTATCGAAACAAGAGGGGTTAGTTTGAGCTAGTTTGCTCTAACCCAGCTAAAAAAACTAGCCCAGTGGAGAGGTTTTAATTGGGTTAGTTATCCTCGGGCCCACTAAAAGAGAACTAAAAAATCTCCCCTGCCTGCACCAGATCGCTCCCCCCTCTCGCACGACTCCTTTCTATTCCCCATAGGGCCGCTCGCCATCTCTCTCCTCCGGCCGTCCTCTCCTTCCGGCCTCCGCCGCCCTACTCCGGCCGCCCTCTCCCTCCGGCCTTCGAAGGTCGCCCCGCTCCCCCTTCACCAGTCGTTTTTCTCCCTCTGTCATGCGCGGCGGCGGCGCATCTACCAGGGAGGTCGCGAGAGGGGTGAGTTTGTTCGTTCCTTCTCTGTCTCACGACCATATCATTGATCTTGCTTGCTCTAGCACTGATTCTGATTTGGAAAAGTAGATCCTGATCAAACTTGGTATAGATTTGTGGTGCACGCATGGAATTGTTTGATGCTGCTTGAGGAGGTAATAAATCTTTCTAGAGGTCCAAAGATTCAGGTCACCTTTCTAGGTATTTCAATTTCAGGCTTGCATTATTTCTAGAGGCCCAAAGATTCAGTTCACCTTTCTAGGTATTTCAATTTCAGGCTTGCATTATTTCTAGAGGCCCAAAGATTCAGTTCACCTTTCTAGGTATTTCAGTTTCAGGCTTGCATTATTTCTAGAGGCCCAAAGATTCAGTTCACCTTTCTAGGTATTTCACTTTCAGGCTTGCATTATTTCTAGAGGCCCAAAGATTCAGTTCACCTTTCTAGGTATTTCAGTTTCAGGCTTGCATTATTTCTAGAGGCCCAACGATTCAGTTCACCTTTCTAGATATTTTAGTTACAGGCTTGCATTATTTCTAGAGGCCCAAAGAATAAGTTCCCAGTCGGCGGCAAGCGGCCCTGCTACCCATGCCGGTGTCGACCTCAACTCGCAAGGGCCGGCGTCGGAGGGTTTCCCGGGGCTTGGGCTCTACAGAGCCTTCCTCCAGAGCGACAATGGCGAGCTCCTCCCTCGGTGCGTGAGGGGCTCCGGGCTCCCTCCCTATCGTGAATGACTTCCGTGATGAGTTAGCTCATTCTTTGTTTCATGAAGTGTTTTTTTATTTTGTGAAGCTTGATTGACGACTTGTATGTTTAAGTGGGATATCTCATTTGTATGGACAAAGTAAAAATTATCATGTTTTGCATGCTTGATTTGTATAGTTGGTTCGTTTATGTCAATTGTGAGCGGGAGGAGGCCACAGAAGAGCCGGCCACACCAAGAGGGTGCTTGGATTCAAGGGACTTATTTTAGTCTGACTAAAAATAGTCTCTTTAAGAGGCTAAAGTTCCAAGCACCCCTGACTAAAGAGGGGCTAAAACTAGTCTTGAGACTAAATTTTTTTTGTCAGGGGTACCCCTACAAAAATGTGGATTAGTCCTCTCTCTCATCATTTAACTCCTCTCCTTTAACACAGGCGAGTTCTGGATTGGAGGGTTTGGAGGATAATAAATGCTCATTAACTTGATTTTAGTCTCTTTAGTATTTGGATCCAAGCATGGGTGAGGCTAGCAAGTTTTAGTCCCACTACTTTTAGTCATGGAACTAAAACGTATCCAAGCACCCTCCAAATCCGGCAGGAAATAGGATCCAAAGTAGTCAAATGATTGAGATAGAGCATTAATTGTCAATCTAACCCTGCCATCCATACACCTGTTTGGTTTAGAGTTAGTTCAGGGTTAGAATCTAACTCTATCCTCTAAATGAGTTAGAGTTCTCCTCGTCTCGGTTCATCGCCCTCATACTTTCCCCATTCCTGTGTTTTCAGTATCCTGAGAATCAAAGAGGCCCTTTTTTGCGGGAAAAATCAAAGAGGCCCTTAGACTGGTTTCGGTCCGGTCATTTTTTATAAACGTGTTATGTCCAAAATTTAATGAACGTGCTCCGGTTTCCACGAAAATAATCCGGTTTCATGTAGTAATTCATTCATTTATTTATTCTTCTGCGGGGGGTTTGCATGTAATTCGTGAGGTCTGAAATGTAAAGTACCCTGGCATATGCTCTGAGTCGTGCATGCACTACGACCTAGATGCTCTATGTCCCACATGTCGACGAATGGGAGCACGTGGAAATAGCCTAGGAGTACATATAGGAGGATAAATGCGTGAAATAATATGTACTGTGAAGCGTAGCCGCGGTTCGAAAAGGAGACCTAAAGTGATGACAGCTATAGGTCGCACGCACCCAACTAGTGGTACTAGACATACGACTAATTTTTCCTTCAAAAAAAAGAGGCACGAGTGCTCAGTACTCCTATTCTATAAACACGAGTCCCATCTGACAACAGCGTCCGTGCTACAGCTAGCTCTCCTCCCTCGTTTCTCTCTTCTAATTCTAAACTCGGCCGACGCCCGGTGGGCGGGGTGGGTTTGCTCAACTGCGACCCCACCTCACAGTGAAAACATTACGACTGGAATAAAAATGCCATATACTCCCTCCGTTCATAAATATAAGCCTTTTTAGCTACTATTTCAAATGGAATACAACATAGAGATGTATGTAGACATAGTTTAGAGTGTAGATTCACTCATTTTGCTCCGTATGTAGTAGTCACTTGCTGGAATCTTTATAAAGACTTATATTTGGGAACGAAGGGAGTACTATACTAATAAAACATTAAGGCCACGAGGCGATGCAGTGCTGGTTACAGGAGGCAAGAAGAGATGCATCCATCGACGACGTCCACCTCCTCGACTCAGGGCGCCGGCCAACCGAACGGCGCCTAAGTAGCAGCGGCTTTCGTGGCCAGGTCGACGTGCTTCTGAACAATGGCGTCCAAAGATTCCAGCCGCCGGAAGAAGGCCAACGTCTTTCTGTCCTCGCTTGCCTTGTAGTGGCCTATGTAGACAATTTCCTCGTAGACGTGGATGTGCAGGTCGACGGTTTCTTGCATGGCGAGGCGCTGCGTGGCGAGCGCGGCCTCGAGGTGCACATTCTTCGTCACGACCTCCGGCACCTGCAGGGCCACCAGGGCTTGAAAGAGTTCGTCACCATGGAGGCCGATGAGGGTGGCAGGCAATGAGGAGCCTGGGCGCGCGGGCTGGAGCAGTACGGCAAGGTGGTCCGCGCGCTTCTTTACGGCGGTGAACTTGCGGATGGAGTTGACCATCATGTCGTCCATGCGAGAGGCGAAGCCGGCGTCGGCGAGGGCTATGATGCCTGCGGTCGCCAGCACCGTTTGGAAACGCTGCGCGGTGCGGGGCCGCAGCCCGGCGCCTTGGATGATTTGGCACAGCCGACTGCCGCTCGCGTCCATCGCCTCCATAGGTGCTTGTGGTTTCTGGTCACTTGGTCTTGGATTGGAGTGAGCAGTGTTGCGCAGAGACTTGGGAGTAGATGGATTGGAGTGGTGGGCCGCCTTTATTATATGAGATTCCAAACTCTGTTGCATTCACATCGTGCTGGCTCTATTCTGCTTCTCCAATTAATTCCCTCTGCATGTAATTGAGGATGCATCATCGACCGTTCAACGTCTCGGGAACCGCTACCCTCTCCCTCCTTGGCATTCAAGCACCTATGGACCCGTCGACGACGAGGTGCCTATGGTGACTTCGTAAATTTCAAGATGATAGTGCCGTGTGTGTGTGCGTTCATAGTGGTGAGTGTATGCGCGTGTATATGAGCGCTTGCGTCCGTACTGTGTAAAAAAACATAAATGCGTGTCAAAGAGACTAGTCAATATACTCAATATTGTGCACCTCGGAGAGGAAAACGATAGAACTAGTACGTATTTATTTACGGTGCAGATTCACTCATTTTGCTCCAAATGTACTCCGTCTCGGTGTAGTCTAGTCACTTGTTGAAATCTCTAGAAGGGCAAATACTCCTTTCTGGTTTACAGGGCTATACTAGAGGGTAGTTGTACATACTAGTACAATAGTGGGCTCATATAGCAATTTTGTCTGATGCAAGAGCCTGGCTATATGCGTGCTCCAATGTTCGCAACTGCAACGTTCGGTTTGCGCTTGGCTCTTCGCCTCTTCGAGAAGACGAACAATGATGTTACTACTACTGCTTCTACAGTGTCGAATCCACTGTTGCGTGTCCGTCCACCGCGAGCGGGACGGAAAGCTTGTTGTAGAAGTACTACTAAGCAAAAGCCTGTCCTTGTTTGCGAGCAACCACGCGCATGGGTGAGGGAGATGGCGTGTAGTAAAATCAAGCTTCTCCTCGTTTTACGAGTTGACGCGACACATCATAGCACTGGCCCCACATGCTTGCCTCTAAACTTGGCTGAAAGACCCGCTGTGTACAATATATTTGCTGCAACCTCTAACATTTACCCACCACAAATTAAAATATATGTGGCTGTATGCATCGTTCTGATGCAGAGGCCGGGGAGTCCCCCCTTTTTGAAAAATATAAATTAAAATATATATTTCTGTCTTGACCAGATGAGCGTGCAAACTACAATCACCAGGGTGTCAGGTAGGGCCAGAAGACTATTTTAATTTTTTTAAAAACTTTGAGACGGCCACATAGCATGGAGCCGACCCCAATGATTTTAAGCTTACAGGCACGGTACACGCTATCCTAGACTACTCTACACATGAAACTGCCACACGAGCGTCCGGGCTGCGCTTGGATCTTCGCCTCTTCGGGAAGTCGAACAATGATGGAGTACTACTGCACTGGAGGAGTACTACAGTACGCTTCTGGCCATCTGACACCGATTGAACTGCTGCATGTCCACCGCGTGCGGGAGGGAGAGCGTGTAGCGAAAGCTTCTCCTAGTCTTGCCAGCCACCACGCTCATGGGCGAGGGAGGGACGCTCCTGCCTTTGCGTGTATGATAGGTGGGCCCGACAGGTGTGTGGCCAACCTGTCATACAGCCAAAGGCAGGTGCAGTTAAGTCCACGAGGGAGAGGATAATCAAACTTCTCGTTGATGTACGAGTTAACGCGACACATCAAAGCACTGCACTGTATGAGTTTACCGATGCATTAATTACAATGCATGCATCCATGCCATGACTCTCCTTTTGATACTTGCATGTGTTGATTTAATGCACCTTGAAGTAGTATAAAATATGTGACGATAAATCTTTGTAATATACCCCGGCCCAAGTCGAGAGATGGTTGTGCACGAGGAGGGCGAGATCATGCAGACCGAACAGGACCCGACGATGGAGCTCTCTAAGGTCTCGATGGACCTCACCGTGCTCCACTGCCCCTTGTGCCTCCGCCCCTTGAAGCCTCCAGTGTATGAGGTTCGAATACACCTCGTCCGTTCGGCTGATTGAGCAAGGTGCAGGTTTCTTGATTGATGTGCTGTTCGATTGATTTATGCAGTGCAAGGGAGGGCACCTGGCCTGCGCGGACTGCCGCGTCGAGCGCCCCGGGAACCAGTGGTAGTGCCAGAAGTGCGAGCACGGCGGTGGCTTCGACGTGCGGAACATGGCGGTGGACTCCGTCCTTTCTTCGGTGAGGGTGGAGTGCCCACACGAAGGCTGTGGGCTCTACGTCACTTACCACAAGCTCGCCGATCACCAGAGCGTGTGTCCGCTCGCGCCCTGCAAATGCCCCGTGCCCGTCTGCGGCTACGAAGGCCCGCCGCCGGCGCTCTACCACCACATCAGCACCGCGCATCCCATGCCCGTGCACAGGATCCAGTACGGCAATGTGTTCCAGCTGCAAGTGCCACTATCGGAGCCACGGCTCTTGCTGTTCGCGGAGGAGGACCGCCGCGCGTTTTTCTTGGTCGGCGACGTGCTCGACATCGGCGCACCTATCGCCGTGTCGGTCGTCTGCATCAGAGCGGGGGCGTCCCCACTGCCACACTACGTGGCCAAGCTGTGGGCGAATGGCCCGCCGGGGCACTAGTAGAAAACTGGGCTTTGGTCACAGGGCAATATTCACATTAGTCCCGGTTCAGTCACGAACCGGGACTAATGTGAGCATTGGTCCCAGTTCGTGTGGCCAGGGGCCTGCCGGGCCTCGTGGGGGCATTGGTCCCGGTTCGTCCGGCCCCTTTGGTCCCGGTTGGTGGGACAAACCGGGACCAATGGGTCTCGCTCCTGGCCCACCACCATTGGTCCCGGTTGGTGGCTTGAACCGGGACCAGAGGCTCACCCTTTAGTCCCGGTTCATACCACAAACCGGGACTACAGGGCTGGTCCTAGTTGCGGTCAGTGTTTAGTCCCACCTCGCCAACCGAAGGGCGCTCACACCAGTTTATAAGCCCGTCCCTCTCTGCCTTGTTGAGCTCCTCTCAAAGTGAAAATAGATGCCCTTATACAGGGAATTTGACCTAAATTCACAGTAAATTTCTTTGAATTTCATTGGAATTTATTATGAATTTAGGTTCAAATTTCTCTATAGGCGCATCTATCACTAGTAGGAAAAGGGGCTTTGGTCATAGGGCAATATTCACATTAGTCCCGGTTCAGTCACGAACCGGGACTAATGTGAGCATTGGTTCCGGTTCGTGCGGCCAGGGGCCTGCCGGGCCTCGTGGGGGCATTGGTCCCGGTTCGTCCGGACCCTTTGGTCCCGGTTGGTGGGACAAACCGGGACCAAAGGGTCACGCTCCTGGCCCACCACCCTTTAGTCCCGGTTCATACCACAAACCGGGACTAAAGGGCTGGTCCTAGTTGCGGCCAGTGTTTAGTCCCACCTCGCCAACCGAAGGGCGCTCACACCAGTTTATAAGCCCGCCCCTCTATGCCTTATTGAGCTTCTCTTAAAGTGAAAATAGATGCCCTTATACAGGGAATTTCACCTAAATTCACAGTAAATTTCAATTTACTGTGAATTTAGGTTTAATTTTCTCTAAAGCGCCTCTATGTTCATTTTTTTATATTTGTAAAATAAATAAACCTTAATAAAACAAACAAAACTAAATAAACCTTAATAAAATAAAATAAAATAAACTATAGTAACTACAATAAATAAACCTTAATAAATTAAGTAAAAATAGCAGCAGTAAAATAAATAAAAATAGCAGCAGTAAAATAAATAAAAATAAAATAATTAAAGTAAAATACATAAGTAATTAGAAATAAAATAAATAAGTTTTTTGTTGTAAGTAGAAACAAAACAAAACAAACAAAGCAAAAGAGAAAAAAAACAGAGGAAAAAAATTATGCCACCTACTGGGCCACCACGGCCTGAATACGACTAGAAACCCATCCATGGGCCAGGATTCAGGCCCGCAGAAGGCCGAGTAGGCCCCACAGGCAAAGAGAACAGTTAGGCCCGAAAGCCTGCAGTTGAGAGGAGTTCGAGAGGGTGGGCGCAGCAGCGCTTATAAACCACTCTCGAGCTCTCTCAACTAGCGAGGTGGGACTAAACTTTTGACGCGGGGCAGCACAAGGCCTTTGGTCCTGGTTGGTGCCACCAACCGGGACTAAAGGGGGCATTGGTCCCAGTTCGTGGCACCAACCGGGACCAAAGGCCTTTAGTCCCGGTTGGTGCCACCAACCGGGACCAATGAGTTCCCTATATATACCCCATCACCACAGCAGAGCACTCCAGAGTGCTCTGTTTTTTCTGGCCGGCGAGGGGAGGGCATTTGGGTGCTCTAGCTCACCTCCTATGCACCTGAGGTGTTCGATGAAATGTCTGAGCCACACTAGTTAATCTTTGTCCCCTCGAAACTCGACCTCCGAGCTCCATTTTCCCCGAGATTTGTCTAGGTTTAGCGGTCCGTCACGTCCCGTCCCCGTCTTCACCGCCGTCGATCGCCCGCGCCGATCTCGTCGCCAGCACCACCGTGGTGAGCCTCTTGTTCTTATCTTCTTTCTGAAAGGAAAAAAATTCTTACTTTAGATAGTTACTTGTCTAATTTTGTTACTTTTATTATTCCTTCTTATTACATAGTGCGATGGTTTTGGTATCCGCCCCCGTCGGCCCTCGTCCTGTCTATGATTCGGATGTGGTATATATTATCTTTTTATAACTATTTGGTTCATTCATTGTTTATGACAAATATACCGACCAACGTGACATAGATTTTAGTTATCTAGGAGGTGGTTGAACCAGAAATTCTAACCGACCCTATTGCCGAGAGGTTAAATTTAGTTGAAGAAGAAAACAATTACTTGAAGGAAAAAATAAAAAAAATTGAGGAGGAGAAGATGATATTGGAGTTGCATGTTGCGGATGTCGTCGATGATCACAAGATCAAGATGGATGCAATGCGCTTGAAGATTAGAAAGATTAGAAAATATGCCATTCATACCGAGGCTTGGTATCATTATGCCGTTGGATCAATTGTTACCTTGGTTGCGATTATGATCGCATTTGTTTTCGCATTGAAATGTTTTACATAGTTTCAATGTATGGTTTAATTAATTAGATGCTCTGGAGAGCTATATATATATGTTGTTAGATGAGAACTATGTATGTACTTTGGTTCTAATGTGATGATGAACTTCTATTAATTTGGTCACTTAATTATCTATTCATGATGTTCTGTAATGGTTTTTGACACACTTAATTATATATAATGCACACAGATGAACCGGCAATGGATGTACGGTGACAGACACACCTCCGAGTACATTAAGGGCGTGCATGATTTTCTCGAAGTGGCTGAGGCAAACAAGCAGAATGGTTTTACGTGTTGTCCATGCCCTATATGTGGGAATACGAAGTCTTACTCTGACCGGAAAATCCTTCACACCCACCTGCTTTACAAGGGTTTCATGCCACACTATAATGTTTGGACGAGGCACGGAGAAATAGGGGTTATGATGGAAGACGGCGAAGAAGAAGAGGACGATGACAACTATGTGCCCTTTAAATACGGTGATGCTGCAACGGGGGAAGCTGCTGAAGATCAAGAGGAACCAGACGATGTGCCCAATGATGCTGCAAGGGGGGAAGCTGCTGAAGATCAAGAGGAACCAGTGCCCGATGATGATGATCTCCGCCGGGTCATACTCGATGCAAGGACGCAATGCGAAAGTCAAAAGGAGAAGCTGAAGTTCGATCGCATGTTAGAGGATCACAAAAAAGGGTTGTACCCCAATTGCGAAGATGGCAACACAAAGCTCGGTACCGTACTGGAATTGCTGCAGTGGAAGGCAGAGAATGCTGTGCCTGACAAAGGATTTGAGAAGCTATTGAAAATATTGAAGAAGAAGCTTCCAAAGGATAACGAATTGCCCGAGAGTACATACGCAGCAAAGAAGGTCGTATGCCCTCTAGGATTGGAGGTGCAGAAGATACATGCATGCCCTAATGACTGCATCCTCTACCGCGGTGCGTACAAGAATCTGAACGCATGCCCGGTATGCGGTGCATTGTGGTATAAGATCAGACGAGATGACCCTGGTGATGTTGACGGCGAGCCCCCCGAGAAGAGGGTTCCTGCGAAGGTGATGTGGTATGCTCCTATAATACCACGGTTGAAACGTCTGTTCAGAAACGAAGAGCATGCCAAGTTGATGCGATGGCACAGTGAGGACCGTAAGAAAGACGGGAAGTTGAGAGCACCCGCTGACGGGTCGCAGTGGAGAAAAATCGAGAGAAAGTACTGGGCTGAGTTTGCAGCTGACCCAAGGAACGTATGGTTTGGTTTAAGCGCGGATGGCATTAATCCTTTCGGGGAGCAGAGCAGCAATCACAGCACCTGGCCCGTGACTCTATGTATGTATAACCTTCCTCCTTGGATGTGCATGAAGCGGAAGTTCATTATGATGCCAGTTCTCATCCATGGCCCTAAGCAACCCGGCAACGACATTGATGTGTACCTAAGGCCATTAGTTGAAGAACTTTTACAGCTGTGGAATGGAAACGGTGTACGTAAGTGGGATGAGCACAAACAGGAGGAATTTAACCTGCACGCGTTGCTGTTTGTAACCATCAATGATTGGCCCGCTCTCAGTAACCTTTCAGGACAGACAAACATGGGATACCACGCATGCACGCACTGTTTAGATGACACTGAAAGTATATACCTGGACAAAAGCAGGAAGAATGTGTACCTGGGCCATCGTCGATTTCTTCCGACCAACCATCAATGTAGAAAGAAAGGCAAGCATTTCAAAGGCGAGGCAGATCACTGGAAGAAGCCCGCCTTGCGTACCGGTGATCACGTACTTGCTATGGTCAATGATTTACACGTAATCTTTGGAAAGGGTCCCGGCGGACTAGCTGTTCCGAATGACGTTGAGGGACACGCACCCATGTGGAAGAAGAAATCTATATTTTGGGACCTACCCTACTGGAAAGAGCTAGAGGTCCGCTCTTCAATCGACGTGATGCACGTGACGAAGAACCTTTGCGTGAACCTGCTAGGCTTCTTGGGCATGTATGGGAAGACAAAAGATACACCTGAGGCACGGGAGGACCTACAACGTTTGCACGAAAAAGACGGCATGCCTCCAAAGCAGTATGAAGGTCCTGCCAGCTACGCTCTTACGAAAGAAGAGAAAGAAATCTTCTTTGAATGCCTGCTCAGTATGAAGGTCCCGACTGGCTTCTCGTCGAATATAAAGGGAATAATAAATATGCCAGAGAAAAAGTTCCAGAACCTAAAGTCTCATGACTGCCACGTGATTATGACGCAACTGCTTCCGGTTGCATTGAGGGGGCTTCTACCGGAAAACGTCCGATTAGCCATTGTGAAGCTATGTGCATTCCTCAATGCAATCTCTCAGAAGGTGATCGATCCAGAAATCATACCAAGGCTAAGGAGTGATGTGGCGCAATGTCTTGTCAGTTTCGAGCTGGTGTTCCCACCATCCTTCTTCAATATCATGACGCACGTCCTAGTTCATCTAGTCGACGAGATTGTCATTCTGGGGCCCGTATTTCTACACAATATGTTCCCCTTTGAGAGGTTCATGGGAGTCCTAAAGAAATATGTCCGTAACCGCGCTAGGCCAGAAGAAAGCATCTCCATGGGCCATCAAACAGAGGATGTCATTGGGTTTTGTGTTGACTTCATTCCTGGCCTTAAGAAGATAGGTCTCCCTAAATCGCGGTATGAGGGGAGACTGACTGGAAAAGGCACGCTTGGAGGGGGGACTCAATAATATGCAGGGACGGATATTCTTGGTCTCAAGCACACTACACAGTTCTACAAAACTCTACCTTGGTGACCCCGTATGTCGATGAACACAAGAACAGTCCGCGCTCCAAACACCCGGAGCAGTGTGACGAGTGGATTACCTGTGAACACATCAGGACTTTCAGCAGTTGGTTGGAAACACGTCTCAGAGGTGACACCACTATTTGTGATGAGTTGTACTCGTTGTCCAGGGGACCATCTTCGACTGTATTGACTTACAAAGGATACGAGATAAATGGGAATACATTTTACACGATCGCCCAAGATCAGAAGAGCACCAACCAAAACAGCGGTGTCCGCTTTGATGCAGCAACCGAGAGGGGAAAGGACACATATTATGGTTACATAATGGACATATGGGAACTTGACTACGGACATGATTTTAAGGTCCCTTTGTTTAAGTGCAAATGGGTCAATCTGTCAGGAGGCGGGGTACAGGTAGACGCACAGTACGGAATGACAACAGTGGATCTGAACAATCTTGGGTACACTGACGAACCGTTTGTCCTAGCCAATGATGTGGCACAGGTTATCTATGTGAAGGACATGTCTACCAGACCGAGAAAAAGAAAAGATAAGGAAGCGAAAACATCATACGATGAACCAAAGCGCCACATAGTTCTTTCAGGAAAAAGGGGCATTGTGGGAGTGGAGGGCAAGATAGACATGTCTGAAGATTATGAAAAGTTTCATGAAATTCCTCCCTTCAAAGTCAAGGCTGACCCAAGCATCCTGATAAATGATGAAGATTATCCATGGTTACGGCGCAATAAGCAAATGACACAAGCGAAGAAAAAGTGAAGACTTTCTCCCGCAACTATTATGATGATACCATGCCAACTTTGTAACAGACGAGTATGATACCATTGTCCATTTTGTACACGAAGTGCATCTAGTTTTTGCCGTAACCCTCTCAACTTTCTTGCACATGCTATGTGGATGAAATGATGATACCATGCCAACTTTCAACCTTTTCAGATTTCATTTTAAATGCTTTTCAATTTTAGGGTCTTATAGCTCAAAATAATTAGTAAATGCATGAAAAATAACAAATGATGTCAGAAAGGGTTGAAAATTGATGATGTGGCTTTGAATGGTGCATTTTGAACACACAAAAAGTCTAGAGTTCAAATAAGTTCAAAAAAATGAAATCCCTTTGTAACTGATGAGTTTTCGTTCGAAACCCTGATACTTCGGAACAGATTGTCCATTTTGTACACGAAGTGCATCCAGTTTTTGCCGTAACCCTCTCAACTTTTTAGCACATGCTATGTGGGTGAAATGATGAAACCATGCCAACTTTCAACCTATTCAGAGTTCATTTGTAGTGCTTTTCAATTTAAGGGTCATTTATAGCTCATGAACAAATAGCAAAAAGAATGAACTAAAAATAATCAATTAAAATATGCTGTCATGATCAACTAAAACAAAACTATAATATTCTTCAATAGCCAAAAGAATCAACTAAAAATCTTTTATAAAACTCCAATAGCAAAAGGAATTTTCATAAAGAATGTTTTTGTTAGACACTTTAATAGCAAAAAGCATTATCATAAATATTTTTTTGTTAGAAACTAAAATAAAAAAATCTGTTTTTGAATAGAATCATAAAACACAGTAATATTAAATAGCAGGAAAAAGAATCACTCCAAAATCTATTTTTATAGTAAAGTTAATCACAAACTAGTGATTCACACAAATTTCAAAGAATTCAAATTTAAACTATTCAAATTTGAAAACTAATGGCACTAACAGAAAGTTTATAAATTTTGTGACCTAAAAGCAAAAAGAATTAAAAAATAAAGCAAAAAACAAAAGAAAATAAATAAAACAAAAAACAAAACAAAAAAAACTGGAAAAAAACTGCCACCTATTGGGCCACCACGGCCTGAATACGACTAGAAACCCAACCTGGGCCAGGATTCAGGCCCGCAGAAGGCCCAATAGGCCCACAGACAGCATAGTGTGAGATTAGGCCCGTAAGCCTGCATTTGAGAGGAGCTCGAGAGGGCAGCCGCAGCGGGGCTTATAAACCACTCCGAGCCCCTCTCAACTAGCGAGGTGGGACTAAACTTTTGGCCGCGACGTGGGCAGCAAGAGGCCTTTGGTCCCGGTTGGTGCCACCAACCGGGACTAAAGGGGGTGCATTGGTACCGGTTCCTGAGACGAACCGGGACCAATGCACCCCCTTTAGTCCCGGTTGGTGCCACCAACCGGGACCAAAGGCCGCCGCTTCCCGCCCTTTGGGCTGCTGAAAAGAGGGCTTTCGTCCCGGTTGGTGGCACCAACCGGGACTAATGCCCACCTTTAGTCCCGGTTGGTGCCACGAACCGGGACTAAAGGCTTTGCTATATAAGTTCACACTTAGGAAATTTTCACTCTCACCTAGCAGTTGCCGCCCCGACGACGCCGACGCCGCCCGCCACCCTTACGCCGCCCGCCGCACCCGCCGTCGCCGTCGCCCGTGCCCGTCATCGCCGTTGCCCGCGCCCTCGCCGTCAGCCGCGCCCCTGCCCCGACGCGCGCCGCCCCGGCCCGTCCCCATCGTCGCCGTCGCCCTGCCCCGCCCTTCGCCGCCGCCGCCCCCTACCCCGAGCGCGTGCCCACTACCCCGTCGCCATCTTCGCCGCCGACCCCGCGGTCCTCCTCACCTTGGTCCGGCCGGCGCCCTCCCTAGCATTTTTTCTTGTTTTTTTCAAACATATGCTTGTTTTTATATATATATGATGATATATATGCTTGTTATCATAATTGTTTTTGTTCATATATATATATATATGTAATGATTTTTTTTATAGAATATGATGTTTTTTTCATAGACGATCACATATATGATGTATGCACGGATGTGGATGAAATATGATGTTTTTTTTGTTCATAGAACATGATGAAATATGAACAATGCATTAGGCAAAACCTTTACTTTTTTCAAAATTTTCTATTTGAACATTTTTTTATAAATGAGAGGAAAAAGGAAAATAAGAAGAGGAAGAAAGGAGAAGAAGAGGAGAGGAAGAAGAGGAGAAATAAATAAGAAGAGGAAAAAAGAAGAAAAAGAAGAGGAGAAGAAGAAAGGAATAGAAGAGAAGAAGAAAAAATAGAAAAAAATTCTATTTTTTCTTCTTCTCTCCTCTATTCCTTTCTTCTTCTCCTCTTTTTTTTTCTTCTTTGTTTTCTTCGATCTTCTCCTCTATTCCTTTTCTTCTTCTCCTCTTTTTATTTCTTCTTCGTTTTCTTATGTTTTATCGGGTCTGTCGTCGATATACCCCTCTCCCGATAACTTCAACACGAGGGGGGGGGTCGATATACCCCCTCCCCGATAATATTATTTTCCCATGTACATATGTCGTCGTTGTCGATATAACCCCCTCCCGATAACTTCAACACGTGGGGGGGGGGTCGATATACCCCCTCCCCGATAACATTATTTTCCCATGTATGTATGTCGTCGTTGTCGATATATATAACTCCCTCCCAGATAACTTTGACATGATGGACGGTCGATATTTATACCCCCTCTCGACCGTGATAACTTATACCACGGGAGCACCCCCCGGCCCTCTCGCTCGACCAAAACTCTCGAGGACACCCAAACCCTAGAAAAAAACAATGTCGGTCTCCTACCCCCTCCCACCGCGCCCCTACCCTTGAAGCGTTGCCGAGGCCGCCCCAAACCCGGAATAAGCTATGTCTACGTTTGCACTAATATATCGACCTGCTGTCATGTTTGTGTAATAATTGCCATGTTGTAATATTTGCAGAAACAATGGAGCACGGACGAGACGAGAAGAGGTGTTGGGGGATATAATCTTAGCCGGAGGTGATATCTTGTCGTATCTTAACGACAATGATGGTCTGGAAGAACAGGGTGAAGAAGCAGGCTACGGTGATCGAAGAGTGGAGGAGGAAAGACATGATTATGATGGCTCCGGTGACCCAATGCTGATGCAAGGAGCCCGTGGTGACGGCTCCGGTGACCGAACAGAGTCCGGCCAGGTAAATATATTAGTTAAGCCTGTGCTGACTAGCTAATTGATGCATTCATTGTTTTGGTATGTACACATATTAATTAACACTCGTCTTTCTTCTTTTTTCTAGCCCTCCGGATCGAGCACAACTTCGGTAAAGAGACGAGGTCCAAAGAGAAAGTTGCGCTCGGATGAAAGGTTTGAGATCAAAGCAATCGCACGCGACGGCCAACCGATTGAACCCATCTGGACAAAGGATGCATTTGCTGCTCAGTGCGGGGTTCTGGTTAGGGACAAGATCCCGATCAGCATCCACCAATGGTATAAGCCTAAGAAGGAAGACCCTGAGGTGTCTTATGTCAATGATATGCAGAAAGATGATCTTTGGACTGCGCTGAAGGAAAATTTCACCCTACCGCCAGAGGAGGATCCGGAGAAGCCAGTTAAAGAGCAATTAATCAAGTCTCATGCTCTTAATAAGATGGCAGACCTATTCAGGACGTGGAAGAATGAGCTGAAAACATTTGTCGACAAAGAAGAGACACCAGAATTCATCGGCCGGTATGAGAAGATCAGAGATCACTGGCCCGCATTTGTGGCCCACAAGACATCGGAAAAGAGTAAGAAGATGTCAGCGGCAAACAAGATGAATGCTACGAAGAAGAAGCTTCACCATCGCACGGGGTCAGGTGACTACCTCAAAGCCCGGCCTAAGTGGGCCAAGGCTGAGAATGATCTGCTTGAAAAAGGGATCGAACCACAGACAATGAACTGGACAGACCGTTGCCGGACTTGGTTCGTCCGGGCTGGCGGAACCTTGGACCCTGTATCAGGGAGGTGCGTTTGGACGAACGAGCTTTTGAGAATACCAGTCAAGAAGATTCAGCAATATATCGATGCAGCGCAGGAAGGGATGTTCGTTCCAGACAGAGAGAACGACGAGCTCACAATGGCCCTCGGGAATCCTGAGCACCCTGGACGGACACGAGGCACGCCAGGCTCCATTCCGTGGAAGGCTGGTTTTCCGGACGCAGACGGTTACAAAAGCCAGGAGAGGAGGAAAAAAAGGAGCAGACCCAAATTCAGAAGCTGGACGAAAGGGTTCAAGCGCTAGAGGAACGAGATGGCAATCGACATGCCGAAACTACCCCCGAAGCTACCCCGCCATCTCAGCGGAGAAGCAGTGTGGCTTCCACCGAGCTGCTTCAGCCGGAGCATGTCTTGACAGCTCCTGCTAGCTACCCCGTGGATGCTATCACGGAGTCTCAACATTGCCACCTTATGGCGGAATGGCAGAACTTCAAAGTCAAGGCGGCTGTTGGTTCTGTTTTACCTCCTGAACCCGGCGCAACCTACCACTGCCGGCCGACTCCAGAAGGATATGATAGGGTGATGGTGGATGAAATAACGGAGGGATTTGAGGACCTCCAGCTTGACCACCCTACGTGTGAAGGGGAGACTCGGCTGGGTTTAGCTCTGAAGACTCCGTGCCTATGGCGGAAGGAGCTCATTAACCTTCCGAACTGGACGCCTCCGGCGAGTAAGGGCACTCCGCCGCCGCCTCCTCCTCCGGCGAGTGATCAGGGCACTCCGCCTCCTCCTCCGCCTCCTCCTCCGGCGAGTGGTCAGGGCACTCAGCCTCCTTCTCCGGCACGTGGCGACACTCCGCCTCCTTCTCCGCCTGCGCCGGCATGCCAGAGCAGCCAGCCTCCTCCTTCTCCGCCTCGTCAGCAAGGGCGGAAGAGACCCGCCGCCGCTTCGGCTGCTCCGGCGTGTCGTAGTCCTTCTCCTACGCTTCGTAAGCAAGGAAAGAAGACAGTCGTAGCCTCTCCGTCTGCTCTGCCGGCGTCTAGCAGTACAGCTGCCAGAGGCGGGAGGCAATACAGATTCGGTCCTTCTCTGAAGACTCCAGAGAAGTTACCATACGAGAGGACCGAGGAGGAGAACGCGAAGATCGTGCGAGCCGAAGTGAAGAACTTCTTTGAAGGGGTGAAGGCAAAGAAACATCCACCTCCGGAGGAGAAGGTAGATCCGGTGAAAGCGAAGCGCACTCTGGATGCCCTGACAAAACCACCAAAGTCTCCGCCGAAAGGCAACTATGAGCGCATTATTGCAAAGACATTTGTTGAAGCGGAGCGGTCGGGAAGTACTGTCAGTGATCAAAGGTTAAAAGAACGACGAGCTGGGAAAAAAATTGCCCAGCTCGGCGAACAAGTGAACCAATCGTGCCCCCTGCTCAAGGTGTCTAAAGACATCGTCGCTGCAGATCCGAGGATGGTGGCCGGTTATAGCAATCTTGGAGATTACCTGCCCGATGTTGTACATTACGAAATCATGGAGGTGGACGAACACAAATACCATTACGGGAAGCCTCTCGTCAAAGATGAAAGATCTCTAACAACGATGATGCGAAGATTACATGATTGGTACATGAAAACCTGCAGAGAGTCTGATGGGATGAATACTTTGACGCTGAGAGTTAAACCGGAGCATGACCTCGTTGGAATTGAACTGCTGAATGTTCCATTTGAGGAGTTCTTCCAGTTTTTCAATCAAAAGGCCCTCGATAAATCAACGATCACTTGCTACTGTCTGTAAGTAGTACTACTTCTTTCATTAAGTCTCTCTATCTAGGTCAGCTCTTTCATTGCATGTATTTATAATTATCCTCACTATATTATGCAGATTGAAGATCGCCGAATTGAAGAAAAGAGAAATCGGTGATATTGGGTTCATTAACACAAATCTCATAGATGCATATACAGTTGAAAAACATGCCAAAGAAGCTGAGCCCAACTTGCTACGATCGTTGGTATTAAATCAAAACAAAGTTATAATACTCTTCCCTTACAACTTCAAGTGAGTGTTACTGTCTTGTGCATATTCGGTTTCCCTTATTAGTCCAGGTTATGGTAATGTAATTGATGACTTATGCATGCATGCGCAGCTTCCACTATATTCTCCTAGAGATTAAGCTTGCGCAGGGAGTAGTAACCGTCTTAGACTCGAGACGAAAAGATCCCCAGGACTATGCGGACATGACTCAAATGCTCGAGAAGTAAGTTAAATCAATCATTATCCACCATATCAGCAACTTTGTTCATTTCCTGATATCAAGTAATTGTTTTCTTTGTCTGGCAGGGTTTGGAGAAAATTCACCACAAAAGCTCCGGGAGTGCCGAAGAAGCTGCAATATAGACACCCGAAAGTAAGTACTATAGTAGCATGTTCCGCACATCTCCTAGTGATTCAAGCGCTAGTTTCATCAATACCATTTAGCATGCTTGCTTATCAGTTAGATTGACCTCTATTTCTTGTAAAGTGGTTGTGGCAGGAACAAGGGAATGATTTCTGTGGATACTACGTTTGCGAGTCTATCCGCCACACGACCTGTGAGCGGGGCTACTCTGACGAACAATATGAAGTGCGTAAGCAATAATATTCACAATTTTATTTTATTACCATCATTTGTGTCGAGTTTCATTTATTGATATATATATGTATTGACCCCCTTCTTTAAATTAGATGTTTCGGATGCGGGATGAACTCCTAGCAGAAGATCGTATGCGAGCAATTCAAGAGGAATTGGCGGCATTCTTCCTTGACCACGTGATCGCTGAAAATGGAGAATACTATGTGGACCCTGTGTTCTTACAATTTAATTAGGAGATTATATTGTAAGAGATAATTATTGTATATATGTAGCCGGTAGTGTCAGATAGATATACGAGAACTTGTTGTTCGACCAATCTCTCAGAGAAGGAGAGGTGGTCGATATCACTTCTCTCTGTATGCATATGTTCATGACGATCTTATGTTTCCTTCATTTGCTTACTAGCTAGCGTGTCTAGTCCTCTCCATACGTATATATTACGTAGCGTCGACCAAGCACGGAGATAAGAGAGGACACTTCTCTCTATTAATTAGCTAACTAACACAATATATGAAACACCTAAATTAACCCCCCAAAACCCCCCAACCCCACCCCCTTTCAAAAAAAAAAAAACCCCAGCCCCTGAAATGCTGACGCGTGGATGCCTATTGGTCCCGGTTGGTGACACCAACCGGGACAAAAGGCCCTGCCTATTGGTCCCGGTTGGTGGCACCAACCGGGACCAAAGGCCCCCCTGCCTGGGCTGGCAGCAGCGGCCACGTGGAGGACCTTCTGTCCCGGTTCGTGTAAGAACCGGGACTAAAGGGTTAGGGCTTTAGTAACGACCCTTTAGTCCCGGTTCGAAAACCGGGACAAAAGGCCCTTACAAACCGGGGTAAAAGCCCCTTTTCCTACTAGTGGGGGAGCCCAAAGGCACGACCGACGCCATCAAGGTGGAAATGGAGGTGACAAGCAGCAAGGATCCCGGCGACGTCGACGTGCAGGAGCTGACCTTCTTGACAGTTCCGCCCAAGCTGCTAGCCGGGGCTAAGCTTGTGTCCCTCCACATTCAGATTGACAAGCTCACGTCCTAAATATTTCTACAGTGCCTTCTGTTTATCTTAGTAATATGCTAATATAGGCATTACCTTGGTCTACTTTAGCTTAACAGATGGTTGGTTTTGGTGGCGATGCAGCAATTACTTCGACATCAGATCAGTAATTTCCAACAGTCGAACGGATATTTTGTGTCTGTTGGATATAAAGTTCCTTTGGGTAAGAAGTACTACTTGTCATCAAAATGGATAAAAGGTGATGTATGTAGACGTATTTTAGTTCTAGATACGTCCCTTTTTATACATTTTGATGACAAGCACTCCCTCCGTTCCACAGTACATGCCTTCCATTTGTCAAAATATAGATGTATCTAGACATGTTTTAGTATATAGGTACATCCATGATAGAGCCAATCGGATGGTTGAGAACACTACAATTCGTAGCTACAGATGCGTGTGTGACTCCCAGATGTAGAGGCCGGGGGTCATCATCCTCCTTTAAAAGAAAAAACAGACGCGTGTGTGAGAGGACGAGTGCGTGCGTGCACCTCTTCTCTTCCTGTATAACGTACTACTGTTTTTGTGGGTGGCACGATGGTGCGTGCGAGAAGTCCCGAGAGATAGGTTTAATGCGTCTGAAAAAAATACTAGCCTAGAGCTCGACATGCGGCTATTCCTGTCGAACACCCAATTAACCGTAAGATATGTATACGACGGTGCCAGTTATTGCACGTACACAACAGTACTCCCTCCTTTCCGGTTTATAGGGCTTAATTCAAAAATCTCACCAACCAAGATGGTGAGTGGTGGAATATTTTTTGTAGTTTGCAAAAGCACCTAATTAATGCTCTTGTTTTTCTAAAAAAATATGTCTATCAATGCATTAATTGCAATGCATGCATGCATAAAGTACATGCATTGGTCAATTTTCTCTTAATACTTGCATGCAATGATTTAATGCACCTTGGAATCTGAGCATGTGTTGGGGAACAACCAAATTGAGCCTTATAAAATGGAAAAACTAAAATTTTGAGATAAGCCCTATAAAACCGGAAAGGAGGGAGTAGAAAAAGAAGTACTCCATCCGGGAATAGTGCCGCACTTCGAAACTAGAACCGTCAATAAATTTTGAGCTTGTGTCTTGTCACATTCCAAATTACTCCACGCTATATTGAATTGCAAACCTGTTCACACCGATCACAACCTAAATGGTTTCCCACTTAGGAGCGTATTAGTACCACGCTATATTGAATTGCAAACCTGTTCACACCGATCACAACCTAAATGGTTTCCCACTTAGGAGCGTATTAGTACTCGGTTATAAATACTAGTATGCCAAGATGACTGCACATTCCTCCCCAACTCCTCATCCACAAAAACAAACAAGCCATTCAGCATCCTTCCCTTGCGTCTGCCATGGCCAGCGTGAGTTCTGGGTCGAGAGATTGCCACCAGGGAGAGGCGAGCATGGAAGCGGAATCACGAGAGATGTCCCGCCTCGCTGCGAGAGCAGCCGACATGTCCCGCCGCGCGGAAGTAGCAGCACAGAGGTCCCGCCGCGCCGTCTGTGCAGCAGACTGGTCCGGCCGCGCCGCGAAAGCAGCAGAGATGTCCCGCCGCGCCACAAATGCAGCAGAGATGTCCCGCCGCGCCGCGGCGGCCAGGGAAAATTTCTCGCGCGCACGCGACGACTGTTACAAGCGCATGCATGCGATCGTCCATAGCCAGATGGATCAGATCTCCGGCTGGGCGAGGTTGCAGGACAACATGAAAGCCTCATTTGAACAGGCTACCGGCGTCATCCGACAACTAAGGGAGGGCAATGAGAGGCTCCGGGCCGAGCACGACCTGCTGAGGGAGAAGATCATCTGAAGTGCAGACCAGCAGGAGGAGACCAGTGCCTTGTTGAAGAGGACCGGCGTCATCGTCAAGAAACTTATGGACAAGAATGACATGCTCCGCAACGAGCGCCAAAGGCTGGTGGAGGAATCCGTGGATGTTCTCAAGGAGCGTCTTGAGGACACGAAAGACTCATCGCCGCTCGCCGCGGAGACTAGTTCCCGCGGCCTGCAGCAACGCATCAAGAAAGTAGAGATCAGCGAGCCAGATCCTTGTCTTCCTTCTTCTTTTGCCCTTGTGTATTTCGGGCGTAGCCGCATGTGGCTTTTTTAATTATCTTTGATGTGGCGACCCTGGCGTTGCTGTTCTTCTAGTTACTGCTGGGCTTCCTTCAGTTTCCTGGTTTCTTTTGATGTAATAATCAGTTTAGGATGTGGATTGTGTCGTCGGTTGTGAAATGTTGGGTTCTAACACGGATGTTGGGCCTTTGTTGGCCTCTTGGGATGTTGCAATTTCAATCTGGTAGCTTTTAGTCCTTCGTGTTAGGCTGGAGTTGTGCTGAACTTCTTGTGAATTGTGGTGGTTTTCAGTAATGAAAATCGGAAGGGGCAAGCCCTTCTTTGATAACATAAAATTTAATCGTCCTTATATATTCATGAGTCTTGCTATAAGTCGCAGTAGATGCTATATAGGTCCGTCAGATCTTACATCAAGATCCGTGCTTTCAGATTTTCTTTTTTCTCTCTTAAATCTTAGTCGAGTGAGACATAGCCATGCCATTAAACAGAGGCTCGGGCGCCATTAATGTAGACCTTGGGAGAGAGGTGGATGGCAGATGGAGGTCAAAGGGCTCTCCTCCCGATAAGCACGCGCAGGGGTCTGATCGCACGCCTCTCGTACTCAAATAGCTACCCTGCACGGCGCCTCCTAGCTAATAAAAAATGGGGACGCGTGGCAGCACGTAAATGGTACTAGTAAGTAGAACGCCCACGGTTTCAATAATACTTGTGTTTCCGATTGTAACGTGACAGCACTTGTTCCAAAATGACTTTGTTGATTGTTAATGTGTGCGCCTTCGCAAATCGGACTGCAAATTT
The DNA here is from genome assembly GCF_018294505.1 of Triticum aestivum. Lineage (NCBI taxonomy): Eukaryota > Viridiplantae > Streptophyta > Magnoliopsida > Poales > Poaceae > Triticum > Triticum aestivum. The sequence continues at coordinate 69,389,935 of NC_057814.1, read as the reverse complement.
ACCACAGCATGTTGGTGCCATGTCATGGCACCAAGCCAAGTTTCGTTATTTTCATGCGTGTTTTGGATTTACAGGAATTAAAAAACTAAGTTTCTCAATGTTTCCAACCCAGCCACAACGCCCAGAATTTTGAATTTCATTCCCATTTCTTGCATGGAACCTAGAAATTTACCCGAGGACACACATGTGATTTTTCAACCAACTTTGGTGCACTGGAACATGTGCTTGTATTTCAAATTTGAATTATGCACACAAAGGTGACATGTTCCCTCCCAGAACCACGAGCCTTCTTGAGAGAAGCTCCGATTTGCAAGAAGCTTATACCAAAATTTGTTCCTATTCGGCCAATTTTTTTACCATGGCATGGTACTACCATGACATGACACCATGCCAAGTTTCATGATTTTAAAACCAAGTTTCTCAATGTTCTCGACCGAGCCATGATGCCTAGATGTTTGAATTTTATTCTCATTTTTTGCATGGGACCTACTCCCTCCTTCCATCTATATAGGGCCTAATGTGTTTTTCAAGACAGCCTTTGACTATTGACAAGATTAATAGCACATGAGATGTATACTATGAAAATTATATTATTGGAAGCTCCTTTGACATACAAATTTGAAGGTATGCTTTGTGTAAGTTGCATGTCATATATTATTGCTCTAACGTTTGGTCAAAGTTAGCCTCGAAAAACGCATTAGGACCTATATAGATGGAAGGAGGGAGTAGAAATTCACCTGATGACACAAATGTGATTTTTCAACCAACTATGGTGCACGGGAGCATGTGCTTGTAGTTCAAATTTGTATTATGCACATTAAATGACCAAAAACTCAATTAATGTGTAAATAAGGCCAAACGAAGCCGGAATAATTCCAAAATTTAACAGGGCACTCATGTAGTTCTATGTTGCCTTTGTAAATAAACTCAAGGGGGACAACGTATATCGTTTCGCACTCAAAGGTGGCACGTTCCCTCTCAGAACCACGAGCCTTCTTGAGAGAAGCTTCGGTTTGCAAGAAGCTTATACCAAAATCTGTTCCTATTTGGCCAATTTTTTTACCACAACATGGTAGTACCATGACATGACATCCATGCCAAGTTTCATGATTTTCAGACGTGTTTTGGATTTACAAGAATTTTAAAACCAAGTTTCTCAATGTTCTCGGCCGAGCCATGATGCCCAGATGTTTTAATTTTATTCTCATTTCTTGCATGGGACCTATAAATTCACCCGAGGACACAAATGTGATTTTTCAACCAACTTTGGTGCACGAGAGCATGTGCTTGTAGTTCAAATTTGACTTATGCACATTAAATGACCAGAAACTCAATTAATGTATAAAAACGACAAACGAACCCGGAATAATTCCAAAATTTAACAGGGCACTAATGTAGTTCTATGTTGCCTTTGTTAAGAAACTCAAGGGGGGCACCGTATATCGTTTCACACTCAAAGGTGGCACGTTCCCTCTTAGAACCACGAGCTTCCAAATCGGCCCAATTTTTTACCACAACATGTTAGTGCCATGACATGACACCATGCCAAGTTTCATGATTTCCAGGCGAGTTTTGGACTTACATGAATTTAAAATCAAAGTTTCTCGATGTTCTCGGCCGAGTCATGACGCCCAGATGTTTGAATTTCATTCTCATTTCTTCCATGGGACCTAGAAATTCAACCAAGGACACACATGTGATTTGTCAACCAACTTTGGTGCACCGGAGCATGTGCATGCAATTCATATTTAGGTTATGCACATTAAAAGTCCAGAAACTCAATTAATGTATAAAAAGGCCAAATGAACCCGAAATAATTCCAAATTTTAACAGGGCACTCATACAGTTCTATGTTGCCTCTGTAAATAAAATCAGGGGGGAGGCAGTGTATATTGTTTCGCACACAAAGGTGACACGTTCCCTCTCGGACCCACAAGGCTTGTTGAGAGAATCTCTAGTTTTGCAAGAGGCTTATACCAAAACTTGTCCCAATTCAGCCAAAAATTATGGGATAATTAGATTTATGACCCTAGTTGTGTCCCACTCGTCTGTTTTACCCCTAATTCCCAAAAGTCACCGGTTCTGTCCAAGTCACTTTGCTCCTCTTATGCTTTTGCCCTTTGACCGTCAGTTTGAAAACTTCATAACTAATTCATACTGAATCAGAAAAATGCAAATAAGATACCAAAATGTTCAGAAAAACATCACCTATATGTCAGTGTCATTTGCATTCATGAAAAAAGTGTTGGAAAGTGCACATCCGAGTTTTATCTCTTTTGATACCACCATGAATAGTGAACTCTAAAAAAATTCAAAACAATTCAAAAAAAATATGGTGGCGAAGAGCAACAAATGTTCTAAGTGCTTGCCAAGTTTCATTAGGGAACGACATTCGTGGAAGTCGTGTCAAAAAAATAATCTATTTTGGAGTGCTGATTGTTTTTTTTTGCCACGGCACCCACGAATGTTATTCCCTCATGAAACTTGGCAGACACTTAAAACATTTGTCATTCTTTGCCACCGAATTTTTTTAAAATTTTTTGATATTTTTTAGATTTTACTATTCATGGTGGTAGCATAAGAGCTAAAACTCGGATGGGCACTTTCCAACACTTTTTTCATGAATGCAAATGACACTGACATATAGGTGATGTTTTTCTGAACATTTTGGTATCTTATTTGCATTTTTCTGATTTAGTATGAATTAGTTATGAAGTTTTCAAACTGATGGTCAAACGGTCAAAGGGCAAAAGCATAATAGGAGCAAAGTGACTTGGACAGAACCAGTGACTTTTGGGAATTAGGGGTAAAACAGACGAGTGGGACACAACTAGGGGCATCAATCTAATTATCCCAAATATTATATGTATGAAAACAGGGTTTAGATTATCCCAAACATCTTGCTACCTAGACCAATAATGTACTATGATTTGAACTCAACATAAAATGGATACAAATATTTGAATTGGAGAGCATATGGTACATGTAGTTCATAGTGAAATATGATTACTACTATATGTATGTTTTTTGTTATCAAGATAATATTTAAATTATTGTATAACTTGACAACAATCGTATTCAAACAAGGAAAATTGATTCAAATTTAGTCCATATGGTAGACGACAATATATATGTTCACATGGTGGAGTAAAATGTTCATATATGATGGAAGATCAAAATGTACGACTACATCAATTATAAACCGCAAGGTCACCTAACAATATATTCGAATTCAACATAATGTGGATTCAAAAATTGAAATTCGAGATCTTGGCATCTGTAATCATATAAAAAGGGACATTACTCTTTCTTTGGTGGGAATTGATTTGTTTTTTGTTGTTGCTGAGGGAAGTGTGAATCGATTTGGTACTGTGTAGGGTAATCTTGTTCTCCCGATTTTTTTACATTTTTCTTGTAGTTTTTTCAATGGCATCTATAGCAATATAGTAAAAGGGGACATGACTCTCTTGTGTCTTGTATGAATTGTTTTTTTACACGTTAAGTTTGTTCTGCCGAACAAGGAATCCGCACCTTGTTATCCCGAAATTTTCAAACTCGAGTATCTTTTGTCTCACCTGCTTTGAAACTCCCGCTTCTTCAACCCGCACCGCGCCTTGTTATCCCGAAATTTGGACGCACGCGAGAACTCCCTCCTCATTTGAAATTGCTCCTGCAGCCCACACACGCGAAATCCCCCTTCTACCCCTCAGCCGGAAATGAAGCTCCACATCGCGGTGTCAAAACCGGTGGGGGTACGCTGGTAACTTACCCTACATTTCGGACAAGCGAGTCCCTAAGCTTGGCTCCCCCTCCCCCTTCGCCCCCCCGCCCCATTCGTACACCGAGGCCGCCAGAACCCGCGAAACCCCACGCTCCTCCGCCGGCCTCCCGACCGCCGCCCAGCCGGAGACTCTTCCCCGACTACGTCGTCCACCGCAACAGCTCGCCGTCCCTCATCCACCGCACTGGATGAGGATCCGTTGTCGATCTCGTCGTCCCGCCGGATCAGCCGCCCCGTCCTCCACCTCCAAGGAGCTGCCCCAACGTTCGCCTCGTCTATCGTGCCACCTCTATCCCCATAGCACCGTCTTGACCTGTCCCATCGGAACCGCAGCACCCTCACCAATTCCTCCGATGAAGCCGAGGCCAACTCGGCGCCACCAAGGAGGTTCTGCACTCATCGCTGCATTTTATCTTTTATTCAATTTCAATCTCATGGGGCTGCCAGTGCTCGATACCGAGCAGACATGGCGTGTCTCCATCGATGGTGCCGTCGCCGGCCACATCATCGACGGCGTCTCTCCCCCATGTCGTTGCTTCCTCGACGGCGACTTCCACAACGGCACTAGCTGCAGCTGCTCCGGCTCTCGCTCGCGCTGCGTCTCTGTTCTTGTTGTCAGTCGCGCTGCTGCACTGCTCCTGCTTTCTTTCGTGCTGCTGCTCTGCTCTTGCTCTCGCTTGCACTGCTGCTGCTGCTGCACGACCTCCGGCAGCTACAGGAGTTGCCGCTTTAGCACTCGCTCGCGGTGCTACTGCACGACTTGCTCTCTGCTAGTGCGTTCCCTGCTCGAGCGTCTGCTGATTTAGATCACTGCTTCTCTGCTACTAGTGCTCGAACGCCCTAAACATCTATTGCAATGCTCTGTTACTAGTTCAATCAGTTTCGACAGTAAAATTTAGTTTTGATTGTGAAGTTCATTTTCTTTAGTTAAGTTCAGAGTGAACAGTACTTACAGCATCTGCCGGAGCGGCCGTGGCGCGGCTGATGCGTTTTACATCTAGCACTTTTTGGTGATGTATTTTACGTCATCTATTGCAGATGATATTAGGGTCCCACTTCTGATTAACGTTGTCTGTCTTGTCATGCTTCAGCCTCGTCGCCGTACACCTTAGCGGAGCTGCTCCAACGACGGAACCGTCCATCACAGCGGAGCAGTACCCTCGGCGCCGTTTCCAGAGGCCTCAGATCTTCTTCCCCGCCTCCGACAGTCACACCAGCATCATCACTATCCTCCACGTCGAACCCAATGATGCTGATGTCCACAAGGCTATGCCAAAGAGGTTGTACACTCGTCACATCACTTTGTTTCTCCATTCCTCTGTTCTTCCAATTCATGTGAGCCAAACACCCAGGTTGACTGAAATCCTATGTTTCCAAATGCTCTGTTTTGCACGTGCATTCCTATCCTATTCCTGTGTTTTTCCTGTCCCTGCGTTTATAGAATCCTCCAATTCTAAGGAGCCCTTACAGATTTACTTCATTTTCAGATAGGCGTCAAAGAAAACTCTGTGTGTTATGTCCTGCTCCTGCCGTGCCGTCATCCACCCCACCAGAGGTGCACCACCGATAGAAGCGTTCACTGCAGCAGAGAGCCCCCCTGCAGACTTCCTTTCGCTCCCTCAGATCATCTTCCCCGTTGCCGGCAGCCACGCCAACTGCATTACCATCATCGACTGAGCAGATGAACCTGAGGACTAGACAGTTCCGGAAGAGAGGTCGCAGTCTTTCATGTTTGCTTACGTTATACATCGGTTATTATTACCTGCACTTTATTGCTCAATCTTGAGTTTTGAATTGCCCATGGGTCTCATATCGAGCCAGCAACGAATAGTATCTGCCTACTATCTGGTTCATCTGGGGTCTTCTATGTGGTTCATGTTGGGTGGGCAACAAACAATAGATGATCCATTGCCTATCTTTTTAAACTGAAGCTATAATCTACCACCTATCATTAGTTTTGGATCCATCCACTCGTTTGCTACCATCAGTCTTGATTTTTGCATGCACCCCTTAGGCCTTACAAAATCTAACTATTTTTTTATTATGCATGTCAGATATTATACATAATGTCATGTAGACGCCGCTCCATGGTGGGCGAAGTGCCCCCCTCCTGCATTTCCAGATTGTATTCCAGAGGAAGATAACTGTTCAGATGGAGATTCAAAAGGAGCCGACCACGCCTGTTTACCACCTGAGGTGTTTGCTCTAACCTGGCATGCTGATGTTGGTCGTATCATGCATATGGCGCCTTGCATTGCTTACATTATACATCTTATATGTCATCAGGTTAGTTTAGATTTGCTTTGTGTGAATGCCACCTGTTTGGTTTCTATATCATACTCCCACCATTCCTAAATATTTGTCTTTTTAGAGATTTCAACAAGTGACTACATACGGAACAAAATGAGTGAATCTACACTCTAAAATATGTCTATATACATCCGTATGTGGTAGTCCATTTGAAATCTCTAAAAAGACAAATATTTAGGAACGGAGGGAGTATATGGGAATTATGCAATGCCATCTTCTTTAGCCAACCATCATATACGTGAATCATTAAATGCCATCCTATTTAGCCAGTCATCGTATATGTGAATTGTATTGTGCCATATTTTTCTCCATAATGTATTCCATTTGTCAACAATGTTTATACATTCATCTACTCTTCCTGTGCATCAGCCATTTGAATCGGTCATGGGAAAATCTGGAGTGAAAACAAGGTCTTATGAGCAGTCAGTGCTACCTGTCGATGCAGATTTCTTGCTGGTTATAGATAGCTCCTCAGAGGAGGATTTAGAGAGAGATGACCAGTCGTATTCCCCTCCCCCCCGAGGTGCATGCTCTAACTTGGCTGGGTTATATTCCTCATATCATGCATATGGTGTCTTTCATTGCCATGCCAGCTGCTTAGATTAGACATGCTTTGTGTGAATGCCTCCTGTTTGCTTTCTATATCAGATTGTGAATTATGCAATGCCATGTTTTTCAGCCAGTTATCATATATGTGAATTATGCACCGCCATGGAGCCAGGCATCATATATGTGAATTATCTCATGCCATCTTTTTTTTCATTACGTATTCCATTTGTCGACAATCTGTGTATATTGAACTACTCTTCATGTGTATCAGCCATTTGAGCCGGTTATGGAAAAATCTGGAGTGAAAACAAGGTCTTCAGAGCAGGCAATGGTACCTGTTGAAGCATATATCTCGATGGTTACAGGGAGCTCCTCAGAGGAGGATTCAGAGACAGATGACCAGTCCTATATCCCACCTGAGGTGTATGCTCTAAGTTGCAATGTTTATATTTCTCATATGATGCATATGGTGTCTTGCATTGCTTAGTTTAGACATCATATGCACAATATTCAATTCTATCTGCTTAGTTTAGAGATCATACATGCGAGTGCCAGCTGCTTAGTATATGAATCAATTATGTCAATTATATCATGACATCCTGTATACTCAGATAACATGTATGTGAATTATTTCATCCCAACCTATTTTAGAAAGACATCATATAGTTTTGTCATGTCATCCTGTTTAGGTACTCATCAAATGTTGAATTATGCCATTATAACCTGTTAAGTTATCCATCATATATCTGAAACTGTGTCATGCTATCCTGTTTAGTTAGGCATCATATATGTGAAATTGTGTCATGCTGTCCTGTTTAGTTAGACAACATATATGTGAATTACCACATCTGTCTATCATACAATGTCTGTACTTTCAATTTCTTTTCTTGTTTATCAGCCATTTGAATTGGAGGGGGTGATGGCAGTATCTAAGGGAGCAAAAACCCGTTCTTCGCAAAAGACAGTGCTACCCGTCGATGCAGATAGAACCATGGTTGTACTGGCCCACAAACTAGCCCCACCACACAGAATCGAGACTCTTCCAGATTGCACACTTACACCGTTGGGCAGAGAACCAGCTACAACCCATCTAACCGCAACCCCAGTGGATAGTAACCCACTTATAGTTGACAAAGCACCATGTCCACCACAGAGTACCCCCACACGAGCAGTTTGTAAAGCTACTGCAGTGCCCAAAGCATGAAGACCACCACAGCTAACCCAAACTCCACATTTAAAGCAGAAGAGCAACTATTCTCAGGTCAGATTCCATAGCTATGGTCCATACTCCTTTGCTGTTGCATCACTGTATTTACTCATACCAACTACTTTCGAATTTGAAGGATCCACTCCAATGGCGCAACAGGTATGTTTTAAACCTATTTCTTTAACTGGATTGCTGTTCTAACTTCTTGCTCTATGTTGATTTCAGTTTAAGTTGTATAAATAGTTATGTTCTCATGTGATGCACATTACAAGTGCTGCCAATGCTGTGTAGTTTCTCACACTTATATTCTATCTATGCTGCCGTGTCTTAAAAATATATGAGTTGAACTGTGTCTCTATCATGATTAGGGAACATAAACTAGAATGATATGGACAATACAGTGACCATAGTACATAGATATATGTTTGTTTCATGCTGTTATCCTGTCCACCTTACTACTCAACCGGTTTACAAGCTAAACCTGTGATGTGTCTGCTTGTTTCTCTTGTAGTATGCAAACAGAATATTGGAGAAGAGCACCCCACTATGCAATGGTAGAGAAAGTAATGCAGATAAGGTTCAAGATAGTGAGACAACCCTGTTGGTCTCCAAGAAAGGTGATAAAAACGATCTTGTAGACAGTGAGAAAACCCCACAGTCGTGCGTTGATGTAGTGTTTGAGTTACTGGCCAGTACCGCTGGCACAAGCTCTTCGAACTCGCTGCCTGAATCACTTCGGCTTCTTCAGTCTCAGCTTCAAGCTGAAAGGCATCAGTCAGCTGTGCTGCGGCAAGAAGCCGAAGGACTGAGGAAGTCCCTGCAGAATTCAGATGCGTACTTTCTTGTGCAACAGCAAGTGCTGGAGGATTTAAGCGCCAAACAAGAGAAAGTTAATAAGCTTGCTAAGCATCTTGGCAGCATTATGGGTACCCAGGATATTGTTTCTTGAACTCTTCTGAAGTGGTTTCAGTTCTGGACTTGTTTTGCTGCGGCGTTTATATGCTGCTTTGTTCCCTATATTTGCACTGGTGGCGAACTTTGATGCCCAGTGGATGTAATATGTGTAATAGCCGTGATAGCCTAGCATAAGTTGCTTGCTTATTTATTTCCTTGTTGTCTTGTTTATTTGTTTGCTTGTAGTCAGTGCAGTTCTTTTTCCGCGGTTTGCAAGTGGCTGCGATAACCTATTTTTTTAAACTAGGCCACAATAACCATGGGCTAATATTTTCTGTAGTGACACTGGGCCTCCTACGGGCCGTAGAAATAGTGGGCCTTCTACGGGCCGTACAAACAGTAGGCCTTCTACGGGCCATAGAAACAATGGGCCTTCTACGGGCCGTAGAAACAATGGGCCTTCTATGGGCCGTATCATCAATTGGCCTTATACGGGCCGTATGATCGATTGGCCAAACATGGGCCAATAACAGGCCGCATTATGGCCGTAAACGGGCTAGAGTTGGAATCGTCCGTTCATGGCCCGACCATAACGGGCCATCGTTAATAGGCCATATTTTATGACGCTATGAAAACGGCCCAACGTATTAACGGACCACAAACGGCCCGACTGTAACCACGGGCTGAATTTGGCCCACAAGCAGAAAATGACAGTAACGGGCCGTAGGTAAACGAATGCTGGAAATGAGCCCAAGAATAAATGGGCTCTGAGAAGGCCGAAAGATAACATGGGCTGGAAACGGCCCAACGGAATAACGGGCCGTTAATGGGTATAAAGTGATACACTGTTCATTACGGGCCAATTTCACCACGGGCCGTGAATGGGTGTAAAGTGATACACTGTTCATTACGGGCCAGTTTCACCACGGGCCGTTAATAGGCCAAGGGTTACATAGGGCCTCATATGGGCCGAAAGACGTCATGGGCCATACATGGGCCAGAAGTGAAAACGGGCTGGAATCATACTGGATGGCCCAGATGACGCTACTGGGCCTAATTCGGATAGGGCGTAACGGGCCTTGGGTTATCGGGCTGTAAATAGGCTATATGCGAACAGGACGTTAACAGGCTTTCCATGGGCCGGCCCGCCACCTTTTGACCAAGTCAAACAGGCCGGCCTTTTCACAGGAATGGGCCTCTGTTGGGCCGTGCCACGTGTCGACATATCATAGGCGCCTTCTGTCCAATGAGTGGATGACATCTGTCCCAACGATGAGCCGACACGTGTTTGCTCCAGCCACTGATGATTTTACACGTGGAAAATCCCCATTGGTCGGGGCTGTTAACGGGTTATCGGATCAAAACCCCGACCCGATAGCTTAACGGCGTTCTGTTACGGTGGATGCCACGTGTCGGGCACCCTTGACGAAAGCACTTCTGTGACGCACGCCTCTACTATGACACGTGTGTGCCTCTACTACGACACGTGCGCGCCTCTACATCCACCAGTATATATGTACGTACATGTTCGCGACCAGAATGACAACGCTACGTACGCTTCGACCAGGTGGGTCCCGACTATCAGGCACTTCCTTGCGTGCGAAGATGTAGCTGGTGTGTCCCAGCAGTCAGGGGGGCGAATCGTTTTGTTTTTTTTGCCCGGACGCACTTCCTAGCGTGCGAAGGTGTAGCTGGTGGGTCCCAGCAGTCAGGGGGGAAACTCTTTTTTGCGAAATACGGTGGCCCGTCCGGTGGGTCCCCGCTCTCAGTTGGAGGAATAATTATTTTGCGCGTAATAAGGAGGCACTTCCTTGCTGCGGCCGTGGACCCAGCTGTCAGCGTCTCCACGCACAGTACTCTTCCGATGGAAGTCGGTCGTTGACCACATTGACCACGCCGCGCCGAGAGCACCACGGCGGTGGACGACGGTGAGGCCTAGGAAGGGGACGACACGGAGGCAGGGAAGACTCGGCAGTTGTTTCCCACGCGGAGGGGAGTACGACTGTACGAGGGTTTACTGGTTCGTCTACCGTCGCCGGAGAATAACAGCAGGTGTGGGTGAGTAGAGGGATGGCTAGGCCAGCGATGGGAGTACGGTGGAGCGGTGAGGCCTGCGCGGCAGCACAGCCGGCCGCGGGAAGGAGGGAGCAGGCAGTCCCGCCGGCGCTTGTTTGAGCGGCTGGAGCAGGAAGAGCAGAGATTGAAGAAGCACGACGGCCGTTGGATGAACATCCAACAATCAGTGCTTGTGCGTCAACCTTTTTTTTAGGAAAGCCTCAAATCTGTGGAAAACAGCATAGAGCCCATCTGCCATTATTTCTAATAATTTACAGCCCATTTGCTAATTTTTAAGGTTTTTTTTGGAGCCCATATTCTTTTTGTTAGCATTACAGCCCATATTGTGGCCACGGTTAAAAAATTATACGAAATGTTGCATATTTCGGTGCGGTCCGAACTGTTTTTAACCCCAAAATTTCGACTCACATTCAAACTGATTTTAAAAAAAAATGTATATCAATATAAAATCCAACAAATTCTCCACGCATAAAAATTAATGTAATTTAAAATCTTGAAATGAAAAAAAAAAGATATTTGAAACTAATTGTCGGTTTGATGTTTTTAAAAAATGTACAACCCATCTCTCATTACTGATGGGCCATTTTCTCGGCCAGCCGAATGAAAGCTCTCCTCGTCTTGAAAGATTTGCAGCCCAACAGGCCTGACAAAGGGACTTACTTGGCAAATCACAAAAAAACTGGGCTGTGGCCGTGGACCCAGCTGTCAGCCTCTTCACGTACAGTACTCTTCCGATGGAAGTCGTTCCTTGACCACGTTGATCACGCCGCGCGGAGAGCACCACGGCGGTGGACGACGGCGAGGCCTAGGAAGGGGACGACACGGAGCCGAGGAAGACGCGGCGGTGGAAGCCCGCGCGGAGAGGAGTACGAGGGTTCACTGGTTCGGCTGCGGTGTGAGGCTGCCGTCGCCGTAGGGCCTGGGCAGCGGTGGGAATAGTAGGGGGCGGTGAGGCCTCTGCGGCAGCACAGCCGTCCATGGGAGGCAGGAGCATGCGGCACGACCGGCGCTGCTTTGGGCGGCTGGAGCAAGAAGACCAGAGGTTGAAGAAGCACTACGGCCATTGGATGGACATCGTACGGTCACTGGAGCTAGAATCGTTCATATTGACTAAGTTGACAAAGCCCTTCGTCCCCGTCAACTTAGTAGGCCCACAAGTCAGCCTCCCACCAAGGTGGGTCCCAGCTAGCCAGGGGAGTATTCATTTTTTTGTGCGTAATAAGGAGGCACTTCCGGTGGGTCCGAGCTGACAGGGGGGGGAACGTTTTTTTACGAAATACGGTGGCCCGTCCGGTGGGTCCCAGCAGTCAGGGGGAAATGATTTTTTTCGCAAAATACTGTTGGCCCGTCCGGTGGGTCCCGCTGTCAGGTGGAGGAATAATTATTTTCCGCGTAATAAGGAGGCACTTCCTTGCGGCTGCCGTGGACCCAGCTGTCAGCCTCTCCACGTACAGTACTCTTCCGATGGAAATCGGTTGTTGACCACATTGACCACGCCGCGCCGAGAGCACCACGGCGGTGGATGACGGCGAGGCCTAGGAAGGGGACGACGCGGAGCCTGGCAAGACGCGGCAGTGGATGCCCACGCGGAGAGGAGTACGAGCGTTCACTGCTTCGGCTGCGGTGTGAGGCTGCCGTCGCCGCAGAATAACAAGGGGTGTGGGTGAGTGGAGGGATGGCTTAGCCAGTGGTGGGAGTAGTATGGGGGCGGTGAGGCCTCCGCGGTAGCACAGCCGGCCACGGGAGGCAGGAGCAGGCGGCACGACCGGCGCAGCTTTGGGCGGCTGGAGCAAGAAGACCAGAGGTTGAAGAAGCACTATGGCTGTTGGATGGACATCATACGGTCACTGGAGTATTGACTAAGTTGACGAAGCCCTCCGTCCCCGTCAACTTAGTAGGCCCACAAGTCAGCCCAACAATATGGTGGGTCCCAGCTAGCAGGGGGTATTCATTTTTTGGGCATAATAAGGAGGCACTTCCTTGCGTGCGAAGATATTGCTGGTGGGTCTGAACTGTCAGCGGGGGGAACGTTTTTTCACGAAATACAGAGGCCCTTCCTGTAGGTCCTAGCTATCAGGTGGAGGAATCATTATTTTGCGCGTAATAAGGAGGCATTTCCTTGCGCGCGCCCGTGGACCCACATGTCAGCCTCTCCACGTACAGTCCACTTCTGATGGATGTCGTTCATTGACCATGTTGACCAGGCCGCGCCGAGAGCACCAGGGCGGTGGACGACGGCGAGGCCTAGGAAGGGAACGACACGGAGCCAGGGAATACTCGGCAGTTGTTTCCCACGCGGAGGAGTACGAGGGTTTACTGGTTCGTCTGCCATCGCTAGTGTGGTGGGGCCGTGAGGCCTGCGCGGCAGCATAGCCGGCCGCGGGAGGAGGGAGCAGGCAGTCCCGCCGGCGCTTGTTTGAGCGGCAGGAGCACGAAGAGCAGAGATTGAAGAAGCACGACACCCGTTGGATGGACATCCAACAGTCACTGCTCCCGTGTGTTGACTAAGTTTACAGGGCGTTGCGTGTGCGTCAACCTTTTTTTTATGAAAGCATATGCGTCAACCTATAGTAGGCGCACAAGTCAGCCTCAAATCTGTGGAAAATAGCATACAGCCCATCTGCTATTATTTGTAATAATGTACAACCCATTTGCTAATTCTTAAGAATTTTTTTGGAGCCCATCTTCTTTTTGTTAGCATTACACCCCATATTGTGGCCACGGTTAAAAAGTATACGAAATTTTGCATATTTCGGTGCGGTCAACTGTTTTTAATCCAGAAATATCGATTCACATTCAAACTATTTTGAAAAATAACTTATATAAATATAAAATCCAAATAATTGTCCACGCATAAAAATCAATGGAATTTAAGATCTTGTTATGAAAAAAATTTGAAACTAATTCCCGGTTTGATGTGTTTTAAAAATGTACAGCCCATTTCTGGGCAAACCGAAAGAAACTCTCCTTGTCTTGAAAGATTTGCAGCCTAGCAGGGCCGATAAAGCAAGTAGGCCTTGTTTGGATATTTCTTTTAAAAAATAGAACTAGGCTAGCCATTTTCAGGAAGAAAAAAACACAACTGGTCTCATGATGTGGTAAACATAAATAAAACCCTGGCTAGACGGGCCACAGCCCCCGCACAGGCCCGTTGTTACCCTGATCCGTCGCTAAAACTAGTATAAATAACAACTGCTTGTTCCTAAAAAAACTGCGCGACTTGCTGGGTCCCTGGTGTGAGCCGCTCGTAGTGTAATTCTCTCGTTTATTGACTACGTTGACAATGGCGTGAGCCCCAGATGTCCAACTATTAGGAGGAACCATATTTTTGGGCTTGTACTATGGAGGCACTTGCTTGCGTACTGCCATGACGCTGGAGGGTCCCTACTGTCATCCTCTCCACGTACAGTCATCTCCTTGTTCCTCTCGGTTGTTGACGACGTTGACAACGCAAGAGGGCGGCGCAGCACGCACGGCGAGCGAACCAAGGCCGCAAGGCGGATGACGATGGGGAGGCCTCGGACAGAACGAACAGGAGCCGTTGAAGATGCGCCGGTCCAGTCGTAGGCGGAGGGCAGTACGAGGGTTGACTGGTTCGGGCGCGGGTGCGTGTTGGGGCTGACGTCGCCGGAGAATAACAGGACGTGTGGGGGAATAGAGGGAGGGACTGGCCAACATTGGAGGGTACGTACGGTAGGTAGGCGGAGGCGCAGCCAGCCATGGGAGGCGGGAGCAGGCGGAGCCGACGGGGTGGTTTGGTTTGGGCGGCTGGAGGAAGAAGAAGACAAGAGATAGAAGATACACGACAGATGTTGGATGTCAATCCAACGACTGGTAGGCAGAATCGTTTGTTGACTAGCTAGTAAGTCGACACCACCTTGGATAGGCTATTTCCTCGCGGGTCCCAAATGTCAGAATCCAAAACTGTCACGGTCATGCAGCCTTTCCTATGAAAATTTACAGCCCATTTGATGTGCTAGTTCGAAATAAGTTTGTGGGTGCTGGTGGGGGCTAATCACTTGGCTTTTGTAATGCACAGTGAGCTCAAGCAGCCGGCAAGAGTGATGTTATTTCCCTTGGTTGGGATTTGTTACAATATTTCACTCTAAATTAAACGAATGGCAAGCCATTTGCCTTGTTTCAAAGAAAATATGACAGTCACAGCCGAGTTGAAAAGGGCAGGAACATCTAACTCCAGCTTACAAACTGTATAAAAGCACGAGGGTTAATTGTTCATCAGGTTTACAAAAAAAACCAGATTGAAAAGGGCAACAACATCTAACTCCAGCGCTGTTTTCGGCAGTCACAGTCAAATGGATTGGTCAGGTCCATAGAATGAACATCCTGGGTCATAAAATTTACTGGATTATGACCACAATATGTTGTAAATAGAAGCCCGGCACGTTCAGAAGCTCTTTTGCCCACCTGAAACTCCTTTTTTTGCTCTTCGACATACCCATCCGTCAAAACCATGCTGCTGATAAACTTAAGCCTGATGGACAATAGTAACCTCGCATTCAGCAGGAAGAATGTGACAAATATTGTGTTTGCACGGTTGGCTACATATCGTTCTAGCGTTATTGTCTTCAATCGAATCTCATGAGAAGTGAGAAAATCCCGATGCTTACGAATCCAACGATTGGTTATAACTTTCTTACCCCGTCCTGTTGCGTAAATAGACATGAAGATTGAAAACAGTTAAGGTCTAAAAGAAGAGTGTCGAAAGAGCAACAGCTGAACGGTTAATTCTAGTACACTATATGCGGGCTTCCAATGTGCGTGAAATTATCACCTTTATATACAACTTCTCCAGACATGGAAAGCATTGCAGCAAGCCAATAATCTTGTTCAGATCAAAACTATTCATTTGGATATATAAGATCTTGACAGAATCTAGCACCATTGATAGGCCATCCATGGAGAAACTCTTCATTGAGCATAGAACATAATATTAGTACAAAATGTGTACTGCAAGATGATATATAAATTATGCGCAGAAATTTAAAATGCAGCTTATGGTTACAAGTGTAGATGATAATATAAAGTACCTGAAGAACTGTGGAGCCAAACACCATATTGAAATGAGCACAGAGATCATGTATTACACCCAAGGTCTCCAGTTTAGGCGCAGAGAGAATGGTTATTTGCAACGGTGAATAACTAGAATCAAGGATCAACCTTTGAAGTGAAGGGGCATCTTGGACGATGAGCTGCCTTCTGTCAAAAGAAATTCCAATTCTTACAAGGTTAGGCGACTTTATTTGGAGACAACCGATTCTAACTATAAAAACAAGCACCAAGCACTCCAGCGCAGGGCAACTGGAGTGGATGATGCTGTGCAATTAGGCCTCCGATATACGAAGACGCACAAGTGAAAGTTTCTTGAAAATGGGAGTCTAAGGTTTAGTACCAGATAGCCTGGTAGGTAGCACAGCGCAAAGGTGGCGGTGTGGAGAGAGGACAAAAACCGCGAGATGGACATCGGTGCTCAGGGCACAAGTTCATGGCGTTCGGTATGTGGTATGTGATTTCCAGGGGAATAGTAGAACTCAAGCAGTTGTAGTTCTGTGAATTCAGGGGATTTCAGCCAGGCGTCCATCGTGCAGGGCATGGCATGCTTGCTCAGGTAGCATGACGGGATGCAGAGGCTTTGAACAAAGCCCTGGTGGGAGGAGATGATGGCTCTGGGGATTTCAAAATCCTTGAAGAGAGGTAGCTGATGACACTCGAGTTTAAGGGGCACGGCGAGCCATAGAGGGCGCCACCGAATTGAGAGGACTTGGGTGCGGTAGCAATCCTTGGTGGGGAGAAGCGAGATGATCTCCCCAAGGACGGCGTCCGGGAGATCACTGATGCGGTCCACCCGAGATTCTACGGGTTCCTGGGATCCGGTGGGGGCGGGGTCGCCGCTTCTCCCCGCGCTACCGGGTGCGGGATCTACAACAGGCGTCACCGCTGGCGGGAGCCTCATCTTCTTGGCGCTGGGGTCAGCCGACTCCATTTTCCTCGAGGGCGTCGCATCGCGCTCACGGATTTGAGAAGAGTAACGAATAACGAGCCTAGTTGTAGTGCGAGCGAAGAAGAAGGGGAGCTGGGGGTTTTCTGTAGGAGTGAGGAAGAAGGGGAGCTGGGGTTTTTTGTAGGAGTGAGGTGAGGAATTTGGGGTACGAGTGGAGCGAGCTGACGTGAGGTGGGTGGGAGTGAGGAGGAAGAAGAGCACCCAGTTTGGATGGGCTTTTGAATTGATTTTACTATTTACTAGTGTGGATGGGCTGTTTTGTCTTGGGCCCAGAGAAACAATTACTACTAGTACAGTGGAGACACTCTATAGCTACCCAGAAAAACAATTACTACTAGTACAGTGGAGACACTCTACCGCTTCTGGCTCCTCCTAGGTCATTGAAACATCTCCCTCTACTGAATGCCGTTATACTTTTGTTCACCGACATGCGGGCCATGCAGCGCGCGGGCCCAAATGCCATCCACCAAATTAGAAGTCAGTATGCAGGCGGAGAGTCACCCCGGTCGTAGCGCGGCAGTAACAAGCCGTCGTATCACAAAACCCCACCTCCCCGCAGTCTAAGTTTGATGGACGAAGCAACCATCATTTCACTCTTCGCTGAATCCCCTTCTCCCTCACCGTCTTCAAGAAAGGCAACACTCACATCTGCCACTGTTCTTCTCTCTGAACGAAGGGAAGGTAAGCGGATCCGTGATGCTGGTATATTTTCGTTCAGAGAAAAAAAGAACTTTTGCAAAGCAGTAACCGATCCTCACTCTCTTTTTTGTTTCATTGTCATTGCGATTGTGTTTTCCTTTCAGTGGTCTCCTAGTATTCGTCAGTTTCATGATGGACCAAGGAGAACCAGGCAAAGATCTGCCGATATTGGAGCAGATGCGAGAGGCTGATCCCCACGAGACAGAGAGCTCCAAGAAGATGGAGGCAACCACCGAGCTGACCCCAGATACGCTCACGGCCACTACTGAGATGGTCAACGCCCCGTTTGAGGTTACATCCCCCGTGGCACTGCAGGAGCAGTTTTCCCCCTTCGAGGATGTGTCCCCCCTCCCCGCTGAGCTGCCCAAGGTGATTTCCTTCTTTGCCGATCTCGATTGTGATTTTTCATCTAAGTATGTGGTGATTTTTTTAGAAAAGGAAGTATGTGGTGATTAATAATGCAAAATTTTATTAGCTTCGATGCCATGCTATAAATAGTGGTTTAAATAACTTGTGTTTCTTATACTGAAAAGTAATTCAGAATTTGTTTCTGTTTCAATTAGAGCCCTGATGCAGACTAGGATTGTGTGGTTGTACATGTCACTCGCTATGAGGTGGACGACCTGAATATACGCACTGGGAAAACAGAGTTCTTAGGCTGTTGGATCCTGGAAGCCTTTTGCGGTTATACCAATGAAGAGTTGTATTCCAGCCTCACTGTTGTCAGGCGTGTTGTCCAGGGTGTACTGAAGCACAAGAAGTTCAAAGCTACTCCTTCGTTTGTGAGGCATGCCTCCACAAACAAGTTTATCAGTGTTAACGCCACAAGGTTGTCTTCATGAAGGTTCACATGATTGAGCTATTGCGGGACGTCCTCGATGATGTTCATGGCAAGGTCCGTCTTGTGTCCAGCCCAAATTAGATCGAGGCATGAAATAGTTGCCCCAGCTAGTGTTTAATAGTAGTTTGGATTGTGTCTAATTATCCGAACCTTGCCTGTTATCGACCACTCTGGGGCTAGTACTCTGTTTGAATCCGTCTATGGGAACTGCTGCTACTCTTGTGTGCCCATGAATCATGTGAGAACCATCGTAATTGTTGCCGAAACAGATGTGTCCTCACTAGTTTTTTCATGAATATGGCATGGTAAGACATAAGTTGTCACGGTTTATCATACGAGCAGTGTGTGTTTTGATGAAATAGAGCATTCGTTCGAGAACCGTGCGCTGACGTATACATAAGTACTTGTAAACATTGTTGGTGCTACCCCACTTGTAAGCAGTTGTGCAAAACACGGCACATTGGCTCAGCTCGCTTCAGCACTAGCCTATCGACCAGCTAACAATCAACAATCTGCTGTCTGACATATTAGCAACTATGTATCTTGTTACAGTGGTTCATGCAGTTAATTGAGGCCACAATGTAATAAATTCCAAACGTTCACACGCTAGTCCAGCGCTCATGTGGAACACTCACATTAAACTCGTCTTCATAAAAAACTTGAAAAGCATAAGTTAAGCAATTTTATACATCTCAATGATTCATAGAACATAACAAACACATACTAGTTCACAGCAAAAGACAAAGTTGTGAGAAGGTTTACAAATCAGGAAAAAAAAGCAAGGCTCTCTGAGCAAAGGGCCTCCTGGCAGGCATAAATTTCCTGGAGTTCACACTGGTTTTTTCTTGTTGCCACCATCCAGGGTTAGGTTCTCTCATTCCAGAATAACCAATTATAATTGTGGTCTCAGCTGGAATGCTGAACTGAACCATGCTGTGTACTGACCAGCTGAAATGCTTGTGCATTCCACTAAATTTAACCACCGCTATTTGCAGAAATAAGCAGACCACAATGCCTCTTGTCCGCACACCTGTCCAAAAAACCGCCGTGCAGCCATGCCAGCTAGTCCTCGGTCCATGGATGAACTGGTAGAAAGTGCATTCCGGACTAGGATGCAGTTGTTTTCGCTCGTCCCTGCACTTCAATCAGGAAGTAAAACGTACGAATCAGCTTCTTTTAGATTGCGTTGGTCATTCTACCTTAGTTACTAGTACCAATGTAGGGATACCTTGAAGACAGGAGGTTAGACGACGACAACGAGGGATAGCCATCTCATTTTGCGCAGTTGTACTAAAACTGAGGTGTGTGCTTTTGGTTGCGCGGATAGAAACGATACGGAGACAGACATCCCGAAACGATATGGAGATAGACATCCCTGTTTGCGCAAATACGAAATACGGTTATTTAAACAGTGACAGATATTACTACTTTCCCCCGTTTCCTCTTAGAACCAAGTCCTAGATTCATGCTACAACTTTCCCACTATCTTCCCTATTTGAACCAACGCTTTGAGTTGACTGTATGAACTAGCTTTACTTCTAATAATAGTAGAAGTCTAGGTGGCTTTGGAACAGCGGACGGAAGTAGAAAAGGATCGACACGAAGGGAGCTGGGGCAGTAGAGCAAGGCAGGTTTCGAAGGAATATATACCTGAGGGTCGTCGGCATGTGGCAAAGACGGCGTCGGGAGGCCGCATCTTGGCCACAATACCGCAGGGAGGAAGAAGGGGCCGGAGGCCCTCCCGAGCCGGCGCTCTCTCGGAGAGAACGACACGGCCGCCGATCGGGACGCGCGGGCAGCCGTTGGTCTCCTCCCTCGCCGCCGACGACAGCGTGAACGATGCACCTACACCCCTGCCCCGGTCGAGGTTGTCCGGCCGGATTTGTGACCAGCCGTGAGCTGAGAGATAGTGTGGCCGCCTATGTGTTGCTTCGATCTGGAGAGCATGAGAGAGTGAACGAGAGGAACCCTAGTAAAGCAAGCGCTAAGGCTCTTGCTTTTATATATAGTGGAGTGACTTTGTTGTACCAGCTTCAAAAAAATGCGCTCCAACGTGTACCCGCGAGTGGGTGTGAGAGAACTAGTGCGTGCGTGCACCGCTTCTCTTCGTGAGAGTACAATATACTATGCCCAAAGAATGTTCGCCACAAGAGTAATAGTATAAGTGTGTGACGTGTGAGCTAAAATAAAATGTGCGCGCCGTATTTTGTTTTTTAGAAGTTCTGAGGGTAGGGTGTGAAGAGCACATATGTGCGTGACGTCTACCTGCAGATAGACGGTGGGTGCGACGTGCGAGTCTGCAAGAGGACTCGGGAGAGTCGTGACTCGCGAGGGTGCGTGTGCGTGAGAGAGAGGGGGGCACGTATCAATGCAATGCATGTGTCTGTAAATCATTATCCGACAAACGTTCGCCACAAGCCTTTTCCTGACGAACGCCGTAAGAACCGTTAGATCGGCATCCGACAGTGTCAGTTTTGCCATGTCATTTAACAGAACAGCCACTCCTCCTACACACAAATCTTCCATGTGAGTGTTAGCAACTGCCGTATGCTCCCTCCGTTCTGAAATGCAGTGCATATAGCTTTATTGAAAATTCGAACCTCGCAAACTTTTACCGAGTTTTCGTGTACCAAATTGCACATGTAGAATACCATGTATATATCATTTCATTCATCTTCGAGAGGTAACTATAAAGATGGGTGAGGAGTCTACAAAGAAAGACCATCGTATCACCCGCAGCAATTTCAAGCATCCTTTAGTGTCGAGGAATATCATAGGAACTCTATATGATATGATTTTTATAGGATTTTTTCCTTTAGAGCCAATTGGTTCATAGGAATAGATTCATATACTCCACATTTCAAAGGAAATAAACATGATATCATTTCTATAGCTTTAGAGCCACTTGGTTCATATGAATGGATTCCTATACTCCCTTAATTTCAAAGGAAAATAAACATTAGCGTATATTCAATAGAAAAGTTCCTGTGATATGAACCAAATTACATCTCTTTTGTAATCCCTCCTCATAGGAATTGAGATACATGTCATCTCTAGATTCAATAGAAAAGTTCCTATGATGTGAACCAAATGACATCTCTTTTCCAATCCCTACTCATAGGAATTGGGATGCTCCATGTCATCTCTTTCCCTACAACTTCCATGTATACATCTTCTATTCCTAAATAGATAGTACAACCCACTACTAGCTTTTTTCCAAAACATGCAACTATGGCACAAGAACTATATAGTGTGCGAATAACTTTGAAAGATGGTCGTTGGATGAAGCTAACCCGACAATGCAGAGATAGGCAAATCCGAGCACTACTGGCCGTTGGATATCATCAACATTCCACCAGATCTGCCACATGTACAATTTAGAAGACTCCATGGTTGAACTTAAGCATAATGCACAAACCTCAAAACACAAGCACTTCTCCTTTGTTCTAGAATCTTCTGTATCATAATTGATTATTATTTTCTAAATGAATTGCCATTATTTGTTTTTTACTTTATGATTTACAATGCACAACCCCATGAATCTTAACATTTTTATAAAACTAATTGATTTTGAATGAGATGAACTATAAGAACTAAACGAACATCTACATCATGCATATATGACTCAAAGCTTTACATGCTATAGTGTGTATTTATTCGTAATTTGGTTTCGGAATCTCATGCGTTCAATACATGTGTACCATACTAGTTTTGAGTAGAGTAGCAAATTTCACGCGGCCCCGGGTATATCAAAATGCAGGGCCCATGCATCATTGCCTTTCGGTCGAACCTACGTCCACAATTTTTTGTACGTACTATATCTCCACTGGTCCCCGAACCCAAAATGCTGCCTCATTCCCGTAAAACCAAGCGGCCAACACATATTTAAGGCGTCGACTCGAACCCGTTTACTACGACGTGGCACCGCACGCCGTAGTACTCCTACAAACCCTACCGCCGCACTCATCATCGGTTTTCTTCAAGAGGACGAGGGAGAAGCCGGTTTGTAGTGGAGGCGCTTTCAAAAAAGAAGGATCTGTAGTGGAGACCCCTACCCTAGGGTGCCCTAGGTAGCTGCCGCATGCATCATTGTTTTCTCTTTTCTTTATGCTCTTGCGCCCTAGAGTGAAATGATGGTTGCTTCGTCCGTCTAGCTTAATGCGGGAAAGGTGGGGCTTTGTGATTTGACCCCTCCTCGCTCATTTTCTACTACTGCGGCGCTAGGACCGGGGTGCCTCCAATTCCAACTGCTGCTCTGAACTGTAATTTGGTGCATCACACGTGGAACAAGATGGTGGATGAGCCACATGTCAGCTAAAGGGATCCTGTTAAGTGTGTCGCCATTTCGTGTGCGAACTGACCCTGCTTGAGTTGCTACGCCAACACGACAGGAGCAGCCTACCACTTGGTTTTGCTCCTTGGTGAATCCCGACTATATTGATCTAAAAAGATACGAGCTGAACTACCCTCTCCGTCTCGGTTTTTTTATTTTTAGGCGTCTCGGTTTATAGGGCCTGCACGTAGTTCTAGGTCATCCATTTGACTAACTAAATATGAGTTACTATGTCACAAAAAGTATACCATTGGATTCTTAAGCGGATGTAGTTGTATTTAAAAGTCGAGGGCGGGGCTTTTCCTGCGCGGTAGGCGGGGCAGTTCTGCCTAGTCGGTTCGATAGAGACGCGAGAAGACGAGGGAGTAGGCTGCTGCAAACGTAGGGCTGTGTAATTTGATAGCGAGTTACTGCTGGACAGGTGGGGCCCCGTGATTTGACTTGCCATTATCATTTTAACTGCGGCGCTACGACCGGCGTGAGTCTCCCGATTCCTGACCACCTCCATACAGGTGCCTCTCCCAATGCTCCACCATGTAGTAGAGGCTGGCTCTTGCATGAGAGCCCACTACTCCACTTTTTCCTTGCCTCTCTTTCCTCCACATATGCAAAAATGCCATGTAAAGCGCACTATTGTACTTACTTTTACTTGCTCCTACAGGTGCTTAAGCTTGCCACATAGGCATAAAGTCTGATGTGGCAAGTTAATAAAGAAGAGAGAGACTAGTTTGGTGAACCAAGGAAGAAACGGTGCTAAGCACGTGTACCTAGGTGAAAAGACAATTTTGAGTCTATAGCTAATTAAATGAAGCAAACTTAGCAACACCATTTCATTGGAAGAGGTCACTCCTTGGCAAATGCAATAAATACTAGTACTCCGTGCGTCCCATAATATAAGAACGTTTTTGGCACTACACTAGTGTAAAAAACGTTCTTATATTATGGGACGGAGGGAGTACGAAGAAAGAGATAGAGAGGAGTAAAAAAAACACTTATAGCCAACCTTATAGCCAACCTTGTTGTAGTATGAGTGACTAAGTGATGACTATGTATGACATGCCAACATCAGATAGCCTAACGCACCGTGTTAATGTAGGGGAACGCGACAGAAAACGAAAATTTTCGGTATAGCGAGCACGCCCGGGACCACTATGGAGACTGCATACAAGGTTTGATCTGATCCGTACCGACTCGAAGCGCAGCGGAAGAAGAGTCGGTGTAGATCGTTGGTGCAGATCCCCGCAGCTAGGATTTACAACCTCCCAACCGCGAGGATGTACTCCCTCTCCGGAAAGCCCTTCGGGAGGCGGTCGGACAGTCCCCCGGACAATGTCGCGGACAGCCCTTCGGGAGGACCCTCGAAACTCGGACGGAGACTCGGACAGCCCTTCGGGAGGACACTCGAACAGCCCCTCGGGCAAAATATCGAAACTACAATCTCTCTACGGGATTGCACACATACGGTGTCAGCTATCCGGCAGGGCTTCGCCGTCCAGAACTAGTTCCTGCCGGAACCCAGACAGCCTTACGGCTCTACGAAACTCTTTTCGTGGGAGGGAGAGAAGAAGCCAGATAATGCATGGCATGTGTATGAGAGCAAGGGATGAGCTTTGGGCTGCCCACTCCTCCTCTATTTATAGGAAAGCCAAGGGGTAGGGATGGCTCACAAAAACCCAAAATGCCCATGCAAATGTCACACATGAAGGGCGTAATGGGAAGGAAGTGGAGCTCCATGGAGCCCCACACATGTGGCCGGCCAACCCCCTTGGGGGGCCCCCATGAGGAGCATGCTTGGCCCCCAAGCCCTTCTAGAAGCCTTTTGGAAATATCCCAAAAGGTGACTCACCATAAAATATCCAAAAAGCACTTTCACTATTCACGACGACATTTTTCAGCGTCCGTTCGAACTGAAAATATTTATGTGGGCTTAGAACATTTCCAGTACCCACTATAATAATTTTCAACGCATTCCGAAACAATTCCTGTTTTAGTGATTTTCATCTGCGAAACGCATCTGAAGTGGCTCCGGCAGCTTCGGAACATTTCCGGTTTTTATCTCAGAAAATTCCAAAAAGCTTCCAGAATGATTCTGGCACCCTCCAAGAATTATCAGGCATTTGCCGAAACCAATCTGACTTAATGGTATATCCCGAAACAACTTTTCGGTACCATCGAAACTTATCCGATGACCTCTCTCTGCGGTATGATTCCGCTGTCCAAAACCTTTCCGATGTCCGAAACTTTTTCGGTGATTTTCTCTCATACTCCCTGTCTAGTATTCAGAAGATAGATGACCCTTAAGCGTGTGACCCTATAGGTTCGGTGAAGTATAGACATGACCCGGAACCCCTTCCGATCAATGATCAACATCGGAGCCGTGGACACCCATATTGACCCCTATACCCACACGAATGAATATTCGAGTGAACCTCCAGTTGTAGTGAGCTATTCCTATTGCTTCACGATATGTCACAAACACCCGAGGTGAGATTTATTGCATCCCCGTGGACGAACAATTTGTCCACCATGCAAGTTACCTCGTTACTGGTTCTGTTCTCTTTTCTCGTTTCCGTGTTCCGGCATCCCAGTGATCAAATCACAAGGTGTCTGGCCAGACGATTATGGATACCGTAACAGCGAGAGGGCCCGAGAATATCTCTCCATCGTCGGAGGAGCAAATCCCAATCTTGAGCTATCTCGTTACTTGCCATACTTTTCCGTGAACCCGTAAGCCGCCGTAATAGCCACCCAGTTACGGATGACGTTTAACAAACCCCAAAGTTCACAAAGCAAGTACGAAGGAACTCGATACTCTCATGGTCTAAGGAATTATGCAAACATTAACTATCTCTGTGTTATTAACCATAAACTTGTGACGAAAAGAATCTCATAGCATAACATCAATTTGGGTCGATTCAACACAAGTGTTCTACCAACATCGCGCCCTCAAAATTGCCAGCATAGACATGCCCATGATCAGGAAAACAGGATCATCATGCAATACATGAGCCAGTCTTAGAGGCAAGACTAGGAATACATTTTACCGTTTAGTATACCACACGTGCACATGAGTTTCCCTCCGAGCCTCGTGGATATTGCAGATTCGGGAATCATTGCAGTTATAGCATGGAAGCTAAATATTCATTACAAACTTTGGAGATACAAAATAACTGTTATTACTGCCTCTAGGGCATATCTCCTACAGACTCCCACTTGCACTAGAGTCATAATCCAGTTACATGGCTTCCCTAACACCAATGGCTATCCGGTGCTGCTCATGCTTTGCTCGGGGTAGAGGCTTTGTCATCGGGTCTGACACATTCAGATCCGTGTGAACTTTGCGTACTTTCACTAAACCCTCTTCGACATGATGTCGAATGAGTTTATATTTGCGTTGAATATGTCTTGTCTTATGGTGCGAACTTGGCTCCCTTGCCTGAGCCACGGCGCCACTATTATCACAATAGATTTCCACCGGGTCCAGAGCACTTGGAACCACACCAAGGTCTTCAAGAAATTGCTTGATCCATACCGCCTCCTTGGAGGCTTCTAAAGCGGCAACATACTCCGCCTCCATCGTAGAATCCGCCACAGTCTTTTGTTTGGAACTTTTCCAATCAACTGCGCCGCCGTTCAATATGAAAACATAGCCTGATTGAGATTTGAAGTCATCTGGGTCAGTCATGAAGCCTGCATCAGTGTAACCACTTACAATGAGCTCTTCATCACCTCCGTACACAAGGAGTAAATCCTTGGTCCTTCTGAGGTACTTAAGAATACCCTTGACTGCGGCCCAGTGTTCCAACCCTGGATCACTTCGGTACCGGCTGCTAACACTTAGCGCATAGGAAACATCTGGTCTTGTACATAGCATGGCATACATAATAGAACCAACTGCCGAGGCATATGGAACATCATTCATTTGTACTCGCTCATCCAGAGTCCGAGGACTCTGATTTTTGCAAAGCACTGTGCCAGGTGACATGGGGAGTAGGCCTTTCTTGGAGTTCTCCATGTTGAACCTTTTCAACACCTTGTCAATGTACGTGCTTTGGCTAAGCGCTATCAGGCGTTTTGATCTATCTCTATAGATTCTGATGCCCAATACATATGCCGCTTCGCCTAAGTCTTTCATTGAAAAACTTTTCTTCAATGAGTCTTTTATTTCGCTAAGAAAATTCACGTCATTTCCAATCAATAATATGTCATCCACATACAAGATTAGAAATGCTTTTGCGCTCCCACTAAACTTCTTGTAAACACAAGATTCTTCGTCATTCCTGATGAAGCCAAATTCTTTGACCACTTCATCAAAACGAATGTTCCAGCTCCTTGACGCTTGCTTCAGACCATAAATGGCTTTCTGAAGTTTGCATACCTTTCCAGCATCCTTATGAACGACAAAACCTTCTGGCTGTATCATGTATACATCCTCTTTGAGGTTTCCATTTAGGAAAGCCGTTTTGACATCCATCTGCCATATTTCATAATCGAAATAAGCAGCAATTGCTAGTAATATCCGAACAGACCTAAGCATAGCTACCGGCGAGAAAGTCTCGTCGTAGTCCACTCCTGGAACTTGTGTGAACCCTTTCGCGACAAGTCTAGCTTTGTGGATAGTAATGTTACCATCCGCGTCTGTCTTCCTTTTGAAAATCCATTTACAACCAATCGGCTTTACGCCTTCAGGAAGTTCTTCCAAGTTCCAAACTTGGTTTTCGTACATGGATTCCATTTCGGATTTCATGGCCTTGTGCCATTCCTTTGAGCTGGGCCCCGCCATCGCTTCCTTGTAGTGCGCAGGTTCATCGTCTTCAAGAATGAAGATTTCATTATGAAACCACTCAGGTGGCTGGATAGCCCTACCTGATCTGCGCGGTTCAGTTACAACATTGTCTGAAGTCTCCGCATCATATGCGACAACTTCAGGCTCAGTTGCAGGGATAATTAGCGGAATTTCTTCCGGTTCCTTAGCCATATCAACTGTTGCCGAAGATTCACTAATCTCATCAAGTTGTACTGTCCTCCCACTTAATTCTTTGGCGAGAAACTCTTTCTCAAGAAATTGTCCATTTCTAGCAACAAACACTTTGTTATCGGACGGGTGGTAGAAGGAATACCCAATTGTTTCCTTGGGATAACCTACAAAGTAACATTTGTCTGATCTGGGATCTAGTTTGGTAGGTTGTAAACGTTTTACGTATACCTCACAACCCCAAATCCTGAGATGCGACAAACCGGGTTTCTTCCCGTTCCATAACTCGTATGGTGTCGTCTCAACTGATTTAGACGGTGCTCTGTTAAGTGTGTGAGCAGCAGTTTCCAGTGCGTGACCCCAAAAAGATATCGGAAGATTTGTAAGAGACATCATTGACCTTACCATGTCCAACAAGGTTCGGTTACGTCGTTCCGATACTCCATTTCTTTGTGGAGTTCCGGGAGGCGTAAGCTGTGAAACGATTCCACGGTCACTCAGATGTTGGCCAAACTCATGACTAAGATATTCGCCTCCGCGATCAGACCGCAGAAACTTAATCTTTTTGTTACGATGATTTTCTACCTCATTCTGAAATTCTTTGAACTTTTCAAAGGTTTCCGACTTATGCTTCATTAAGTAGATATAGCCATACCTAGTCAAATCATCAGTAAAAGTCACGAAGTAGAAATACCCACCCCGTGCGCCTGTGTTCATTGGACCATACATCACTATGTATTTTCCAATAATTCACCCGCCCGTTCAGGATGACCCGTGAACGGCGTCTTGGTCATTTCCCCATCAGGCAAGCTTCACATGTGTCAAATGACTCAAAATCAAAAGACGGTAAAACTCCATCTTTATGGAGTTTTTGCATGCGTTTCTTTCCGATGTGGCCAAGCCGACAGTGCCACATGAAAGTGGTGGTGGTATCAGCCTTCTTAAGGCGTTTAGCATTCACGTTAAAGACATCATTTCCACATTCAAGATTTAGTATGAAAAGGCCCCCAACAATGGGTGCAAATCCATAAAACATATCCTTACAATAAAGTGAACAACCATTGTTCTCAGACTTGTACGAATACCCATCGTGTACTAAACATGATCCGGAGATAATGTTTCTACACAACAGTGGAACAAAATAACAGTTACTTAGTTCTAAGATAAATCCTGAAGGGAGACGTAGAGGCATAATGCCGACGGCTTGAGCGGCGATCCCAGTGCCGTTCCCGACGCGCATTACGACTTCATTCTTTGCCAGCTTGCGCACCTTCTGAAGCCCCTGTATCGAGTTGCAAATGTGAGCAACCGATCCGGTATCAAATACCCAAGACTTAGAATTTTCGCTAGCAAGCAAAACGTCAATGACATTAACCTGTATAACAATTATACCTTTTCCGGTTTTCCCGGTCTTCTTATCTTCCAGATACTTCTTGCAGTTTCTCTTCCAGTGTCCTGTGCCCTTGCAGTAGAAGCACTCAGTTTCATTCTTGGCTCCGCCTTTAGAGTTGCTTTGGGAGCCGGTCTTACCGGTGCCCTTGCCCTTCTTTGGCTTGCCTTTCTTCTTTTTGAAACTGGCGGTTTTATTCACAAGCAACACTTGCTTGCGATTTTTCCGCAGTCCTCCTTCTGTAGTTTTTAGCATGGCGAGCACCTCTTCCGGTGTCTTCTCCATCCCTGTCATGTTGTAGTTCATGACAAAACCGTCGTAAGACGGGGGGAGTGAAGAAAGCAACATGTCCATCATATGGCCAGGTGGAAGTGGAAATTCTAGGGCTTTAAGCCTTTCAGAATAGCCAATCATTTTGACCACGTGTTCGCCAACTGAACTACCCTCAGCCATCTTGCAATCCATCAAAGCCTTCATGATATCATATCGTTCAGACTTTGCGGTTTCCTTGTACAGAGCATCCAATTCCCGGATCATATCACGGGCTTTATGGAATTCAAAACGTTTTTGAAGCCCTGGACTCATGCAAGCTAGCATGAGGCACTGCACTAAGTTGTGATCATCATCCTTAGTGGCCCAGACATTTTGTTCATCTACCGGTGCACTTGCCGCCGGTTTAGCTGGAAGAGCAGTTTCAAGCACGTACAATTTCTTAGCGCTCCTGAGGACAATCCTCAGGTTACGGACCCAGTCCGCATAGTTGTTTCCAGTCGTAGCTAACTTCTCTTTCTCTAACATCGGGCCTAAGTTGAACGCGGTGTTGCGAGCCATTTGATCTACAACGGAAAACACAAGTTTCACTTAGACTTTTGTTTATAATGAAATTTGCACTAGTGAATAAACATTTTTATTCTAAAGTGCGCTCCCACTCAAATCAATATCTCTCATAATTGATTTAGGGTGATTCAAGATCCATATTTCTATTCGATGTCATTGACGGGTTCATCACTGATGACACGAATTTCAATCGGTAGGCCAACTTGCCGATCACATCTCTATGTGATTCTTGTTCATCTTTCGATGGGCGTGTTCCGAGCTCGGGACTCTCCTGCCTGAATGTCAAAGACAACCAAGTGATCTTGCCGCGAGGTCTGACCTCACCCGCCTCATTCCTCTCGATTCGTTCGTGCTCATGTGTACATGGTGCACCCCGAAAAGATACGAATTTCAGACGGTGCTACACTTGGGTGAACACTAACTACTTTGATATTTTAAGTTTGAGAGATCACCCTAATAAAAGCGACTACCA
Source organism: Triticum aestivum (assembly GCF_018294505.1). Classification (NCBI taxonomy): domain Eukaryota; kingdom Viridiplantae; phylum Streptophyta; class Magnoliopsida; order Poales; family Poaceae; genus Triticum; species Triticum aestivum. The sequence continues at coordinate 69,359,552 of NC_057814.1, read as the reverse complement.
CGCAATCAAGAAGGGTGTATCAAGAGGGATAAACATCTCAGGCAATTCATAATAGCATGATATGGTATAGCCTCTTCTAACGGAGAAGCTAAATATTTCTTCGTCTTCGGCATTCGCATCGGTGTTCACCTTCGCGAAGATTGCCACCACCTTGTCGATGCACCAGATAATATTGCTATCTCTATAGCTAATAAAAATAAGTGCATTACTTAAGGTTGACACGCAGGTCATTACAGTGCAATCATATGGCTCCAGCCATCATGCAGAATCATGACACGCAGGTCATGTTTGTTACATCATATAGTCATCTCATACATAATCAAATTGAATATGAGCATTGCTATACCACATCACATGCACATCCTGCAAAACCAAGTTAGATGCCTCTAATCGGTTTATGCAAAATTTTATTTTACGTGGCTTCTAAGGTTTTGACTTAAACCGCAGCTACCAACGTTTTATCATCAAGTATGATTATTCAAGTTGCTAGATTAACATCTCGGGGTGTATGAAACTCGAGATAATTAAATCTCGAGCCCCATACTAAACTTCGTCATACGCATGACCCCCGTGCAGATCATATCTGCAATGCCCTTTCATCTGCGAATTTCATATTTCTTTTGACTATGGCAGAACCCAAAGAACTGATAGCACTTCCATGATCAATCAGGATCACGGATTGCCAGAACTTTGTCAAATTCCACCATGCTGTCTCGAGATTGAGCAAACGCAAATTCTAGGGAAGCAACAAGAACGTCGGGTAACAGATTTCATCTGTCACCCGCATAAATAATTTCAGCAATAGATCTCATCTACTACCTAATTATTTTATGCAATACCCACCATAGCACGGCTCTTGATGCCACTGTAGGGGAACGCGACAGAAAACGAAAATTTTCGGTATAGCGAGCACGCCCAGGACCACTATGGAGACTGCATACAAGGTTTGATCTGATCCGTACCGACTCGAAGCGTAGCGGAAGAAGAGTCGGTGTAGATCGTTGGTGCAGATCCCCGCAGCTAGGATTTACAACCTCCCAACCGCGAGGATGTACTCCCTCTCCGGACAGCCCTTCGGGAGGCGGTCGGACAGTCCCCCGGACAATGTCGCGGACAGCCCTTCGGGAGGACCCTCGAAACTTCGACGGAGACTCAGACAGCCCTTCGGGAGGACATTCGAACAACCCCTCGGGCAAAAGATCGAAACTACAATCTCTCTACGGGGTTGCACACATACGGTGTCAGCTATCCGGCAGGGCTTCGCCGTCCAGAACTAGTTCCTGCCGGAACCCAGACAGCCTTACGGCTCTACGAAACTCTTTTCGTGGGAGGGAGAGAAGAAGCCAGATAATGCATGGCATGTGTATGAGAGCAAGGGATGAGCTTTGGGCTGCCCATTCCTCCTCTATTTATAGGAAAGCCAAGGGGTAGGGATGGCTCACAAAAACCCAAAATGCCCATGCAAATGTCACACATGAAGGGCGTAATGGGGAGGAAGTGGAGCTCCATGGAGCCCCACACATGTGGCCGGCCAACCCCCTTGGGGGGCCCCCATGAGGAGCATGCTTGGCCCCCAATCCCTTCTAGAAGCCTTTTGGAAATATCCCAAAAGGTGACTCACCATAAAATATCCAAAAAGCACTTTCACTATTCACGACGACATTTTTCAGCGTCCGTTCGAACTGAAAATATTTATGTGGGCTTAGAACATTTCCAGTACCCACCATAATAATTTTCAACGCATTCCGAAACAATTCCTGTTTTAGTGATTTTCATCTGCGAAACGCATCTGAAGTGGCTCCGGCAGCTTTGGAACATTTCCGGTTTTTATCTCAGAAAATTCCAAAAAGCTTCCAGAATGATTCTGGCACCCTCCAAGAATTATCAGGCATTTGCCGAAACCAATCTGACTTAATGGTATATCCCGAAACAACTTTTCGGTACCATCGGTAAACATAACTTCTTGAGAAAAATGAGCGTACTAATTACTTGTGCAAACTACAAAATTAATTCGACCACTCACCGTCTACCTTGGTTGGAGAGATTTTGAAATTGAGCCATAAACTGGAAAGGAGGGAGTAGTAACTTTTGTCTCGATTACTATTTGTGGCCTTGTATAGATGCAAAATGTATTTTTTTATAGTGGCCTTGTATAAGTAAATGGAGGGAGTACTAACCAAAGTACGTAGTAGGGAGGAGGAGTAAACGGAGGGAGTAGTAAAATTTTCTCGTCGTGCTGCGAGCCACCGCCCGCGTGGGCGAGGGAGCAGGCGTAAAGGCGTACTGTAGTAGTAGTAGTAGTACTACTACTACTCGTAAGCAAGCTTCACCTCATCCTGCGAGCCACCGCACCCGTGGGCGGGGGAGACGGCGTACTAAGCAAGCTTCTCCTCGTTCTGCGAGTTGACGGGACACATCAAAAGTACTCCAGTGTATAGAGCCTTGCCTCTAAGGTGGGCCCCACATGGTTTGCCTCTTTTTTTAATTTAACATAACGCGTCAAGTCGCAATTTGTTTGTTCACCCGTGGTAGACGATCCTCCCTCCACCAAGTGGACAACCAGTACACGTGCCAAATTACCACGTCGGTTGCCTTTTTCGTACAGAAATGAGCTCCACCGTGTACCCGTGCGGGTGTGGTTGGGAAAGAGACGGGAGTACGTGTATCGTGCTTGCACCTCTTCTCTTCGTGCACGTCCCCCACCTACGTGGGTGTGTGTGAGAGAGATACAAACCTAGACATAATGCACCGTCCAACCCCATGCCTCCGCCCAGTCCGACCACCAGTCACCACCACGCCCCACTCCTCCTCACCTTATCTCTCATCTTTCTCCCTCCATTTTATATACAAGGGGCCACAATCAAAATTACAATTTGTAGATATACAAGGCCACTAACACTAATCGATGCAATATTAATGGTGTTTGCCTCGTGGTACTAGCAAAGGAGGACATTAATTATCCCTTGCATGCATGCGGGAGTTTGTAAAAAAATGCATCTTGATGTTCCGTGCAATGCACGGGCATCTTGCTAGTCCATGAAAACAACACATGGCAAAATTCCACGGCGAACGAGGGATTTGAATCTGTTGGGAGGGGCTGTTTGGATCTTGCCCGGGGTAGCCAAAATATTGGCGACCCTTTTGTCCACCGGTGCCTTTGCCACCGATGAACGAGGAATGGCTCGGGTGCTCATGCTGTCATGCATCCTCCAGCGCGCACATTGGAGACGAGCTCGCACGAGCTGTGTTTTTTTGTCCCACAACGCCGCCCGAGCTGCCCGCAGACCGACCGGCGACCCGCAAATTACGCCATCCAACCGTAGCCGCACACATTATGACAGAAACTCAACCAACCGGACGAAATTCACGCAAACACGTAGACAAACTGATATTTCATATAAACAACGACGGAAATCATATAAAATACTGAATTTTCATACAAACATGACGGATTTCATTACATTCAAATGAACTACGCGGTGCTAGTTCTGGACAGCACAAGTATATAATACCTGGCCTAAATGGTCGCTCGCCGATTGATTTGTGTTCCTCATGTCCGGCAGCACGATCACCGGACTGCCGGGAGCCCCGGAGGTATATGCTTCAGCGCAATGGATGGCTCGCTTCCCCACTGCCCAACGGATATCATTGGCTGGTGCCAAAGATGATGGTGGCCGGCACCGGTTCAAGTTCATCACCGGCCACTACTTCGCCATGGCCGGCACCGTCTCGAGTTCATCCTAACATTCCCCTCTTCCGTGGAGCCCTTGCGGGGTAGACAAAGGTCCTCGCAACAAAAGGATCCGGCAAGACACCTGCTGTGTACGCCGGCATCGCCTCCGCGGTGGCCTTCATGGGACCCAAGCGGCGGCGGCCTCCCGTGTTCTACTTCTCCTCGATGATGGCAGCGGACGCGGAGGCGCTGGCCACCGACTCGTCGCTCTCCGCGCACACGGCTTCTTTTGCTGCTTGCATGGTGCGGCCGCCGGCATGGGAGTCTCGGCCACAGAAACGGGAGACGCGGTACGAGGCGGCAGCGTGGACGGCAGCAACCACGCCCGTGCGCCGCTCCTCGTCGAGCAGGCCTAGAGCGGCGAGTTGCTGAACCGCGCGACAGCTTGGGGCGGCAACTGGCTCCGTCGGGCGAGGGGAGGGAGGTGGATTAGCGAGCTGCATAGCTCGTATCCGGCGGGCTACCCAGCCAGCTTGGATGCGGAAGAGTGGACAAAATGGTGGAGGAGATAGGGGAGCGGCGGAGGTGTGCGATTCTTGGCCGGCGCTTTGCCTCGTTTAAATAGGAGATTAAATAGATGGCGGATGGGAGGAGCTCGGCCGGCGTTGCGTTTAGCCGGGCGTGCCGGGTCATGAACGGACGTGTGTCCAGAGTGGGTTTCTCGGCTTCCACACGGGCGGGTTTCATGGAGGCGTTTGAATGCGGCACGGAGGCGTGTTCAGCCGGGCGTGCTGCGAGTGGCGCCCTCGACTCTGACCTAGGACACCGCGCCGTTCTTCCACTGACGTGTGGGCTCTTTGGGTGCATGACCTGCATGTCAGTGACCCAACGCAGGCAGCGCACAACAGAGGAACCTTTGGTGGGCCAGGGCGGTCAGAAGCGGGCACAACAGATGCTCGACTCGACGCAGAGCGCACGGATGCCGCTGCCGTCGAGGCCCTCCTGCAAGCGGAACCGGACGTCCTCGACTTGAACCGAGCAGTGCTCTCGTCCGTCCAGAGCGCCCGCACGCTCCGCGTGACCGAGTACCTGGAGGCCGAGGACAACCACGGTGCGGAGGCACACGTCGGCAGCTATGGCTGGTTCGCGCCGGCAGCCAAAGACGACGAGGCCGTCTCGTTCCACGAGCAGTGCTAGTTTTTCTTTATGTTGTTGTTTTTATGGATCTTTTGCTGTGTAAAAACATATATTGTTATGCAAGTCGCTTGACTTGGGTCAGTCTACCATTTCAGGCGGTTGGATGAATATCCTACGTTTCCTAACCCTTCTTCCTCACCTCTTCTTCTTCCCCAACAGACCATCGCACGGGCCGTATGGATACTCCCCAACATGCGGTTGGATAAACATACTCTATGAACGAAAATTATGTGTCAGCGGTAGGACGGCTCAGTTTGGTTTGTTCACATGCGACAGCACATGTCAGTGAGGGTGCGTTCCCTTGGTTGGGTTTGCGGCGTGCAGGAGCGACTGCGCATGTGAAGGTCCGGTGCGACCGCGGTGTGTAGGAGCGACCGTGTGAGGGTGCGGTGCGACCGCGACAGCCGTGCGCAAGTGTACCTCCTTTTCATTTTGAAAACTTTAGGCAAGCTTGGCAAAAATGTGTGGCGAAGTATGGCAATGCAAGGCTTAGACCCAAACAGGATAAGTACGTAGTACTACGTACTAGGAGTACTAGTGTTAAAAAAGAAAGACGGGGTTTTCCTTCGCGGGATTAATCAATACAAATCCTTATTTCACGTGTCAATTAATGCATATTTTTCTCCAAAGCCCAAAGAGCTAACCATCTCACTCCTCATCGCTTGATTAATGCAGCGCCGTGCAAACCAACCTTCTCACTTCCGCATGCATGCAGGGGATATTAATGTCCTTGGTTGCTAGTACGAGGCAAACCCCAGCAATTTTGCCTCGATTAGTGTTAGTGGCCTTTTGCAAATTGTAATTTTGATATACTGGCCGTGTGTACAAAAAAATGGAGGTAGTAACTATATTTGACTTCCTTCCCCATTAAGGTGACGTCGACGATATCTCGAACGTTGTGGTTTGGCGAAGTGCGTTGGACGGAGAACACCATTGAGGGAGACCACGGTAAGTCGTTCGCAAGTGCCGCCGACAAGCCGAGACAACTGCCTTATTTGCATCCAGGAAGTCCGTTGAACCAAAGGACACGTAAATGTACTAGTACTACTCGTACACAATAGCGTCGTCCATCCAGCTTAGTGCGGTGAGATGGTTTCTCGAAGAAGACGATGGAGAAGCGGAGTCAGCGAAGAGTGAAATGGTGGTTGCTTTGTCCGTGCTTTGTGATTTGATGCCTCACTGCTTTGTGATTTGTGATAGAAGGGACAGGGGAGTAGACTCTGTCCTCTATATTGTACATGCGTCCAAGCACGGGAGAAAGAGGAGAGACGTTGCATTTTTCTATTCCTCCAATCAATGAATCAGGGAGCTTCGGTTCCATCCTTTTAGCTTTGGCAACACCGTCCACAATGGTTCCCACGATGCCAAAAGCTATTTTCACATTTGGCTACACATTCTGGATGCCCTTAACCGTACCACTTGGTTTTGCTCCTGTGTGCTATCTATACAAATATCAATTATATTGATCTAAAAAATTATAGAATCAATATTAGTAAAAAGGAGGTGATTTTGCCGCGCGGATGGCGGGGGAGATTTCTTATTTTTAGAGGACGTTGTCCTGGCAGTTTGCTAACATGCGGTCCCATGTGTCAGTGCTTTACCAAGGCGATCCACTTCCCACATGAGGCAGAACAACTGCAGAAGCAACACGTGGTTAACTTGAAGAAGATGAGGGAGAAGCGGATTCAGGAACGAGTGAAATGATGGTTGCTTCGTCCCTCCACCTTCTTTTTTTTAGCATTATTACTTCGTCCCTCCAACTTAACTGCGGGAAAGGTGTAGCTTTGTGATTTGACGCCTCATTGCTAATCACTACGCCGGCGCCATGATTGGGTGCTTCACCCCGGCTGCTCTGCACTGTATTCCGGTATGGCACGTGGACCCGGTAGCTTGATGCCCCATATGTCGGCGAAAGGGACTAGAAGATTTATGAAAGCGAGCGCTCCACTCTTACGACGAAGGAGTACACGACACGACGGCCCAGTGAACTGTCACTTGTACTGTATATAGTACTATAGTTTTGCTGTTTCGCATGATACATCGATACAAACCCGATTAAATAGGAAAGGGCGGGATTTTTCCCGCGCAGTATATGATAGTGGCCATACATTTCAAAGGCAATTTTAATGTATGCAAACTGAATAATTAAGTAACATATGATATCTAGTAAAACTAAAAACACATATGATTTATTGTGTTAGGGTGTAGTAGTAGTGCTGTATTGCATAGTTGTTAGATGTAACATGCGAGAACGTGTAGAGATGTAGTTTCGGAGGGCCTATAGAGAGAAAAGCATAATACGTTCACCGAACTTCAGAATAAGCTGATTACGGTCACTATATACGTTTTGCGGTGCTTATAGGGTCACTTGCTCATGGTTCAGCATCGGATTGCACTCTGTTGACTGGCCAAATAGTCTGCGTGGCACCATGTTGACTAGTTAAATTGACCACGTTCCTTGTGGGTCCCACCTGTCAGTTCGCATAGGGAAAGGTCAGATAAACACAAATTTACGCAGGCGCGACAAGACTCCTCCCTGTGCGCGGGAATCACCTGGTTGTGTATGTGTCTGTCAGGGCCTGATGTGTGCGCATGCACGTGTAGGTTGAGCACTTGAGCGTGAGAGTGTGTGTTGGTCGTGTGGTGTACTGGTGTGTGCATGCATGCGTGCGTGTGTGCGTGTGAGTGTTGCGTGCGTGCATGGCTGCGTGTGTACGTGTGAGTATTGCGTGCGTGCGTGGGTGCATGTGTTTGTGTGAGTGTTGCGTGCATGCAGTTCGTGTGCATGCGTGCATGTGTGTATAATCACCACACCAGCTCCTGTGTGTTAAAATAGACGGCTCAGCATACCAATACAAGGCCACCTTGTCCGCTGTGCCCGCGGTCATAACTTCTAACCACCGTCCAATTTTTTCTTTGTCATTTGTTTTCATTCTTACTAGCAAGATGCCCGTGCGTTGCACGTAACATCAAGATGCATTTGTATAACTAGTTTATCTTGCGAGAGAAAAGGATGAATGAGGGAAGGCCTTATTTGCATATTTGGAGAGGCGTGTGGGTACCTTTTTGCAAAATTGTCATAGTTTCTTTCCTATCTGTCAGATATAAATCGGATGGCCTATATTGCAGGATGGCAGGCACACCATCATCACCAACTCTGTTTTTTATAAGAGTGTATTTTATCCATACTCTTATAAAAAGCATAGTCGGTGATGATCGCGTGCCTGCCATCCTGCAATATAGGCCGTCCGATCTATATCTGATGGATAGGAAGGAAACTATGGCAACTTTCCATAAAGATACCCATACCCCTCTCCACACTTGCAAATAAGGCCTTCCCTTGTTCATCCTTTTCTCCCACAAGATAAACTACTCATACAAATGCATCTTGATGTTCCGTGCAACGCAGGGGCATCTTGCTAGTATTTTATAAGAGTGTAGATGTAGAGTAAAAGCCGACAGGTGGGCCCGATGCTAGTGAGATAATGTGATGCAACACTAGAGGTGCCACGTACGTGGAGCGTTTAACTGGTCAACTAGTCGTGTCTTGAGCAAATACAGAGTTGTACAGTGAGCCCGTGACTGTATAATAACCACAAAACGTGAATGGTGACCGTAATGAGTGGATTCGGAAGTTCAATGTACGTATCTTGATTTCGCTTCAAAGACAATGATCGTCACTATATATATCGAGAGAGAAAGATGAAACATGTGTGAATGTGCTGGGGGCTTACTTTTAGAGGACCCGGAGATAGTTTGTGTGCGTACGTGAAAGGGGCGTAGAGGGGGGGGGTATGCGACGGAGAGAGAGATGCTCTTCGTTTCTCTTTATTATGACTAACTTTATATATAGTAACAAAATATACAAATTCACAGTGCGGAATAAATATCATTGTGGGCACCATGCAATGCAAGCGTTCATACTCCTCCATATAACTCTGTGATGTTGTATATATGTAGAAATTCTAAAATATTTTTTTGGCCACACTTTATGCAAAAGGAATGTTGTATGCGAAATAAACGTGAAGAGAGGGCTTTTTAGATCAATGGGGTACGTGATGTAACATGTGTGAATGTGTAGTTCATGCATTTGGCAGGGCCTAGAGAGGTATGTGCGTGTATTACGTATTCGATAGAGGCATGGATAGAGGGGCCGACAGGGGGGCGTGGGAGAGATAGCGCGAGAAATGACAGTGGTCTAGAGAGAGAGAGACGAATATGACGTCACGGCGAGAGATTCCCTTGAGTGTGTATATGAAAGGGGGGAGTGGATAGAGGCACCAGGAGAATTTTTTTTCTGTGTGGTGTCTGTGTTGGTATGTGTGGGTGTGAGAAGATAACGAGACGTGGGGGCAGAGGGTGTGTCACCGCGTGAGGTCCGGTGAGTCGAGGTGAGTCCCTTCGTTTGGTTCCGTCCTGCGCCACATTGGTCGGCCCGTGACGCATTTAGGGAGACCCATGGATGACTAGTCGTACAAGACAAAGATAGCATAATTGTGAAGGACTCTATGTCCACTGGCAAAGCCGGCTAGGATTTGTAACCCTAGGTTCTCGGACTAAGCACTACAAAAAAAATACACTTCCGTGATAATACGTGTTTGTCACAGTAGGTCGTGTTTTTTGTCATGCATGTACATCCATGACGATTTTATGACAGAATCAAGACAGTCATACATGTGCTGTCGTAGAAGTGTTCCATGACATTACCAAAATTATCATGACGGAAGTGTCCACTTCCATGACGATAAATCGCGCGTCACAGAAGTGCTTTCGTCAAGGGTGACCGACACGTGGCATCCACCGTAACGGAACGCCGTTAAGCTATCGGGTCGGGTTTTGGATCCGATAACCCGTTAACAGCCCCGACCAATGGGAAATTTCCACGTGTAAAATTCCTATTGGCCGGACGAAACACGTGTCAGCTCGTCAGTGGGTCAGATAGGCGCCTATGATATGTCGACACGTGCCACGGCCCACCACTGGCCCATTTAGCTTACAAAGCCGGCCCGTTTGACTTGGTCAAAAGTTAACGGGCTGGCCCATGAAAAGCCTGTTAACGGTCTCTTCGCAAATAGCCCATTTTACGGCCCGTTAACTCACGGCCCGTTAGGCCCTAAAGGAAATCGGCCCAACAACGTCATGTGGGCCGTCGAATATAACACCAGCCCATTTCACTTTCGGCCCATGTATGGCCCACGACGTCTTTCGGCCCATATGAGGCCTTCGTATCTTTCGGCCCTTTACAGGCCCACGGTGACTCTAGCCCATAATGAACAGTAATTTTCTTTATACCCGTTAACGGCCCGTGATTTACATGGGCCGTTTCCAGCCCGTGTTAGCTTTCGGCCTATTGACGGCCCATACGTTCTTGGGCTCCTTTTCGGCCCTCGATTACTTCCGGCCCGTTACTGGCCTGTTCCCCTAATGGGCCAAATTCGGCCCATGGCAAGAGTCGGCCCGTTACTGGCCTGTTCCCCTAATGGGCCAAATTCGGCCCATGGCAAGAGTCGGCCCGTTACTGGCCTGTTACCCTAATGGGCCAAATTCGGCCCATGGCAAGAGTCGGCCCGTTTCTGGCCTGTTAACCCGTTGCGCCGTTTCCAGCCCGTCCTATATTCTGGCCCATTAACGACCCGTTATGCCTGTGACAGAATTAAGCCTTTGCTGTCCTACGGCCTGTTAACGGCCTGTTACCGTGCTGGGCCGATACCAATTACGCCCGATTACGGCCCATGTAGACCCATTTATCCGACGGCCCGAGGCCCACCGATTACAGGCCCATTTATCGACGGCCCGTAGGAGACCCATGGATCCTACGGCCCGTATATGGCCCATGGTAGTTGCGGCCACTAGCAAACCAGGGAAAAAGAAGACTAGGAAATAAATAAGGCCGAAACTAACGCTAGGCTATTAAGGCGATTGCACAGATTACATCCACTCGGCATCAAAGATCGCCACCAGTGCAAATATAGGGAACACCCTACACTATACAAAAATGGCTTGCTGTTTTCTTCAGCCGGTGGCTGCACGTTAAGAATAAATTTTGTATCGCACCAAAACAAATTACAACTATATAACAAAAGGAAGGTTGGCATAAAACTTAACAGTCTAGCAGATAAATGCACCACCAGAAGTTCAGAAGCTCAGTTCATTTGACCTGACTGTTACGTTTTCATGCTGTATTGTCCGATGGAGCACCATAACCCTCGCCTTCATTTCCCCTAGGCTCCTGAACAACATAGCAAATGTCTGATAGTCTGGTTTCAAAACCATGCATATCTTGACGACATTGAGCAATGTTTCTCCTTGTTTCACAAAGGGTCTCTGTTAGGGAATGGACTTGTGTCTGGAGCGCAGATACAACATTGCTTTGAGCTTGCATATCTTGATCATGAGGCAGTTTGGACGATATTGCCTTAACAACCAACCCAGTATTACGCAGGAACGTGCTTTTGGCACTGTTAGTGGACAGGTACTGACCCACTGCAGCAAGAGCTGACATTGCGGTTATAGTTGCCTCGCCACCTTCAGAAGGTGGCGGTTCCACCATTTTTTCCATAGCTCGCTGAAAAGTTGAGGTTTTACATTAGTAGTACCAGAACAGAAGATATTAAGGAGGCAGCAAAACCAAACAAAATAGCTTTGGTCTATATACAGAACTTATTCTGGTGAACCCATGTAAAATATTAGTTGTATTTTATTGCAAAGTACATAATAAAACCAGGTTCCAAACATATGACCATGTACCATCGCTAATGTATTGTCTATTTCTTCACATTGTATTGAGGGCTAAGGATAAAGAGACGAAGTTTATAATACGGTAAGCATAGTATGACATCATTCATATCACAAAACAACTGAGAACAGACAAACAGGCAATTGTAACGTTGTGTGGGCAAGTCCAGCACGGAACTAGATTACGGGTCAAGATCAAAGGAACATCACTCCTCTCTTTTAAACCTTGTAAGGTGCAATGATACGCTAAGACAATTGTGTATAAAATTGAAAAGAGTAATAGACATTGGCTGCAAACCATGCAGTTCAAGGCACAAGTCAGAGTAAGTAGTAGTTAAAAGGCATGAGGATTAAGGACTTACAACAGCGGCTTTGACTGGTGTAGTCATGCCCTTCTTCTTGCTGGTGTGACAGTCCTTGAAGATTTCCACAGCATTTGGTTCAGGTACTTTTTGGTCCTTGCGGGCTTTCCTCTGCATTTCGAACAAGTCAATATAGATCTGATAATATGGTACAGCGAAAAGAGTGAAACAGCAGCTAATTACAAGAGCCTCGCAGTGTGCAATATAGCTACGAGATCCTGTCGTCTGTTGGAATTTCACTTTCGTACGGTTGGCCTTGTTCTTTGAACAGTTCACCTACAAGAAGATAGATTTGTGTGGCACATGCGTAAATAGGACTTCAACATGTGATCTGATCACATATATATAATGTACCTGATACTTCGGATCAGACCAGTGTTTAACAAGGCCCCTCCAGTCTTCATCCGATATATTTTCCACTGGAGATGTTTGGGAAAGTTCACTGTTAGCCTTGCCTTCAAAGTGAGTTTTCCTCAAGTTATACCGATACTGTCGCAGAGCAGACTTGAAAACATGGGTGCAAGCTTGTCTGGTTGCATCATCTTGGCTATCCAACTTGAACCTCATCTGTTGAAAATTATGGGAGTCTCATTATCAGCAACCTAGAAAGTATGGGACAGAGCAAGACGATATTACTAGTTTCCATACATAACCATACTTACAGATAAATGGTCGAGGAAGGTGTTGAACTGGGTTTCGTCTTTGTCATTCCTGTACTGAATCCATGTTGGGAGGATACGTACATGACACCTAACGGCAACCGCTGCCTCTGATACTAACTTGGCTGACTCTGTAGCATCACGTGGCCTTTTTAAACCTGCCTCAAAACGGATCTCCATTCTTCCTCCTCTAGATTTAGTTAACCTATCGAGCATTATCCCTGATGTTTGTTTCCTCTTGCGCCTAGGTGCTAGTCCAACAACGAACATAGGAAGTGTTAGTGTACATCAAACTGTGAGACTACATATAAAGAAGCATGCAACTGTAACTTGACTCCAGCAACTACCTTCTTGCTGTTGAAGCTCACAAGGTTCATCTGATATTGCCAACTCGTCTTGTGTCAAGAGTGCTTGGGAAGTAGTGTCAGGTGGCAAGGGAGCTTGGGAACGTGCTGCTAGCTCAGTTGACGCACGAGTAAGTCGTGCAGCTGGTAGTACTGTGGTAGGTGTTGCAAGAACTAGGGCTGTCTCTGCTTGTTTGGTGGCAGCTATTTGTTTCTGTTTGGCTTTTTTTGCAACTCGTGTAGCATGGGATGCCGTGTTTGTAGAATTTTCCGCTGGACTTTGACCTTCTATTGCACCATCAGTACCAGCAGAATCTGCAGGATTCATCCGCTTCTCATTCCCTGCCATTCTGTGTTTCTTCCTCTTTCTCTGTGCCATGTTAAGTCAAGCCGACAAGAAAAACGAATAACAATTTAGTTCTTCAGAACAAATTGATGCGTGATGCAGACGAACTGAACTTTGATGTTAGACAACCACATGATAGGAGGATGTAATATGTATGAAAAACAGGACGGAAGAGATAACCAGAACTATGATGTGTAAACTAAGAAGAAGACATTTCACCAAATTAGAAGCAATGCAATGGAAGGTAGACACCATATGAAAGATGCTACAAATATCGCTCTGCCAAGTTAACAGTGTCTCATCATAAATGGCGTTTAAACAAATGTGAAGCAGTACAAGAAATAAATCATATGCAAGATGCAAACAACATCACACTACCATGTTAGAGGTCTCTCGTCATTAGTGCCATTGCATTCACATTGCATATTCACAGCTTATGATGTGTAAACTAAGGAGAAGGCATTTCAACAAATTAGAAGCAATGAAAGCTAGACACCATATGAAAGATGCAACGAATATCACTCTACCAAGTTAAAACTGTCTCGTCATAAGTGCCATTTCAACAAATTAGTAGTACAAGCTAGAAAAGAATGTGAGATGTAACCTATATCACACTCCGAAGTCAAACGTGTCTTATGATAAGTGATTGTTGCAGGTTACACAACAGTAGTAATTTGATGTAAGAACATGGTGTGATAGACAGATATTGTATGTTCTAGAAACAGGAACACGTGTCTTATTCAAGTATAATGTGTAAAGTAAGCAGATGGAATTCAACAAAATTAGAAGCAATACAAGCTAGACATCACACATAACATGCAACCACATATAACAGTGCCAAGTTAGAGGGAGCACCGGTGATGCTGCACTAGGGGAGACGTGCTCATCATAAACACAGCTTTGTTGAGTGTCTATGCATGTGTTGTCTTGGAAATCATCTTGGGGGTGTGGAGGAGTAGAAACTGTAGAGGCCCTCCGTTCGGAAGGAGCACCTTTATCCGCTGCCTTGCTAACTTCCTTCCGCTTTATTGATTTTGAATTGTCAAGTAAAACCGACAAGAAAAAGCAATAAAATTCTCTCTTCAGAACTCATTCATGCATGATACTGACAATCACTACTTTGATGTAAGGCAAACACATGATACCAGGATGGAATATGTACGAAAAACAGGACGGCATGGCATGTTCACAACTGTTTGTGTAAACTAAGCAGAAACCATTCCAGCAAATAAGAAGCAATGCAAGCTAGACACCACATGAAAGATGCAACCAATATGACTCTGCCAAGTTAAAAGCGTCCCATCATAAATGGAATTTCAACAAATTAGAAGCAGCGCATGCTATAAATCATATGAAAGATGCAACTAATATCGCACTGCATATACTAAAGGTGTCTCGTCATGTTGATTGATGCGGGATACAAAAAAACAATAGTTTTATGTAAGGACATGCTTAATAGACAGATGTACTATGTACTAAATACAGGAAGGCATGTCACATTAACAGGTATAATGTATAAGCTAAGCAGACTAGCACATGCAGTTTAACCAGATTGGAAGAATTACAATCTAGACACCATATGCAACATGCAACCACATATCACGCTGCCAAGTTAGAGCAAGCACCTGCGATGCTAGTGTAGGGGAAATGCTGTAATCAACTACAGAGCTACGTTCACTATCTTCATCTAGCATTTCTGTTTCTTGAGAATCATGTCGGGAGGCTGACGCTGCATTCTTTAAATGAGGAGTAGTCCCCTTGCCTGCCTGCCTCGTCATAAGTGATTGATGAGGGATACACAAGAACATTAGTTTGATGTAAGAACATGGTTAATACACAGATGTACTAGTATGTACCAAAAACAGAAAGGCATGTCATATTCAAAGGTATAATGTGTAAGCTAAGCAGATGCAATTTAACCAAATTGGAAGCAATACAAGCTAGACATCCGGCTGGAGTGGTGAGCATGATCATCTAGGACCTGAGAGCCTGGTGGGAGGCGGGCTGCTTCGCCACCATCGCAGCTTTTTAGTTGGCTTCCAGGTGATGCCTATCTTTGCTGGGCTTGTCACTGGCTCGGCCAGTGCCCTGACTAGCTATTTGTCTTCTGGTGCTCACGGGATGGTGGTTCATGTAAAAAAATATCTTTCCTTATCTTACCGACTTCGGCCTTTCGAATACAAGCTAGACACCATATGGAACATGCAACCACATATGACACCGCGAAGTTAAAGCAAGCACCTGGGATGGTGGTTCATTGCGAGCGAGGTCATCAACTCCAGAGCTACGTTTACCGTCTCCATCTGCTGACACTGCACCCTTTATAGCGCTGTAACGTGTCTTGCCTACCCGCATACGAAGCTGGAGCGACTTCTCTCTTTTCTTTTTGGCTTCTCTCATGGCAGCAGAGTCTGAAATACCCTTGCATAAAAACACAATAGTGAGAGTAAGGGTGAAGTGTGTGCAGAACTAGTGCACTGTAAAAGTAGCAGATAGCAGGTGGCTGAAAAATAAATGACAGGAGACATATGATAGCTCTACAACATTGCATGGCAAACAAAATTAGATTCTACTCCGTATGATTTTGTAATATATGAGCACAGGAAATGCAGGTACTCCTCCAGCACACCACCACATGTGGTCATATCTAAGATAACAGTCGACTGAAAATAAATAGGTCAGTCGATTTTTTTAATGAACCGTCCGATCTATAAGGAACGGGCAGATGGCCTTCGTCTACCTCCCGCCAGTCACTGTTGACGATCTTTCTCGAACCGCCAGCGACCACCGGCCCAGACCCCTGCCTCCGCCGCCCCGCCCTCCCATCGACCTCACACCACCGCCGTGCTTGGCAGCGCCCCCAGGCCATCCCTTTAATCCCGGCCGACCTCCAGATCGGGCGCCAGTAGCTCTAGGCCGCACACGCCCCTAAGATAAACACCAAGGCGCTGCTTCCCCGGCGTAATAGGCGTACTAGCGCCTGTTACGCCGGGGAATGCTTCCGTTAATTGGGAATCAACTGGCCAGAAATTGAAATTCAGGGGGGCGACGGACCTCTAGCTAAGGTGAAATAGTATATGAGGAGAAACCTTGTGCATCGCGAGTTACTAGGAACATCTAGTATCAAGAAGAAGCGGTCAACTAGTGTCTTCTGTGGGATGAATACCGTGCAAGCAGAGACGTAAGATTTGCACGAATAAGGGAAGAGGAGTACCTTTTTCGGTTGCCGGTGTGGTCACCTCCACATGTCGCGCCGATCTTCTTCTTTTTACCGGGGAAACCGATGTTCTGGAGGGTGCAGGCTTGGACGAACCCATGGCCAAATTGTTGACTGTGTTGCCGTGGCCGTATGTCGGCGGAGGGGAAGCAGATCCGAGGCGGCGAAGGACGGCGTAGCAGGAACAGCTCCGGTGCGGTGGAGGGTGGCGAAGTTGGAGCGGCAGCGGTGAGGCGCAGGACGGCGTGGTTGAACTGGCTCGGGTACGGACGGCTCGGCCTCGGCTTCAACTACTAGCCGTGGAGGGCGTTGCGGTTGAGGTTGCGGTGGACGACGACGTCGGGGTATCGGCTCCGGCGTGATGGAGGAGGGCGGCGGTTGATGGGTGGGATGGGGTGGCGGACGGAGGACGCCGGGGTTTCGCGGCTGGTGGAGAGGTAGTTTTGGCGCCCACGGAGTACGAATGGGGAATCGGACGGGTGGGGGGAACCATGTTTCGGTCTGGGACGCGCTTGTTTTTGGCTTTTTTGAACAGAAGATGGGACGCGCTTGTTTGAAATTTGGGGAAAGTACAAACTTTGCCCCCCTCTTAAATTTCGGACCTACTGCGGGTCGGGGGTAGGATGGTAATCCCAGGTGTCCCAAATAGTGGGCGGGAGCGATTTCGGCCGCGCGCATGTGTGCTTAGGCGGCCATTGTGTATGAATGTTTTTCGGATGCGGTTGCGTGGCGTCTAGATGAAGCTACAAACCTACCCCGGTTTAGACCTTTGGACGTCGGGCCGGTAGGTTTCACGGGTCGGAGTTATTAGAAAAGTAATTTCCTTGTACTACCAAACATTGGTCTCACGCGGTTTCGGGCGAGTAGAGGCTCTTTTGGCGCTTCGTTCGAAATTTTGAAACACAAGCATTCACGTTTAGAGTACTCTTGAACTATGAGGATTGACCTAAATAGACAACGTTATATTTGACCTTGTATGTTTGAAAACCTCATTAAATTATCCGCTTCTTTTTGAAATTTTGACACTTGAAAATCCTATAACTACGATTATTTTGGAATGGAGGAGCTAAATTTGAATCTATTTTGTACACGACTACATATGCTATTATGTACAAAATCAGAGCAAAGATTGGTGCCCCCATAATTTAGGTATGGTTTACAAATGCCATGATATCAAATTCAAATAATTGAATGGACTTCATGTTGAATTCGATTTTTTTAAACCACCTTAAGTTGAATTCAAATGTATGCTAGTTCATAGGTAGCTATTTATAATGTCCATTGTGTAACTTTCGTATGTATAATGTGCTTTACACACACAACATGAACTATACTCACGTTTATATTCGATTGCTAAAGCGATGCATTGTCTGGAGTTCAAAATACTAACTATGTGGATCAATTGTGTCGAATAATAACATAGACATGCTCAAATTCGATAGAATCTAGATGTCTGATGGATCAATGACCGCTCCTTACGCGAATTGCAAATATCATGATCCCATCCTAATATTTGGATACAATTTATATCTTTAATCAATGTGTAGAGCAGTCTTTTACGTGTAGTTTCACTCTCCATCGGTGGTCTCTCACACATGCTCACACACTCTCTCCCGAGGTGTCTTTCTCGCACACATGCTCTAGATATAACCCTCCCTCCCTCTCGTAACCATTTACAACTGTTTTCACTAACCTTTATCACAAGCACTCTTCCTCTCGCAAACATACACACGCACAATCCTCATCGACCCTTTCTATATACATGGACCTGCCTACGTGTCTCATGTACGCACATTATCTTTACGCCTGTCTCTCACGCATTGTCTCACACCTCTCTTCCTAATCGACGAGTATGATTCTAGCAGAGCATTCTGTAGGATGCCCCTTAAAGTTAGGTTGGATGAATAGTAATATCAGAGATAAAGGGGTTACCTTAGTCCGAGAACCTAGGGTTACAAATCCTAGCCGGCTTTGTCAGTGGACACAGAGTCCTTCACAATTCTGCTATCTTTGTCTTGTACGACTAGTCATCCATGGGTCTTCCTAAATGCGTCACGGGCCGACCAATGTGGCGCAGGACGGAACCGAACGAAGGGCCTCACCTCGACCCACCGGACCTCACGCGGTGACACACCCTCTGCCCCCACGTCTCATTATCTTCTCACACCCACACATACCAACACAAACACCACACACACAGAAAATTTCTCCTGGTGCCTCTATTCCCTCCCCCCTTGCATATACACACTCAAGGGAATGGAATCTCTTGTCGTGACGTCATATTCGTCTCTCTCTCTAGACCACTCTCATTTCTCGTGCTATCTCTCCCACGCCCCCCCCGTCGGCCCCTCTATCCATGCCTCTCTCGAATACGTAATACACACACATACCTCTCTAGGCCCCGCCAAATGCATCAACTACACATTCACACATGTTACATCACGTACCCCATTGATCTAAAAAGCCCTCTCTTCACGTTTATTTCGCATACAACATTCCTTTTGAATAAAGTGTGGCCAAAAAATTATTTTAGAGTTTCTACATATATACAACATTACAAAGTTATATGGAGGAGTACGAACGCTAATTTGCATTGCATGGTGCCCACAATGATATTTATTCCGCACTGTGAATTTGTATATTTTTATACTATATACAAAGTTAGTCATAATAAAGAGAAACGAAGAGCATCTCTCTCTCCATCGCATACCCCCCTGTACGCCCCTTTCACGTATGCACACAAAACTATCTCCAGGTCCTCTAAAAGTAAGCCCCCAGAAAATTCACGCATGTTTCATCTTTCTCTCGCGATATATGCAATGACGATCATTGTATTTGAAGCGAAAGCACGATACGTACATTGGACTTCAGAATCCACTCATTACGGTCACCATTTACGTTTAGTGGTTATTATACAGTCACGGGCTCACCGTACAACTCTGTATTTGCTCATGACATGACTAGTTGACCAGTTAAACGCTCCACGTGGCACCTCTAGTGTTGCATCACATTATCTCACTACCATCGTGCCCACCTGTCGACTTGTATCTACTCTACATCTACACTCTTATAAAATACATAAAATACACTCTTATAAAAAACAGAGTTGGTGATGATGGTGTGCCTGCCATCCTGCAATATAGGCCGTCCGATTTATATCTGACGGATAGGAAAGAAACTATGGCAATTTTGCAAAAAGGTACCCACACACCTCTCCACATTTGCAAATAAGGCCTTCCCTCGTTCATCCTTTTCTCTCACAAGATAAACAAGTCATACAAATGCATCTTGATGTTACGTGCAACGCACGGGCATCTTGCTAGTAAGAATGAAAACAAACGACAAAAAAATATTTGGACGGTGGTTCGAAGTCATGACCGCGGGCACAGCGGACAAGGTGGCCTTGTATTGGTATGCTGAGCCGTCTGTTTTAACACACAGGAGCTGGTGTGGTGATTATACACACACGCACGCATGCACACGAACTGCATCCACGCAACACTCACACAAACACATGCACCCACGCACGCACGCAACACTCACACGTACACACGCAGCCACGCACGCACGCAACACTCACACGCACGCACGCAACACTC
This sequence comes from Triticum aestivum, assembly GCF_018294505.1. NCBI lineage: Eukaryota > Viridiplantae > Streptophyta > Magnoliopsida > Poales > Poaceae > Triticum > Triticum aestivum. The sequence goes on along the minus strand of NC_057814.1, from coordinate 69,339,420 downwards.
ACGCACACGCACGCATGCATGCACACACCAGTACACCACACGACCAACACACACTCTCACGCTCAAGTGCTCAACCTACACGTGCATGCGCACACATCAGGCCCTGACAGACACATACACAACCAGGTGATTCCCGCGCACGGGTTGGAGCCTTGTCGCGCCTGCGTAAATTTGTGTTTATCTGACCTTTTGCCTATGCGAACTGACAGGTGGGACCCACAAGGAACGTGGTCAATTTAACTAGTCAACATGGCGCCACGCAGACTATTTGGCCGGTCAACAGAGTGCAATCCGATGCTGAACTGTGAGCAAGTGACCGTATAATCACCGCAAAACGTATATAGTGACCGTAATCAGCTTATTCTGAAGTTCGGTGACCGTATTACGCTTTTCTCTCTGTAGGCCCTCCAAAACTACATCTCTACACGTTCTCGCATGTTACATCTAACAACTATGCAATACAGCACTACTACTACACTCTAACACAATAAATCATATGTGTTTTTAGTTTTACTAGATATCATATTGTTACTTATAATTATTCAGTTTGCATACATTAAAATTGCCTTTGAAATGTATGGCCAGTATCATCTACCGCGCGGGAAAAATCCCGCCCTTTCCTGTTTAATCGGGTTTGTATCGATGGATCGTGCGAAACAGCAAAACTATAGTACTATACAGTACTACAAGTGACAGTTCACTGGGCCGTCGTGTCGTCTACTCCTCCGTCGTAAGAGTGGAGCGCTCGCTTTCATAAATCTTCTAGTCCCTTTCGCCGACATGTGGGACATCAAGCTACCGGGTCCACGTGCCATACCGGAATACAGTGCAGAGCAGCCGGGGTGAAGCACCCCAGTCATGGCGCCGGCGTAGTAATGAGCAATGAGGCGTCAAATCACAAAGCTGCACCTTTCCCGCAGTTAAGTTGGAGGGACGAAGCAACCATCATTTCACTCGTTGCTGAATCCGCTTCTCCCTCATCTTCTTCAACTTAACCACGTGTTGCTTCTGCCGTTGTTCTGCCTCATGTGGGACGCGGATCGGCTTGGTAAAGCACTGACACGTGGGACCGCATGTTAGCAAACCGCCAGGACAACGTCCTCCGAAAATAAGAAGCCTAATCCTAGACTTACAAAGGGCTACGTAGCTGCTACGTATACTTTCCATCTAATCTATATATGCCCCCCTGATTTTCAGGTGGGGTGGGCCTAATCCTCTCCTTTAATCCAATCAAATAGTCCCACATCACATCAGTTCGTAACTTTACGTAAACCATTACGTGGATGTAGCATTGCTCAAATAAGAAACCTCCCCCGCCATCCGCGCGGCAAAATCACCTCCTTTTTACTAATCTTGATTCTATAATTTTTTAGATCAATATAATTGAGATTTGTATAGATAGCACACAGGAGCAAAACCAAGTGGTACGGTTAAGGGCATCCACAATGTGTAGCCAAATGTGAAAATAGCTTTTGGCATCGTGGGAACCATTGTGGACGGTGTTGCCAAAGCCAAAAAGATGGAACCGAAGCTCCCTGATTGATTGATTGAAGGAATAGAAAAATGCAACGTCTCTCCTCTTTCTCCCATGCTTGGACGCATGTAGTACAGTATAGAGCACAGAGTCTACTCCCCTGTCCCTTCTATCACAAATCACAAAGCAGTGAGGCGTCAAATCACAAAAGCACGGACGAAGCAACCATCATTTCACTCTTCGCTGACTCCGCTTCTCCATCGTCTTCTTCGAGAAACCATCTCACCGCACTAGTACTCCTAGTAGTACTAGTAAAGGACTTCCTGGATGCAAATAAGGCGGTTGTCTCGGCTTGCAGGCGGCACTTGCGAACGACTTACCGTGGTCTCCCTCAATGGTGTTCTCCGTCGAACGCACTTCGCCAAACCACCAAAAAAAGATATCGTCGACGTCACCGCAATGGGGAAGGAAGTCAAATATAGTTACTACCTCCATTTTTTTGTACACAAGGCCAGTATATCAAAATTACAATTTGCAAAGGGCCACTAACACTAATCGAGGCAAAATTGATGGGGTTAGCAACCAAGGACATTAATATCCCCTGCATGCATGCGGAAGTGAGAAGGTTGGTTTGCATGGCGCTGCATTAATCAAGCGATGAGGAGTGAGATGGTTAGCTCTTTGGTCTTTGGAGAAAAAATACGCATTAATTGACACGTGAAACGAGGATTTGTATCGATTAAATCCCGCGAAGGAAAACCCCGCCTTTCTTTTTTAACACTAGTACTCCTAGTACGTACGTACTTATCCTGTTTGGGTCTAGGCCTTGCATTGCCAAACTTCGCCACACATTTTTGCCAAGCTTGCCTAAAGTTTTCAAAATGAGAAGGAGGTACACTTGCGCACGGCTGTCGCGGTCGCACCGCACCCTCACACGGTCGCTCCTGCACGCCGCGGTCGCACCGCACCCTCACACAGTCGCTCCTGCACGCCGCAAACCCAACCAAGGGAACGCACCCTCACTGACACGTGCTGTCGCATGTGAACAAACCAAACTCAGCCATCCTATCGCTGACACATAATTTTCGTTCATAGAGTATGTTTATCCAACCGCATGTTGGGGAGTATCCGTACGGCCCGTGCGGTGGTCTGTTGGGGAAGAAGAAGAGGTGAGGAAGAAGGAAAGAAGGGTTAGGAGACGTAGGATATTCATCCAACCGCCTGAAATGGTAGACTGACCCAAGTCAGGCGACTTGCATAACAAATATATGTTTTTACACAGCAAAAGATCCATAAAAACAACAACATAAAGAAAAACTATCACTGCTCGCGGAAAGAGACGGCCTCGTCGTCTTTGGCTGCCGGCGCGAACCAGCCGTCGCTGCCGACGTGTGTCTCCGCACCGTGGTTGTCCTCGGCCTCCAGCTACTCGTTCAAGCGGAGCGTGCGGGCGCTCTGCACGGACGAGAGCACAGCCCGGTTCAAGTCGAGGACGTCCGGTTCCGCCTGCAGGAGGGCCTCGATGGCAGCGGCATCCGCGCGCTCCGCGTCGAGTCGAGCCTCCGCCGCCCGGTTCAAGTCCAGGACGTCCGGTTCCGCCTGCAGGAGGGCGTCGATGAGAGCGGCATCCGCGCGCTCTGCGTCGAGTCGAGCCTCTGCCGCCCGGTTCAAGTCCAGGACGTCCGGTTCCGCCTGCAGGAGGGCCTCGATGGCAGCGGCATCCGCGCGCTCCGCCTCAAGTTGAGCCTCCGCCGCCCGGTTCACATCCACGACATCCGGTTCCGCCTGCAGGAGAGCCTCGATGGCAGCGGCATGCGCGCGCTCCGCGTCGAGTTGAGCCTCTGCCTCCCGGTCCTCCTTTAGTATCGCCATGTTGAACCGCTGGTCCGCCTGCACCATGGGGGACTCGGACGCCGGCACGAAGTCGACGTCCATCGTCTCATACCCATCGGGGGCCTTCTGCGCCGCGACCTCCGCCATGAACATTGGATCGGCTTCCTCCTCCTCGTAGCTTGGCTCCAGAGAACTCGGGGATTGGCCCGCCGCAAAGCGAGCTTGGGAACGGAGGTCTGTGGCGCCGACCGCCGCCGCGATTTCTGCGCGGCGCTCCGGCGTCAGCATCTTGTAGTAAGTGATCTTGCGGCGCACCATGGCTTTCCGGCGAACTAGGGGACGCTTGATGCGGGCTAGGGGATCGAAAGGTGGGGGAATGGGCTGGAGATTTGGTGTGGTTTTAGGGCAGTGGCTGGCGTAGGCCGAGCAGCGAAGGTTCTGGTGTGAATAGTGGTTCCGGTGACGACCGGTCAATCGGTTTTGACTGTACATCGCTCTTGTCGCGTTCGCGTTGCAGCCCGGCACGCTGGACCCTCCACGTCGCTCACCGAATGGAACGCGCTTCGTCTTGCGTTTTCGCTCGCTTGTGGGACCGCAGTTGAGAGCAAACCGACGTCCCTCCCCCTCCCCCGCCCGCGTCATTTATTATACCACCACTCCCTCCGTTTTATGCGGAGTAAATAAAAACAGAGGGAGTATACTACGGATGAGGATCCCCTGACGTGGCCGAACCCATTGAGTAACTGACATGCGGGGCCTAGCAAGCATGGGGTCCGCCAGTAAGTGACCGAAAGGGAGGGTAAGGCAGGGATACCTACGTCAGAGGATCCACTTCCACTATACTACTTTGACCAAATGTTAGAGTAATAATATATGACATGCAACTTACACAAATGTTAGAGTAATAATATATGACATGCAACTTACACAAAGCATACAGGGTCTAATGCGTTTTTCGAGGCTAACTTTGACCAAATGTTAGAGTAATAATATATGACATGCAACTTACACAAAGCATACGGTCAAATTCGTATGTGAAAGGAGTTTCCAATGATATAATTTTCACATTATACATCTCATGTACTATTAATCTTGTCAATAGTCAAATTGGAAACCATCTCGAGTACAAATCTAGGAGTACGTACGAATCTAACAATATTGATTGGGCGTTGTTGAATGTTGATACCTTTTTGATCAAAGTAGAGATACTTTGACTACACATAAAACTTATATGTAAACTAGAAAGGATAGGGGGAGTATATTGTACGTTCAAAAACGAAACGAACATTGAATACCCTTTATATATGATTTGCGGATGCTATGATCACCGGTTCAAAATTTTGAATCCGCCTTAGGTATCACGTGCCCCCACTCGTTCCCTCTCGATTTCATCTCGGGGTCCGGAGATCTATTGAAAGAGGACTAGGGTGGGTACATGCGAATGATACTCGGCGGAATGTTCAAATGAGGCATGCGGGAGGATGGACTCGACTGGAGGGCGACATGATCGATGGAGAAGAGGGTTGGAGAGGAATGAGAAATAAGCAAACGCCACATGATTATACTTGAACGGCTCAAATAAACAATAAGTTGTCTCGCTTGGCCTACATAGTGAAAGGCCTAATGCGCAACGCGGAGCACTGACGCTCGAATATGGCCGGGAAAACAGGGAAACCGACATGTGGGGCACACCCGTCGGGACGACGTAGCGCAGACTAGTCCAATGGAGGAGCTGGCCCACGACCTCCTCGCCACCGACAACCGTTCATGTGGGTCGTTGGGGCCAACAACGGGGCGCAGCTCCAGCACCGCCTCTGGACACGGCGACCGCGGTGAGCGACACGCTCATATCGTCGCTAGACACGGTCGGTTTCAGTGTGCCGAGGGTGGCGTTAGTGCTGTGGCACGACCAACGGTATGTTTGGTTTGTGCCCAAGGTTGCCCCATCAAAGCATTGGGTAGCCAAAATTTTGGTTGAGGTATTGGTTGCCCATGATTTGGCCGACATTGGCAAGAAAAATGAACTAGAGTTGGCTAGAGTTCATTGGCATGCCAAAGAAATGGCAACCATCCAAACAAAGACCAATCTTTGGGTCATGACCAAAATTTTGGTTGAGGTATTGGTTGCCCATGATTTGGCCGACATTGGCAAGAAAAATGAACTAGAGTTGGCTAGAGTTCATTGGCATGCCAAAAAAATGGCAACCATCCAAACAAAGACCAATCTTTGGGTCATGACCAAAATTTTGGTAAGGTGCACTTTGGCCACAATCCAAACACACCCCAACACCCGGCTCGTCGAGGATGCACGGGGCGCCGCGACGCGTCCGCGGAGTGGTGTAGCGCGGCCAACTGCATCCTCTGGACCTGAGACCATGCCGGGTCGTCTTGCTTTTTCAATGACATGCGGGGATCGCATGTGAGCAAAGGGCATCTCCAACGTTGCCACGACCGCAGCTGACTACCCTGGCACACCAAAACCCTCGTCCCTCGCGCCGTCGCGCGGTGCGTTCCCAGCCGGCGCCAGCTGCCCGCATTCATGCCGTCCGTTCGTATGTCGTCGTTAAGAGGCTCGGTGCCCGAGGAACCAACTCCGGCGACTTAATGACGCACCCGGACGCTTGGCCTCACCGGAATGCGCTACTTAAAGCGGCAACGCCCAGCTAACCTCCACACCATAGCGCATCGTCCTCCTACCTGGCACCACATCCGCCATGACCGCAAGTGCGAACGCTCTGCGGGAGAGCTTGTCTTCGGGGATGAAGCTCGAGGTCGCCGCCCTCGCTCAAGTCGCCTCTCGCGACGCAATAGCGGCGTAGCCGGACGCGGACGCGACCGCACAAGCGGTGGCCACGCTGGCGGCCGACGACGGGAGCACCGTCAGCCACGCGTCCTACTTGCCGCCGTCCAACGTCCGGCACCGCCGAGGTCGGGGACTCCTCCGAGGATGAGTAGGGCATGGGAGGCGGCAGGGCATGGTGTGCCAACTGGCCGGTCCGTATCCCGTGTTCTACTCTTCCTCGCCGGAGACCGCACCTTCACTTCACGGGTCTTGAACCCCGCCCCCGTACATAGAGATCGCAGATGGAGGACGTCGGTCGCCGCCGTAGAATAGGTTTAGGGTCGGGTTTCTTTTATTTTTCTGTCCTATAAAAGTTCGAAATGTAATGAAAATCTGCCGTGTTTGCATTAATCTCGGCCGGTGTATATGAACTTTCACAATAATATACATATTGTAGGAGTACTAGCAAGATGCCCGTGCGTTGCACGGAAGATCAAGATCTTGTGGGAGAAAAGGATGAACGAGGGAAAGCCTTATCTGCAAATGTGGAGAGGAGTGCGGGTAAATTGTCATAGTTTCCTTCCTATCCGTTAGATATAGATCGGACGGCCTATATTGCAGGATGACAGGCACACCATCATCACCAACTCTGCTTTTTATTGAACCGAGACAAATCTAACATGCGAAGTAAAATAAACACATAGGGTCTATACATACACAAATTATCTTAGGCACTCCAATAGTACGTCCACTACACATTCACGCATTTCACATCTTTCTACATCTACGGGAACCTACGAAAGGGTTAACGTAAATTGCCTCTCTCTCTCCTCCCCTGATTTTCATGGTGGTGGGCCCCTCCCTCCCCCCAATCTACAATCAACAGCTCACACGTTTCACATTACGTTAATTACGTAACTGGGATTACGTAGGTGTAGCATTACTCGTCCTAAAAAACCCAACTAAGCCAACCTCCCAGCATATCGCGCGGGAAAAGACCCGGCCGCGCCGTTTTAGTCGGGATTACCGGATTACTAGTAGTAGTATCGATGGATCGCGCGAAGCAACAATTTTTTTTGAGGGGGCGAAGCACCTAGTTTAAAAGGAAAAAAGGCGGTACACTCACAGCACTCCTGTCGCGGTCGCATTGCACCCCACACACGTTCGGTCCTGCACACGGCTCACGCAAACGGAACGCGCTTCGGCTTGCCTCTTCACTGACACGTGGGACTGCACTTGGAGAAACCGACCATGCGCCAAACTCCCCCGCCCACCGCGCGAAAATCCTCCCCCCCACACCCAAAAATTCCCCCCAAATCCGATTCAACCGCCCTTCGGCCAACTAGCCAATAATATTCCCCAAACCCCCTCCCCCCTGTCCCCCTCCACTCCATTCGCTCCGCCAAAGCCGCCCTCCCCGCCGCGCCGATACGTCGGCGCCGCGGTTCGGCGATCCTCTCGCTCCCACAGTACGCTCTCGTAGACTGCCGTCCTCTAGCCGCGCCGCCACCTCTGGCTACGTTCTTGTGGAGGCGCACGGCGGTCAGCGCCGCCACCGCTGGCGACGTTCGTGTGGAGACGCACGGCGGTCAGCTTCTCCCACGGTACGCGCATTCTAGACTGAGGCCCCGTTCATGTCGGTGTAGCGCTGAATGTTAGCTGATAGACGCTGTTAATCTCACTGTTTGCCGAAGTAGTTTACTGTCAATATGCTCTGCTTAAGAAGCTTCCTTGCCCTGTTCTGCACTCAATCTGCTTAGCTGAGATGGCATGCCAAGGCCGATTAGTTGCTAAAATATCCTGCCATATATTTATTGTGACGTAGATTGCCATGGTCTAGTAGCCAATCTGTTAGGTGAAATAGCTCTACACCGTTTTATACTCGATCTTTGTTGCTGCGATGGCCTTCGATAGTTCGATGGCTGTGTGCTCGGCCTCATTGACTGCTGAAACAGCCTGCCATAATTTGGCACTCAAATCTGTTTGCTGAATTAGCTTTACATATATTTCGTTACTTAGATCTGCTCGTCCAAATATCTTGCCATAGCTTTAGACATCGACCTAGGTATTTTTTTCTGGACTTCATAAAAAAGCATATATGTTTTTCCTGTAATATCTAGTAGAAGAACTAATTTGTATGTCTAACAGATGGACAGGACTTGGATAACTTCTGCTCGAAGATTCTCCGCTGCATATGTCGAGGGGGTTGAAAACTTCATGAACTTTATCAGAGCTGAGTACGGTGGTCCGAAATCAGATGTGCTCTGCCCGTGTAGCAGTTGTATGAATTCAGTTACAAGACCCCAGTCAACTGTGCAAAATCATCTACACTTGTATGGGATGTCGGTCACATATACTAGGTGGGTTCATCATGGTGAAGCTGTGAACGTCAATGTTATTGACTACGTGGAAGCAGCAGATCACCATCTTGATCTGCCTGATGCTCAGGTGGAAGAGGAGGAGGAGGTGGTGGTGGCGGAGCCAGTGAGTTTGACCAACATTGAAACAATGCTACGAAATGCTCGTGCATTCCGTGAACTTTCACCTGCAGAAGAAAAACGGTGGGCCCGCATGTTGGAACAATGCAACGTTGCTGTCACCCCAGGAAATAAGCTGTCAGTATTCTCAGCTATGGTCACCTTTCTTCAGGTGAAGACATCTGAGCGGATGACCAACAAATCATTCGATGCGATGTTGGCTGCTTTCCGCAAATCTTTCCCAGATGCGTCTGAGCTGCCACACACCTACAGTAAAATGAAGAATTTCCTTCGTGCAGTTGGAATTGGATATGATATGATCCATGTTTGTAAGAATAATTGTGTTCTGTTCCGGAAGGATTATGCCAACTTAAGTGAATGCCTGAAATGCAAATCATCAAGATGGAAAGATGGCGATGCTGTGAAGAGGATTCCTCATAATGTTCTGAGACATTTTCCAATTACACCAAGATTGCAGAGGTTGTTTCATGATGCTGAAACAAGAGAGGATGTACCGTGGCATTCTAGGAACCAGGAGTACAGAGATCAGAATGTAATGAGCCATCCATCTCATGGTAGTGAGTGGAAAAGCTTCAATGATAAACACAAAGAGTTTGCTGCTGACCCGAGAAACATTAGACTTGGCTTAGCTTCAGATGGATTTAACCCATTTGGCCACCAGAGCGCCACATATAGCATGTGGCCAGTGCTTGTTATCCCTTACAACATGCCTCCAAATGTCTGCACCAAAGAATCAAACTACATGATGGCCTTGCTCATCCCAGGTCCAAAAAGTCCTGGAAAGGATTTTGATTTGTTCATGGAGCCTCTTGTGGAGGAACTTCAACAGCTATGGAAGGGTGTTCTCACTCGAGACCTATATAGCAGCCCACCAGCTGATTTCTTTCTGCGTGCTGTTATAATTTGGTGCATCCATGATTATCCGTCTTTGGGCACTATGTCAGGGCGAACGACACATGGTTACAATGCATGTGTTCACTGTGGCAGGAATCCGCTGTCATACGGAATACTTAGCAAGATCTGTTACATTGGACACCGCCGTTTCCTTGCCAAGGACAAGCCGCATCCTAGAAAATACCAAGACATGTGTTCAATGCAAAGCATGAAAACCGTGATGCGCCAAAGAGGCTCACCGCCGATGAGTTGCAAGTGGAATTAGAGAAGGTCAGGCATATTACACCAGGAAACCATCCTGGTAATGGTAGCGGGAAAAGGAAGCGTGGCAGGGTAGAAGAGAGATTATTGTTTACCTGCAGGTCCACTTCGTGGGACTTGGAGTATTGGAAAGATTTGGATCTGCGGCATAATCTTGATGTGATGCACATCGAGGAAAATATATGTGACAGCATTATCGGCACACTTCTTAATATTGAAGGCAAGACGAAAGATACCTTAAAATCTAGGATTGATTTGACACACCTAGGTATCAAAAAGGATTTGCAGGTGCAAGATGAAGGTAAACCACGGGATATGGCACCAGCTGTGTACGTCTTGGACAAGGTAAAAAGAAAAGAATTCTGCGAGGTCCTGTCACATGTGAGATTCCCACATGGATTTGCTTCCAACCCTAAAAGGAGAGTCAGTGCAGATGGAAACAAGGTACAAGGGTTGAAAACTCATGACTACCACGTCCTACTTCAAAGGGTTTTACCTGTTATCCTTAGATGATTGGGCCGCCCTGACTTATACAAAGCAGTTGCAGAGTTGGGACAATTCTTCAGGGAACTCTGCAGTAGGAATATCAGGATAGATGCTTTAGAGCGTCTTAGAGACAAGATACCAACTATCCTATGCGACCTTGAGAAGATATATCCTCCAGCCTTCTTTGCTGTGATGGTGCATTTGGCTGTTCATCTACCTTATGAGGCACTACTTAGAGGTCCAGTACAGTATGGCTCGATGTACTCTATTGAAAGGCGGCTGGGCACTTTCAAGGGCTATGTTAGGAACAGAGCTAGACCCGAGGGTTCCATTGCAGAGGCCTACATTGCTACAGAAGCGTTGACATTCTGCTCAAAATACATTGAAACAGCTGATCAGCTTAGCAAAGAGGTGGGTGAAGACAATCCCGGGCTCAATGTTTTCGATTATTCTGTTCGAGTTACAGGGAAGAGTCGACAAGAGGACAAACCTAAAGATTTGGACAAAATGGTTTGGTATGTGTTGAATAACTGTCCTGAGATACTACCTTATATCAAGTAAGTGCAGTACTGCAGCTTATACATCGTAATCTACTAAACTTGCCGCACATTCTTATATATTTAGATGTTTGACGTGATCACTATGTTGTGCAGCATCTACAAAGAGGAGTTACTGCCGCAAAATCCAAGAAACATTGACAAACTGGTTATGGTAGGATTTGCGAAATGGTTCAAGAACCATGTAAGCTTTTGAAGGCACTGTCAGTTTTTTTAATATATTGAGTACATAAGATGATCAGCTTGTCTATTTTGTAACCATAGGTTAAGAAGATGCGGGAGGATGGGCGGGCAGTTGATGATGCCCTTTACTCACCAGTAATGGGTCCTGATACTCGGGTAAGACATTATGAATGTTGCGTTGTTGGAGATGTGCGCTACAACACCCTTGCACGAGACGAAGGCAGGAAGACAAAAAACAGTGCCATCATGAGCACGGATACATATGACATAGAGAAAACTGAAATGTATGCTAACATAAGAGACATTGTTCAGTTGCAGTATATTTCTAGTTTCGAGGATCATAGGTGTGTGGTTCTGTTGTGCTGTCGTTGATATAACCTGTTTTCCAGGATCGCAAAACCCAGAGTTGATGATTATTTCAAATCCATCAATGTCAAGGCAGCGTACCAGACCAACGAGCCTTTTATTTTGGCAAATCAAGCAACACAGATATTTTCTTGGAAGACACATTTGCACGTAGCGATGACTGGAGCGTATTGCAAAGGTTTGAGCAGAGGAATTCGTTAAATGAAGTTGCACAACAAGATGATGCTTACACTGCTCCTGATGTACAAGATAACACAGATGTTCCTAATATCTTTGAGAACCATCACATCAATGACGCCGGCGAAAAGATTGCCTGTCGTGCTGTGGACATACAAGAGTTGATCAAGAAGAAGCCAACGTTCGAGGACGTTGAGGACGAAGAAGAAGATGACACCGTGGGGAATTACGATTCAGACTGATACACATGGCGAAGATGTTGACGATGCTGCTGCGGATGATGATTACATTGCTTTTGTCGTATTTGCCTGTCAGAAGACGTTTTTATCTACTATGTGAAATTGTGTTTGCTATGACAACTGAAACCTGATGAACATGTTGTTTAGTATTTTGCTGTGAGAACATCACTTGTTATGTATGCTGATTTGTGTTTGGTGATTGTATGACAACTAAAACATGATGACATTGTTGTTTAGTTTTACTCATATTTGGCTGTGAAACTTGAATTTGATGACATAGTTTGCTGTTGGACTGCAATTTGCTCGATGTCTTCGAATGAGAACAAAGCTGACCCGACATGGCCTCTGCTATTTTTTTATTTATATGAGCAAAAGGGGATACCCCCTGATTTCCGTTAATAGAAATCATTAGATAGTCACAACACTACGCCCAGCCTGCTACACAGGTTTCATTCATTACTAGTTTCAGCAAAGTGCTCATGCCGTAGCCACTGAATACATCACGAGTGCTACATACACTGCAAATAAAGAGACAATCATCCTACAGAGCACATAGATTTTGCCCATTATCTTCACAAGCTCTTTCATCTCCTCATTGTTGTCAAGGCCGTTCAGCAGCTGTTGCTTGGCCATGATCAGAGGAACTGCATCTTTAACCTTCTGCTCTGCATCTTCTTCTTCTGCCGTTCTTTCAGTTACTAGTCCAACACCCCAACCTGCTGGTATTGGGATTCCTCGGCTAACCAAATAATCAGCGTAGTTGCATTCCCCCCACATCAGCAACTTCCCAGAAATACAAATCACACGGATCTTCCCTTTTCTGCACGAATCAAATTGGAAGATCATCAACCAAACTGTTAAAAAAACAGCAACTGAAAGCAGCAGAACAACACTTAAACATATTATTACCCCATGATTCGGGCATTTGTAGAAGACTCGGCCAGGGTTGCGGATTGTGGTTGAGACACGACGGATGACTCTGCGTGATTTGCAGCAGTGGCACCACACCAACGGCAGCGGGTTGCAATGAGCAATCGGCTGTGGTGCGCGTGCCGGCGGGGGTGTGATGAGACCCACAGGCGATGGTACGGGTGGCGACTTGGCCCATATCTGGTTGTTGCTTGCTGAAGAGCAGGTGGACGAGTAGCCAGCGGACATGGTTGCTGCGGCCAGAGCTTCTAATGCTAGGCAGAGTAAGTTGACAAGAGGAGAAGCGAACGTTGGATATGTCCGTTTCATTACTTGCAGAGTAGCATAGCACGATATATAGTCATAGTCTAGGTTTGGATTCGAACCAGCTACATGAGCAGGTCTTTCTTTTTTCTAAAACTCGGCAACGTCTCTTTACTGGTACACTAGCTTGTTCTGTTCGCCTTCCCAAGTCTTTGATTTTCTTTCCCTTTTTTGCGAGGAAGGAAGGAGGACAAAATTGAGAGTTCCTGGGACTCGAACCCAAGACCTATCGGTTGAAAACCAAGGGTGCTAGTCACTTATGTGGCGACCGTTCCCTGTGAGGAGGACGGCAGACAAACACATTTTCCTCGCAGTTTTCTTCCTATATATAAGAAAGTATGCTACTTGGTGTCCTCTTAGTCAACAAACGATTGTGCCAACCTTAACCGTTGGATTGACATTCAACGTCTGTCGCGTTTCTTCAGTCTCTTCTTCCTCGAGCCGCCAAAGCCAAACCAGCGCCGGCGGGACCGCCTGCTCCCGCCTCCCACGGCTCGCTGTGATCTTCCTCGGCTCCTGTTCGTTCCCGTCCGAGGCCTCACCATCGTCCTCCGCCTTGGTTTGCTCGCCGCGGCGCCGCCCTCCAGTGTTGTCAACATGGTCAACAACCGAGAGGAATAAGGAGATGACTGTACATGGTGAGGATGATAGTAGGGACCCAGCAGCGCGTGCAGTAATTTTGTTTTTTCGGGACGGAGAAGGGTATCAACTGGGTTGTGCGGGACCCGCGGCCCGTCTAGCCCAGGCTTTTATTTCATATGTTTAGCACATGACCAGCCCAATTTGTTTTTTTCCTTTCTGAAAATGGCTAGCCAGCAATTTTTTTTTTTGAAGAATAACCAACGTAGGCCTACTTGCTTTTGTACGCCCTGCTGGGCCGGAAATCTTTTAAGACGAGGAGGGATGCATTTTGCCCAGAAAATAGGCTATAAGTAATAAGAAATGGGCTATAAGTAATAATAAATGGGCTGTAAAATGAAAAAAATACAGCAAACAGGCAATTAGTTCCAAAATATTGTTTTCTTTCGGATTTTGATATTTTAAATTTCATTGTTTTTGTGCGGGTAAAATTTCATTGAATTTAAATTAAGGTATATTTAGATTTAAAATTAATTTGAATCTGGCTAGAAATTTCGGTCTATATGCTGTTTGGGACAGATTTGGAGGCTGACTTGTGGGTCTACTAGGTTGACGTGTACTTTGGCTTTATCAACTTAGTCCACAAACGATTCTAGCAGCAATGACCGTTGGATGTTAATCCAACGGCCGTGTTGCTTCTTCAATATCTGATCTTCTTGCTCCAGCCGCCCAAACCAGCTCTGGTGGGACCGCCTGCTCCCGCCTCCTGTGGCCGGTTGTGCTGCCGCACAGGCCTCACCGCCCCACCCTACTACATTGCTGGCCAGGCCATTCCTCTACTCACCCACACCTCCTGTTATTTTCCGGCGACGGCAGCCGGACCAGTAAACCCTCGTACTCCCCACCGCGTGGGCAACCATTGCCGAGTCTTCCCCATCTCCGTGTCGTTCCCTTCCTAGGCCTCGTCGTCGTCCACGGCCATGGTGCTCTCGGCGCGGCCTGGTCAACGTGGTCAACAAACGACATCCATCGGCCGTGGACTGTACGCGCAAAATAATGATTCCTCCACCTGACAGCTGGGACCAACCAGAAGGGCCTCTGTATTTCGCGAAAAAAACGTTCCCCCCGCTGACATGTTGGACCCACCAGCTATATCTTCGCACACAAGGAAGTGCCTCCTTATTACGCACAAAAAAATGAATACCCCCTGCTAGCTGGGACCCACCCTAGTGGGAGGATGACTTGTGGGCCAACTAAGTTGACGGGGACGGAGGGCTTTGTCAACTTAGTCAATATGAACGGTTCTAGCTCCAGTGACCGTACGATGTCCATCCAACGGCCGTAGTGCTTCTTCAACCTCTGGTCTTCTTGCTCCAGCCGCCCAAAGCAGCGCCGGTTGTGCCGCGTGCTCCTGCCTCCCGTGGCCGGCTGTGCTGCCGCGGAGGCCTCACCGCCGCCTACTATTCCCACCACTGGCTAGGCCCTGCGGTGACGGCAGCCTCACACCGTAGCCGAACCAGTGAACCCTCGTACTCCTCTCTGCGCGGGCTTCCACTACCGCGTCTTCCCCGCCTCCATGTCGTCCCCTTCGTAGGCCTCGCCGTCGTCCACCACCGTGGTGCTCTCGGCGCGGCCTGGTCAACATGGTCAAGGAACGATTTCCATCGGACGTGGACTGTACATGGAGAGGCTGACAGCTGGGTCCACGGCCGCAGCAAGGAAGTGCCTCCTTATTATGCGGAAAATAATGATTCGTCCACCTAACAGCTGGGACCCACCGGACGGGCCACTGTATTTCACGGAAAAAACGTTTCCCCCTGACTGCTAGGACCCGCCAGCTTCATCTTCGCACGCAAGGAAGTGCGTCCGGGCAAAAAAATGATTCACCCCCTGACTGCTGGGACCCACCAGCTACACCTTCGCACGCAAGGAAGTGTGTCCGGGCAAAAAAAACGATTCGCCCCCCTGACTGCTGGGAACCACCGGCTACATCTTTGCACGCAAGGAAGTGCGTCCGAGCAAAAAAAACGATTCGCCCCCCTGACTGCTGGGACCCACCAGCTACATCTTGCAGGCAAGGAAGTGCCTGACAGTCGGGACCCACGTGGTCGAAGCGTACGTAGCGTTATCATTCTGGTCGCGAACGTGTACGTACATACTGGTCGATGTAGAGGCACCCATGTGTCGTAGTAGAGGCACGCACGTGTCATAGTAGAGGCGCGCACGTAGCATGTACACGTACGTATAGCGGCCAGGGTGCAAGAAAGAAAATATGGCCATGTATGTGTACATACGGGCGGGGTCTCGAACGCCTACTCGCACATACGTACGGCCAGGGCTCGTGTACATGGCTGGGTCGGAACGGAGAAACAGCGTCGTCGTCGTGTTCATTGGGAGGCAACGGAATGCGTCGTGTTCATGGGGAGGCAACGAAATGCGTCGTGTTCATGGGGAGGCAACGGACTGTGTCGTGTTCATCGGGAGGCAACGGAACGCGTGGGAGCCAACCGGCTGGGTCGGAACGGAATGCGTGTTCGTGTTCATCGGGAGGGCTTGGACGGAACAGGCAATGGAAACGAGGCCTGGCGTACCGCAAAACGGAGGAAACGGACCTCCTACGTTCGGAACGGGGTCCTGTTGATCGGGAGGGGTGTGGCGTACTGCAAAACAGAGGAAACGGACCTCCTACGGTCGAAACGGGGGTCCTGTTGATCGGGAGGGGTGTGGCGTACCGCAAAACGGATGAAACGGACCTCCTATGGTCGAAACGGGGGTCCTGTTGATCGGGGGGTGTGGCGTACCGCAAAACGGATGAAACGGACCTCCTACGGTCGAAACGGGGGTCCTGTTGATCGGGAGGGCTGTGGCGTACCGCAAAACGGACGAAATGGAGCTCCTACGGTCGAAACGGGGGTCCTGTTCCTCGGGAGGGGTGTGGCGTACCGCAAAACGGGACTCCAGGGGATACTGTTCATCTCCACCGTCGACCTCCTCCAGCCTCCACGGGCTACCGTCGACCTCCTCCAGCCTCCACGGGCTCCTGTTCATCCAGCCTCCACCGCGCGCTACTCCACCGGCTACTGTTCAACCACCCCTCCACGGGCACCCCTCCACCGTCTATTGTTTAGCCAGCCCTCCACACCACGGAGTCCTGTTCAACCACCCCTCCACGGGTACCCCTCCACCATCTACTGTTCATCCAGCCCTCCACACCACGGGGTCCTGTTCATCCAGAGGCAACGCCACCGCTCACTGTTCATCCAACCCCCCCCCCCCCCCCCGCGCAACGCTCACTGTTCATCCAATTGATCAGCTTCAGTTAGCAGCAGTAGCGAAGGAATCGCTCGATCGGGTTCAGTTAACAGCCATCGATCGATCGCTCGGGTTCAGTAACGCATAGCCTACAATGCAATCGCTCGGGTTCAGTTAGAGCCCAACGCCTCGCTCGGGTACAGTTAGAGCCAACGCCTCGCACACACGCGCGTACGTGTACGAGCGAAACGCGCATCGCTCGCCCCCCGACCTCCCATCGTAACAGGGAACTCCCCGAAATTTTCCTCCCCCTCGCTTCTACCACGGTTTTTTCCGTCATGGACGGCCCAAAGAATGTCATGCAGCTGCGTCTCCGGCCCGCCCAGGACGAAAAGCCCATTTTCTGTCATGTTTTTTTGTCATAGAAGTAGGAGCCCACCACATCTATGATGATACCGGATTTTGTCACAATTATCGTCATAGAAGTGTCATATGTACGACAGAAAAAAAAATCATTTGGCCCAAAATGTCACGGATGTGTCTTTTTTTTGTAGTGAAGGTAACCCCTTTATCTCTGATATTACTATTCATCCAACCTAACTTTAAGGGGCATCCTACAGAATGCTCGCTAGAATCATACCCGTCGATTAGGAAGAGAGGTGTGAGACAATGCGTGAGAGACAGGCCTAAAGATAATGTGCATACAGGAGACACGTAGGTAGTCCTATGTATATAGAAAGAGTCGATGGGGATTGTGCGTGTGTATGCTTGCGAGAGGAAGAGTGCTTGTGATAAAGGTTAGTGAAAACAGTCGTAAATGGTTATGAGAGGGAGGAAGGGTGATATCGAGAGCATGTGTGCGAGAAAGACACCTCGGGAGAGAGTGTGTGAGCATGTGTGAGAGACCACCGATGGAGAGTGAAACTACACGTACAAGACTGCTGTACACATTGACTGAAGATATAAATTGTATCCAAATATTAGGATAGGATCATGATATTTGCAATTCGCGTAAGGAACGGTCATTGATCCATCAGACATCTAGATTCTATCGAATTTGAGCATGTGTGTGTTATTATTCGACACAATTGATCCACATAGTTAGTATTTTGAACTCCAGACAATGCATCGCTTTTGCAGTCGAATATAAATGTGAGTATAGTTCATGTTGTGTGTGTTAAGCACATTATACATACGAAAGTTACACAATGAACATTCGAAATAGCTACCTATGAGATAGCATACATTTGAATTCAACTTAGGGTGGTTTTAAAAAATCGAATTCAACATGAAGTCCATTCAATTATTTGAATTTGATATCATGGCATTTGCAAATCATACCTAAATTATGCGGGCACCAATCTTTGCTCTGATTTTGTACATAATAGCATATGTAGTCGTGTACAAAATAGATTCTAATTTAGCTCCTCCATTCCAAAATAATCGTAGTTATAGGATTTTCAAGTGTCTAAATTTCAAAAAGAAGCCGATAATTTAATGAGGTTTTCAAACATACAAGGTCAAATTTAACATTGTCTATTTAGGTCAATCCTCAAAGTTCAAGAGTACTCTAAACGTGAATGCTTGTGTTTCAAAATTTCGAACGAAGCGCCAAAAGAGCCTCTACTCACCCGAAACCGCGTGAGACCAATGTTTGGTAGTACAAGGAAATTACTTTTCTAATAACTCCGACCCGTGAAACCTACCGGCCCAACGTTCAAAGGTCTAAACCGGGGTAGGTTTGTAGCTTCATCTAGACGCCACGCAACCGCCTCCGAAAAACATTCATACAGAATGGCCGCCTAACCACACATGCGCGCGGCCGAAATCGCTCCCGCCCACTATTTGGGACACCTGGGATTACCATCCTACCCCTGGCCCGCAGTAGGTCCGAAATTTAAGAGGGGGGCAAAGTTTGTACTTTCCCCAAATTTCAAAGAAGCGCGTCCCATCTTCTGTTAAAAAAAGCCAAAAACAAGCGCGTCCCAGACCGAAACATGGTTCTCCCCCCTCCCCCCGCCCACCCATCTGATTCCCATTTGTACTCCGTGGGCGCAAAAACTACCTCTCCACCAGCCGCGAAACCTCGGCGTCCTCCGTCCGCCACCCCATTCCACCCATCAACCGCCGCCCTCCTCCATCATGCCGGAGCCGATACCCCGACGTCGTCGTCCACCGCAACCTCAACTGCAACGCCCTCCATGGCTAGTAGTTGAGCCGAGGCCGAGTCATCCGTACCCAAGCCAGTTCAACCACGCCGTCCTGCGCCTCACCGTTGCCGCTCCAACTTCACCACCCTCCACCGCACCGGAGCTGTTCCTGCTACGCCGTCCTTCGCCGCCTTGGATCTGCTTACCCTCCGCCGACATACGGCCACGTCAACACAGTCAACAATTTGGCCATGGGTTCGTCCAAGCCTGCACCCTCCAGAACATCGGTTTCCCCGGAAAAAAGAAGATCGGCGTGACATGTGGAGGTGACCACACCGGCAACCGAAAATGGTACTCCTCTTCCCTTATTCATGCAAATCTTACGTGTCTGCTTGCACAGTATTCATCCCACGGAAGACACTAGGTGACCGCTTCTTCTTAATACTAGATGTTCCTAGTAACTCGCGCTGCACAAGGTTTCTCCTCATATACTATTTCACCTTAGCTAGAGGTCCATCGCCCCCCTGAATTTCAATTCCTGTCCAGTTGATTCCCAATTAACGGAAGCATTCCCCGGTGTAACAGGTGCTAGTCCGCCTATTACGCCGGGGAAGCAGCGCCTCGGTGTTTATCTTAGGGGTGTGTGGGGCCTAGATCTACTGGCGCCCGATCTGGAGGTCGGCCGGGATTAAAGGGATGGCCTGGGGGCGCTGCCAAGCACAGCGGTGGTGTGAGGTCGAGGGGAGGGCGGGGCGGCGGAGGCAGGGGTCTGGGCCGGTGGTCGCTGGCGGTTCGAGAAAGATCGTCAACAGTGACTGGCGGGAGGTAGACGAAGGCCATATGCCTGTTCCTTATAGATCGAACAGTTCATTAAAAAAATCAACTGACCTATTTATTTTCAGTCGACTGTTATCTTGATATGACCACAGGTGGTGCTGTGCTGGAGGAGTACCTGCGTTTCCTGTGCTCATATATTACAAAATCATATGCAGTAGAATCTAATTTTGTTTGCCATGCAATGTTGTAGAGCTATCATATGTCTCCTGTCATTTATTTTTCAGCCACCGTATCTGCTACTTTTACAATGCACTAGTTCGGCACAAACTTCACCCATACTCTCACTATTGTGTTTTCATGCAAGGGTATTTCAGAGTCTGCCTCGAGAGAAGCAGAAAAGAAAAGAGAGAAGTTGCTCCAGCTTTCTACGCGGGTAAGCACGACACGTTACAACGCTATAAAGGGTACAGTGTCAGCAGATGGAGACGGTATACGTAGCTCTGGAGTGGATGACCTCGCTCGCAATGAACCACCATCCTAGGTGCTTGCTTTAACTTCGCGGTGTCATATGTGGTTGCATGTTCCATATGGTGTCTAGCTTGTATTCGAAAGGCCGAATTCGTTCTTTATTAAGATAAGGAAAGATCTTTTTTACATGAACCACCATCCTGTGAGCACCAGAAGACAAATAGCTAGTCAGGGCACTGGCCGAGCCAGTGACAAGCCCAGCAAAGACAGGCGTCACCTAGAAGCCAACTAAAAAGCCGCGATGGTGGCGAAGCAGCTCACCTCCCACAAGGCTCTCAGGTCCTAGATGACCATGCTCACCACTCCAGCCGGATGTCTAGCTTGTATTGCTTCCAATTTGGTTAAATTGCATCTGCTTAGCTTACACATTATACCTTTGAATATGACATGCCTTTCTGTTTTTGGTACATACTAGTACATCTGTGTATTAACCATGTTCTTACATCAAACTAATGTTCTTGTGCCTCATCAATCACTTATGATGAGGCAGTCAGGCAAGTGGATTACTCCTCATTTAAAGAATGTAGCATCAGCCTCCCGACATGATTCTCAAGAAACAACAAGGCTAGATGAAGATAGTGAACGTAGCTCTGTAGTTGATTACCGCATTTCCCCTACACTAGCATCGCAGGTGCTTGCTCTAACTTGGCAGCGTGATATGTGGTTGCATGTTGCATACGGTGTCTAGATTGTAATTCTTCCAATCTGGTTAAAGTGCATGTGCTATTCTGCTTAGCTTATACATTATACATGTTAATGTGACATGTCTTCCTGTATTTTGTACATAGTACATCTGTCTATTAAGCATGTACTCACATAAAACTATTGTTTTTTTGTATCCCGCATAAATCAATATGACAAGACACCTTCAGTATATGAAGTGTGATATTAGTTGCATCTTTGATATGATTTATAGCATGCGCTACTCCTAATTTGTTGAAATGCCATTTATGATGGGACACTTTTAACTTGGCAGAGTCATATTGGTTGCATCTTTCACGTGGTGTCTAGATTGCATTGCTTCTTATTTGGTGAAATGGTTTCTGCTTAGTTTACACAAACAGTTGTGAATATGCCATGTCGTCCTGTTTTTCGTATTATTGCATCCTTGAATCATGTGTTTGCCTTACATCAAAGTAGTGATTGTCAGTATCATGCACGAATGAGTCCTGAAGAGTGAATTTTATTGTTTTTTCTTGTCGGTTTTACTTGACAATTCAAAATCAATAAAGCGGAAGGAAGTTAGCAAGGCAGCAGATGAAGGTGCTCCTTCCAAATGGAAGGCCTCTACAGATTCTACTCCTCCATCCCCCCAAGATGATTTCCAAGACAACACATGCATAGACACTCAACATAGCTGTGTTGGTGATGAGCACGTCTCCCCTAGTGCACCATCAGAGGTGCTCCCTCTAACTTGGCACTGTTATATGTGGTTGCATGTTATGTATGATGTCCAGCTTGTATTGCTTCTAATTTTGTTGAATTTCATCTGCTTACTTTACACATTATATTTGTGACTAAGACACGTGTTCCTGTTTTTAGAACATACAATATCTGTCTATCACACCATGTTCTTACATCAAAGTACATTTGTTCTGAAGACCTAAATTGTTATTCATTTTTCCTGTCGGCTTGACTTAACATGGCACAGAGAAAGAGGAAGCAAGACAGAATGACAGGGAAAGGGAAGCGGAACAATCCTACAGATTCTGCTGGTACTGATGGTGCAATAGAAGGTCAAAGTCCAGCGGAAAATTGTACTGACAGGCTATCCCATGCTACACGAGCTGCAGACAAGCCAAACAGAAACAAATAACTGCCACCAAACAAGCAGAGAGAACCCTAGTTGTTGCAACACCTTCCACAATATCACCAGCTGCACGATTTACTCGTTGGTCAACTCAGCTAGCAGCATGTTCCCAAGCTCCGTTGCCACCTGACACTACTTCCGAAGCACTCTTGTCACAAGATGAGTTGGCAAGATCAGATGAACTTTGTGAGCTTCAACAGCAAGAAGGTAGTTGCTGGAGTCATGTTACGGTTGCATGCTTCTTTATATGTAGTTTCACAGTTTGATGTACACTAACACTTCCTATGTTTCTTGTTGGACTAGCACCTTGGCGCAAGAGGAAACAAACATCAGGGATAATGCTCGATAGGTTAACTGAATCTAGAGGAGGAAGAATGGAGATCCGTTTTGAGGCAGGTTTAAAAAGGCCACGTGATGCTACAGAGTCAGCCAAGTTAGTATCAGAGGCAGCGGTTGTTGTTAGGTGTCATGTACGTATCCTCCCAACATGGATTCAGTACAGGGATGACAAAGACGAAACCCAGTTCAACACCTTCCTCGACCATTTATCTGTAAGTATGGTTACGTATGGAAACTAGTAATATCGTCTTGCTGTGTCCAATACTTTCTAGGTTGCTGATAATGAGACTCCCATAATTTTCAACAGATGAGGTTCAAGTTGGATAGCCAAGATGATGCAACCAGACAAGCTTGCACCCATGTTTTCAAGTCTGCTCTGCGACAATATCGGTATAACTTGAGGAAAACTCACTTTGAAGGCAAGGCTAACAGTGAACTTGCCCAAACATCTCAAGTGGAAAATATATCTAATGAAGACAGGAGAGGCCTTGTTAAACACTGGTCCGATCCGAAGTATCAGGTATATTATATATATGTCATCAGATCACATGTTGAAGTCCTATTTACGCATGTGCCACACAAATCTATCTTCTTGTAGGTGAAATGTTCAAAGAACAAGGCCAACCGTACGAAAGTGAAATTCCAACAAACGACAGGATCTCTTAGCTATATTGCACACTGCGAGGCTCTTGTAATTAGCTGCTATTTCACTCTTTTCGCTGTACCATATTATCAGATCTATATTGACTTGTTCCAAATGCAGAGGAAATCCTGCAAGGACCAAAAAGTACATGAACCAAATGGTGTGGAAATCTTCAAGGACTGTCACACCAGCAAGAAGAAGGGCATGACTACACCAGTCAAAGCCGCTGTTGTAAGTCCTTAATCCTCATGCCTTTTAACTACTACTTACTCTGACTTGTGCCTTGAACTGCATGGTTTGCAGCCAATGTCTATTACTCTTTTCAATTGTATACACAATTGTCTTAGCGTATCATTGCACCTTACAAGGTTTAAAAGAGAGGAGTGATGTTCCTTTGATCTTGACCTATAATCTAGTTCCGTGTTGGACTTGCCCACACAATGTTACAATTGCCTGTTTGTCTGTTCTTAGTTGTTTTGTGATATGAATGATCTCATACTATGCTTACCATATTATAAACTTCGTCTCTTTATCCTTAGCCCTCAATACAATGTGAAGAAATAGACAATACATTAGCGATGGTACATGGTCATATGTTTGGAACCTGGTTTTATTATGTACTTTGCAATAAAATACAACTATTATTTTACATGGGTTCACCAGAATAAGTTATGTATATAGACCAAAGCTATTTTGTTTGGTTTTGTTGCCTCCTTAATATCTTCTGTTCTGGTAATACTAATGTAAAACCACAACTTTTCAGCGAGCTATGGAAAAAATGGTGGAACCGCCACCTTCTGAAGGTGGCGAGGCAACTATAACTGCAATGTTAGCTCTTGCTGTAGTGGGTGAGTACCTGTCCACTAGCACTGCCGAAAGCACGTTCCTGCGTAATACTGGCTTGGTTGTTAAGGCAATCTCGTCCAAACTGCCTCATGATCAAGATATGCAAGCTCAAAACAATGTTGTATCTGCGCTCCAGACACAAGTCCATTCCCTAACAGAGATCCTTTGTGAAGCAAGGACGGACATTGTTCGATGTTGTCAAGATATGCATGGTTTTGAAACCAGACTATCAGACATTTGCAATGTTGTTCAGGAGCCTAGGAGAACTGAAGGCGAAGGTTATGGTGCTCCATCGGACAATACATCATGATAATGTAACAGTCAGGTCAAATGAACTGAGCTTCTGAACTTCTGGCGGTGCATTTATCTGCTAGACTGTTAACATTTATGCCAACCTTCCTTTTGTTTTATAGTTGTAATTATTTTTGGTGCGATACAAAATTTATTCTTAACGTGCACCCACCGGCTGAAGAAAACAGCAAGCCATTTTTGAATAGTGTAGGGTGTTCCCTATATTTGCACTGGTGGCGAACTTTGATGCCCACCGGCCGTAGTTAACTTGGGCCTCCTAAGGGCCATAGAAAAACGTGGCCTTCTAAGGGTCGTAGAAACAATGGGCCTTCTACGTTGCATAGAAACAATGGGCCTTATACGGGCCGTATCCACAATGGGCCTTCTATGGGCCGTATCATCAATGGGCCTTCTACGGGCTTATGATCGGTTGGCCAAACATGGGCCAATAACTGACCACATTATGGCCGGAAATTGGCTAGAGCTGAAATCGTCCGTTCATGGGCCAACCATAACGGGCCGTCGGTAATCGGCCGTATTTTGATGACGCTATGAAAACGGCCCAACGTATTAACGGACCGCAAACGGGCCGAGTGTAACCACGGGCTGAATTTGGCCCACAAGCAGAAAATGACAGTAACGGCCCGTAAGTAAACGAATGTGGAAATGAGCCCAAGAATAAATGGGCCCCGAGAAGGCCGAAAGATAACATGGGCTGGAAACGGCCCAACGGAATAAAGGGCCGTTAATGGGTATAAAGTGATAAGTGTTCATTACGGGGCAGTTTTACCACGGGCCGTTAATGGGCCGAGAGTAATAAGGGCCTCATATGGGCCGAAAGACGTCATGGTCCATACATGGGCCGGAAGTTAAAACGGGATGGAATTATATTGGACGGCCCAGATGACGCTACTGGGCCTAATTCGGATAGGCTGTAAGCGGGCCCTGGGTTAGCGGGTTGTAAATGGGCTATATGCGAACATGTCGTTAGCAGGCTTGCGTGGGCCAGCCCGCCACCTTTTAACCAAGTCAAATGGGCTGGATTTTTCATAGGACTGGGCCTCTCTTGGGCCGTGCCACATGTCGACGTATCGTAGGCGCTTTGGGTCCAATGAGTGGATGACATTTGTTGCAACAGTGAGCCGACACGTGTTTCCTCCAGCCAATGATGATTTTACACATGGAATATCCCCATTGGTCGAGGCTGTTAACGGGATATCGGATCCAAAACCGGACCCGATAGCTTAACGGCGTTCTGTTACGGTGGATGCCACGTGTCGGTCACCCTTGACAAAAGCACTTCTGTGACGCGCGATTTATCTTCATGGAAGTGGACACTTCCGTGATGATAATTTTGGTAATGTCATGGAACACTTCAACGACAGCACAGGTATGACTATCTTGATTTTGTCATAAATTTGTCATGGATGTACATGCATGACAGAAAACGTGACCTACTGTGACAAACATGTATCATCACGGAAGTGTATTTTTTTGTAGTGCTTCTTGCGACAGGCTCCGGTTGTAAGAGGTTTGTAATAAAGCTTGGCCCAAATTGGAAATGTTTTTACTAGGACATATATGTGCCATGACGTGACACCATGCAACCTTTGATGACTTTCTGGTGATTTTTGGATTTATGGGAATTTTAAAAACCGAGATTCCAAATGTCTGAGGACGAGCCAGGACGCAGGTACGGTTGTTATTCATTCCCATTCCTTGCATGTGACCCAAACATGCACCCAAGGACACATGTATAATTTTTCTAGCCATTTTGGTGAACTGGAGCATATATTTGTAGTTCAGATTTGAATTATGGACATCAAATGCCTAGGAATCTCAATTAGTGTATAAAAAGGCCAAATGAACCCTGAATAAGTTTAAATTTAAGCACAAATATCCTGTCGTTCCATGTTCCCATAGAAGAAATACAGGGCAAAAAGAGGCAGTGATTATGTTTCACCCACAAGGGGGACACGTTTCCCGATCGGATCCACGAGGCTTCTTTTAGAGAAGCTCTGGTTTTTACGATGTTTGTAATAGCTTGGCCCAAATTGGACAATGTTTTTACCACGACATATTTGTGCCATGATGTGACACCATGCCAACTTTCATGACTTTCTGGTGAGTTTAGGATTTACGGGAATTTAAAAACCGAGATTCCAAATGTTTGAGGACGAGCCAGGACGCCGGTACTATTGTAATTCGTTCCCATTCCTGGCATGGGACCTAAACATGCACCCAAAGACCCATGTATAATTTGTCTAGCCATTTTGGTGTATTGGAGCATGTATTTGAAGTTCAGATTTGAATTATGGACATTAAATGCCTAGGAAACTCAATTAGTGGATAAAAAGGCCAAACGAGCCCTGAATAAGTTTAAATTTCAGCACGGATATCCTGTCGTTCCATGTTGCCCGTAGAAGAAAATACAACGCAAAAAGAGGTAGTGATTATCGTTTCGCCCACAAGGGGGACACGTTTCCCTATCGGAACCACAAGGATTCTTTGAGAGAAGCTCCGGTTTGTAAGATGCTTGTAATAAAACTTGCGCCAAAATGGACGAAAAAACTTCCTCGACATATATGTGCCATGTCGTGACACCATGCCAAGTTTCACGATTTTCGGGTGAGTTTTGCATTTACGGGGATTTAAAAACCAAGATTCTTCTCACAAAATGTTTTCAAATAGCACACGGTTCACTCACGAAAGCCGTAGGAACCGTGGCCGATGCCCCATCCCCCCTGCTGTGCATGCGATATGATTCGTGCGTTCTGATTGGCCAGAACCCAAACCCCACGGATTGTACGTCTGCACCGTTCGATGCTCCCAGATCGAATGGCAATCCTCAGCCCTTTCGACAGCACATGTAGTACATGGGAAAGCACTGTGCGCATGCGTCGTGCTAGCTCACGCTTCCTTCTCTACTAAGTTTTCTATATTAATGTTGATATATATCCAAACAGGCTACTGTTTCCCCGCCACTCCTCTCATCGGTTTCCCGCCTCTTCTCCCATCGTTTTCCAGCTAACAGTGTCAGTGGTCATTGAAGGCAAGGCGGCGACACACCGACCATGTAAATATTGCACACAGTTTCTAAAAGCACAAATGTGTGTGATAAGAGGGAGTAGGTCCCATAGGGTGACCAGCGTGAAACGCCTTAAAGGCAAGGAGGCAATTCCTATCAGCAAGGTGCGGCTTCCCATCCGCTAGTCTAGTCGAATAGGATGCAGAAGTTAAGCGTGCTCGGGCTAGAGTATATAGACGCTGCACATATCTGTGGGATCCCCGAGGTATATATATTATCCTTTACCGTCAACGAGGGGGCCCATAGAATCTATCCCTTTGATCCAACAACGAGAAGGGTTTGCCAATGATAGTTTACTATTGCTATGTGTGCCACGTTAGACCAAATATAGTTTGAGCACATCCGTAGGACGAGCCACCCCCCCCCCCCCCCCCGCCGCCTCGAAGTTGGGAAACCAACATCATACGTATTGAACCGGGCTTGGGGTCGGGTACGGTGTTCAGTTTGTAATGTAGTTGGTGGCCCATCGAAGTTGTGCATTAGGGATTTAAACACATCACACACCACTGTTCCCATAGATATTTTGGGGCCACATGCAGTGTATACGGGGTCTTCTGACCGACCACGTCTCCCTTCTGCGGTTTTTTGTGACGACACGCATATATGTGAGCTCCCCGAGTGTATATATATCATACCTTTGACCGATAACGAGGGGTACGTGTTGGCCATGAATGGATCCCTCCTAGTTCGTGTTAGGGCCGGTCACCGTTGTCGGTGTCAAAACCGGCGGATCTCGGGTAGGGGGTCCCGAACTGTGTGTCTAAGACGGATGGTAACAGGAGGCGGGGGGACACAATGTTTACCCAGGTTTGGGCCCTCTCGATGGAGGTAATACCCTACTTCCTGCTTGATTGATCTCGATGATATGAGTATTAGAAGAGTTGATCTACCACGAGCTCGTAGAGGCTAAACCCTAGAAGCTAGCCTATGGTATGATTGTTGTTGTCCTACGGACTAAACCCTCCGGTTTATATAGACACCGGAGGGGGCTAGGGTTACACAGAGTCGGTTACAAGGGAGGAGATCTACATATCCGTATTGCCAAGCTTGCCTTCCACGCCAAGGAGAGTCC
Organism: Triticum aestivum; assembly: GCF_018294505.1. NCBI lineage: Eukaryota > Viridiplantae > Streptophyta > Magnoliopsida > Poales > Poaceae > Triticum > Triticum aestivum. The sequence goes on along the minus strand of NC_057814.1, from coordinate 69,311,062 downwards.
CATCCGGACACGGGACGAAGTCTTCAATCTTGTATCTTCATAGTCCTACAGTCCGGCCAAAGGATATAGTCCGGCTGTCCGAGGACCCCCTAATCCAGGACTCCCTCAACCGTCACATGTCGTTCAATCAAAGCTCGAGCTCATGCGTTGTCAGGATTCCCTCCCACATGCTCGGATTGATGGGTTCGACCTACATCGTACCCTGCATATCTCGTCCTTAACTACCTAGCTTTCATGGTTGTTGTGTGTATCGAGAGGTAGACACCACATCTAAATTGTACATTATTCTATATTGGAAACACACATCACCCCTTCCAACGTACATCATTTTGGGCCGCATGCAAGAGGTGCTGGTTTTGTGGTCCCTCTCGTGCGATTTTTATGACGGTTCAATCTATTGACCCAACCGGTTTATCGACAACAACGGTTGTCATTTGACCAAATGATAGATTCACTGGTCCGTCTTATGGTAGGTCATGGCGACATGCATGTATGACCAAAGTATCATTACATGCATCCGCCCCGCTGACATGAAGTGGGAGGTGGTGGGTCGAGCACCCCAGCTAGCTAGGACATTATGTCATTATAGATATATCCAAGGGTGCTTTCGGGTTTGTGAGGCAGGTGCCACCAAAGTTGTGCATTGTGTATTTAGAGTTTTAAACATCACACCCAATATTCCTTCATATATTTGGCCACTTTCTAGGTGGTTATTGACTTCTAGCCCCTCTCATCGATCTTCGACGAGGCGCCCAACCGTGGGCCCGCCCTGTCAAAGTTGTGCATTGCAATTTTGAACATCACAGACCACCCTTTTCACTCATATATATATTTGGGCCACATGCTGGTGTGGCTATCTTCTGACCCTCTCTAACATTTTTTTGCTGCAAAGACTCTGATGACGCTCAATGGACATGGGTATAATGTCTGAACCGTGTGCGATGCAAGTGCGATGTGAATCACCATGACTGCGCAAGCGCGAGCAAAGGTGGAGGTACTAGCTCAACCGTGTGCGATGCAAGTGCGCTGTAAAATCACCATGACTATGCAAGCACGAGCAAAGGGTGGAGGTACTGGCTTAACCGTGTGCGATGCAAGTGCTCTGTAAAATTACCACTTGCGTAAGCTAAAGGCGGGTAGTTTATTTAGAAATTAGGATGAACCGTGTGTGATAGACCAGCTAGCTAGAAATATAAAAACAAATTACCTGCCTTGAGCGTTGCAAAAATCGGCGGTTCCGCCACTTTTCCTTATTATCATACACGCATATTCTTATTGGACCGTGCGCGATCTTGGGCACTCCCACCCTGCATGAATTCCTTTACCTAAATTTTAGTAGCCGCCATACTTCAACCGTCGCCCACACTCCTCCAGCACCGACCTTATAGTTAAATTGCAGTAGCCGAGGCATTTGAACCGTCGCCCTCCCTCGTCCACCACCATCCCCACACACCATTACTAAATTTTTCAGTAGTCGCGGCGTATCCTCAAACACCGCCACCCCCCTCCACAGTACCCCACCCAGCCCCCTCCCCCCTCGAACCCTAGCTCACGGCCACCGCCAACCCCTGCCGGTCTACCCATTCCTCCTAGCTTAGATAATAAATTTCAGGTTACGCAGTGATTCCCATACCGTCACCCCACTCCCCTGATTTTTTAGATGAGGCCTTGTCACGACCGGATTTTCAGGATATAAATTCCCAGAAATACGACCTGTGTGCTCACCAGCCCCAGGATTTCTGTTAGCTGATGAGGCACCAACTTGATACAAGAAAATCCAAGCAAGTACAAAAAAAATGTAGTACAAGACCATTCAGGCCTAGGAGTACAACATTTGGTTTCTAATGATCAAGGGCGGAAGCGATTGGGTACATCTGCGTTTATGGGACTCCATTTCCCACAAGAACAGCTGACCAGGATGACTCCTATCTTCGCGAGGCTGCAAACGTCAACGCGTAGGTTGTCACCACGGTGCTCATCTCCAAGCGAGGAATCTGGCCAAGACAATAGCCAGGGACAAGCCAATGAGTACGTTTGAATGTACTCGCAAACATTAATAACACGGGTATAATATATATATCAAACATACTCCGGATTATTATGTGGTCACACGTCTGTCACGAAATATACGAAAGACCAAGATGCACGCATATGGTTAAAAATATACCAAAACAAAATACTGGGTGCCAAACGAGTGTCTGAATGACTCCTCGAGCGGAAAATGCAGAATAGTAATATTGGTGCCAAACGAGTGTCTGAATGACTCCTCGAGCGGAAAATGCAGAATAGTAATACTGGTGCCAAACGAGTGTCTGAATGACTCCTCGAGCGGAAAATGCAGAATAGTAATACTGGTGCCAAACGAGTGTCTGAATGACTCCTCGAGCGGAAAATGCAGGAAATAATAATGCCGCAGTCGGGCGTCGGGGCGACACCACATAAAGGGCTTATAAGAGAATAATCACAGTGAATATCCAGGAGGTAGAACCATCCCAGGGATACTCAATAATATACGTAATATAAATGGTTAGTCCAAAATAAATAAGGATCAAAATCCACATGTGCCACAATCATAAACAATATATAGTACAGTCGTTTCTCCATCCGAAAAACCGATAATTTAGTCAAGCCGTATCTCCATCTGAATCCCGTTGCTATGATCCAGTTAACCGTGTCTCCATCCGAATACCGTTACAGAGTTCTAGTGAAATCATTCTCCATCCGAATACCGTTACAGAGTTCTAGTTAAATCGTTCTCCATCCGACCGTTACAGAGTTAACTCAGACTGTGGTCTTTACTCAAGAACATGGCTATCCAACAGGATGTATCCTCTGCAGAGGGAGTACCATTTTCCACGAGTAACGGGTTTACTTAGTCCCTCGAGACTAATTCCGCCTACGGTCTTTTGATTGAAAACACGCCTGACCTGCACACACCAGCTTAACTCACCAGTGCCTGGAATCACCCACGACACCTGCCAAGCAAAACTCTAAGTGGGGAGGCTACAACCTCGACGTAGCATGGGATCACAAAATTTATACCGTGCGCAAACTGGGGAAGCTATCCCCTTCGGCTACAACCAAAACACCCATGCCCCCGGACCGGATGACTGGCTTTAATCCATGGCCATGGGACCCTCATCACGGCCTCTCTGTACGGTGTGTGCTTTGGAAAGGGGTCGACAACCTACTGAACCATACCCTGTCCCCTGCAGGAACAAGTGGTGGTACCAACAAAAAGGAAGCTATTGATCCATACTCGGTCTACAACCGACTCAGGTGGTCCAAGAATCCACCAACCATATTACCACTAGTGAAATAAATCACCACTCCTCGAGCCTCACCATGCTATGCCGGGCATACTCGTCTCGACGAGGGATTAGGGACAAGCTCGTGTCTACCCAAGACCACGACTTTCCCGGCTTCCTACCGGTGTGCAAGAGAATCTCACGAGGATGACCCAAATCACTAGTGTATCCATTGCTGACCACAAAACAACTCCAAAGTGCACTCATGCACGAGACCATATCGATACATAAAGCTATCACACACTCCAAGTCAAAAGGTGTTGTGATCGCATCCAAACACCACAACAAAATATTATGCCAGAGTTCAGAAATGCTTGCCTTCAAGCGTATGCAAAGGATGCACTTATTGGAAGCTTTCCTTTTCCTCCAAAAATCCTATTTTGCAAAATACACAAATAACAAATATTTCAAACACAGTACCAAAACCTGCCTCAAATATTTTTGAAATAAATCTTAAAATAAACTAGATGAAATTTGAGAGAGGTAGGAAAAAGAATCAACTCATTTGGAGTTTTATTTTAAAAGTTATAGCCAGTCAAAGATTAGTCAAACTTCTGTTTTTAAATAAAACCAGAAAAGGAAAACGATTCAGCAGAAATACGCTTTCGCAGCAGAGAAACGTACGCGGGGTTTTGCGCCTTCACTTAAACAGAGAGAGGGCGGACGTGCGAGTCGCTGACAGTGGGTCCAGAGGGCCCACTGGTCAGGTTTGACCATTTCTTCCCTCCTCCTCTCTTCTGCCCGACGGGAGCGGGGCTCCGGCGATCGCCGTCGACGAACGGCAGCGCCTCACGGGCATCCAAGGGCGGGGATGGAACGGCAAGACCGAGGCGGTCCTCGGGGTGGTTGATGGGTCGTCGGAGGTGGAAGGAATCGCCGCCGGCGAGCTCCGCGGCGGAGAAAAGCCACGGTGGTGAAGTGACTTTGGTGCTCCGGTGGTCTCCGACCGAAGTTGGGTAGCTGGGCAGCTCCGCAAGACTACGGGGAAGTTCTTGGTGGCGCTGGTTGGGAGAAAGAGTGGCTGGTTGCGACGAATCGCACCGGGGCTTTGCGGCGGCCGAGCTGGCCGGAGTTGGGGAGGACGGCCACTACGGGTCGATCAACTGCGTGGGAAGCTCTACGGGGAGTGCCTGGTGTCACCTGAGTGCTCGGAGGGGCTCGGGGTTCCTTTATATAGGCGCTCGAGGTTGGACCGTGGCGGTAGAAGATAGGATCGCCGGCGACAGCCGTTGCTGTAGTTGCAGGGCATCGTGGCGGCGACGAACGCGTTCCGACGAGCGGGAGGATAAGCACGGCCTGTGCTCTGGGGCAGCTGGCGTGCGCTGGCGGTTTGGGCGGCGCCGTCCGCGGCGGAATCTGCTGCCGACGCCGGCGTGCTGCCAAGGCGGCGCTGCAGGGTGCCAGGGGGAGCTTGGAGGGTACTGGAGAGAGGGCGAGTGCCTGGCGGGGTTCGGCAGGCGAGCAGGGGTCAGAGATGGGACGCGACGAGGGCGGCAGTGCGGCGTGTCGGCGTAGTGTGCGCGCGTGCAAAACGTGCGCTCTGGGCGCGTCCAGAGCACGCACGGCACCTGCTCGACGAAATGCCAGCGCGCTCTAGAGCTCGAGGGTGGAGCTGGCACTGCACAGGATGGAGGTAGGGGTAACAAGGCACTCAACGGACAAGGTGGATAGGTCAGGGGTTCAAGTCCATAATGCAAACCAGAGAGTTTCCCAAAAAGGACTGTGCACACCAGGTGTTCGACAGAATGCCAGATGCACTTAGGCAACTCTTGGAGTGGCCAAAATCTCCAGATCAGTGTCTCTTTAGATGCAGGAGATGGTGGCAAGGTTAGTTTGGCAAAAACAGAAAGTTGATAGTGCAAGTTTTGCAAAACTCCAGTTTTGGGCAGAAAGAAAATGGGTTTAGAACATGCACTTCAAAGCGTCCAATGAGCCCAATCTCCTGGACTTAAGAGTTTGGTAGGGAGGGCTACTAGTAGGAAAAAGCTCAGGGTTACTAGAGCAAGGAAAAATAAGGTTGCAGTACAAATCATCAAATTGGACCAGAATGCAAAAGAGGCTGATCCACTCAAATTTTTCGAAGAACATCACTGGGTTTTTGCTTGAAGATGAATTGTATACATCCATTGACATCTCCAAACACTTGGAAGAATTTTTAAAGGAATATTTAAAAGCGTTGCTATCCAAAAGTGCCTACTGGACCAGATTGGAAAAGTTGGTGAAGGGCTCAAAATCTCCAATGGCCAGAAGGTATTTTTGCACAAAAGTGATGTGGGAACATCACATGATATCCCCAAATTTTTGTGGAAATTTTGAATGCATTTGTCAAAAGGTTGTAGTGCAAAACAGGCTCCAAATGCAAAAGAAATCATTTTATAAGAACAAAGTTTTTGAGAAAGTAAATCTTGCAACATTTGAATCCACTAATAAATAATTGTTTTATTATAGAGAGAAATCAAGTCCAACAATACCTTTGAAGGTTTTTCCCACAAGAGGTATAATTCCAAAATCACAAAAGGTAAAACTTGACAATTGGAAAAGTTTTATTTCCTGGCAACATTTTAATAAATAAAAACAAAGGCCAAAATTTTGGGGTGTCACAGGCCTGCGGTGTCCTTCCCCGCCAGATCCACATCCCCTGCTCTAGAATGTCGCAGCCAAAGCTCGACCACGTATCCGGGGAGCCCGACGAGCGTTTGGCCAAGAAGAGGTTTATCATGGCCTCTCCGACGGACGTTGGCAAGGTGGCCGCCGTTCGCCCCAACCTGTTGATCTCGGAGCTACACGTCGCCGCCGAAGCCGGCGAAGACGTTGACTATGTTGCCATGTCGAAGGCTTCATGTCAGCGGGCTAGCGTATTACTGTATCTCGGGAAAGCTGGCTATGACATCAAGCTCGTCGACAGCGACGGCTTCACGCAGGCCATGTCACAGGTTAAGTGGTCCATCCCCAACCCCTCTGGTTAAATCCCATTGATCTCTTCGACGGCCCTACCGCTGATCTCCACTGCCAAGTAGTCAAGGATTTGCGATCCTTGTACGCCATCGAGCCCATTTTGTCATTTCTGAAGCACACGTTCAATGGCGGCGGCTTGGGATCCTCAATTGCCAAGTCAGAACTCATCGACCACGACCACGAGGATGGCACCCACAAAGGTTCTTCCAAGGTGAAACAGTCCATCTGTCACATCAGGGAGCACACCATGGGTCTGTGCTCTTCTAACTGGAAGGATCCCGTCCATGACATGTGAGGCAACATCCTATCAGCAAATCTTACCTTCTCTAGCTTGCCAACCCGTACCGTTTGTTGTAGTAGCATTTGCCGTGCGGTGCTTTAACTGTGACGTGTTTAATTATTTCAGTTATGCAAAAATGTATTGTTCAATAGGCTATGTGATGTTTAAGTATGAATTCTCCACTTCAGTTTCACGAATGGCTATATTTGGTTGTTTATAGTGAGTAGATGCCATGTTTATCTGTATTTGGTTGTTACGTTGGTTGTAGTGAGCATTTTTCTAGTTATCGAGCAGATGCCTTGTTTATATGTATTTGGTTCTTGGTTGGTTGGAGTGAGCATTTGTCTAGTTATCAAGCAGATGCCTTGTTTATCTGTATTTGGTTTTTAGGTTGGTTGCAGTGAGCATTTGTCCAGTTTTCAAGCAGATGCCTTGTCTATCTATATTTGCTTGTTAGGTTGGTTATAGTGAAAATTTCTCCAGTTTCCAAGCATATGCCCTGTTTATCTGTACTTGCCTGTTAGGTTGGTTGCACTGAGACTTTGTCCAGTTTTCAATGGCTATATATGGTTGTTATACTGATCACTTATGCCTTGTTTATTTCAGTCATTCACAATGTGATATTCATTAGGTGCAAGCCCGAACTGTGCCGCTCGACTGCATCAATACCAGTTTGAACGGCTATATTTTGTTCCAGTTATGCCTGGTGTAGTTAACACATGCCCTTTATTTCAGTTTTACACATTTATCCAGTGTGATGTTTAAGCATTACCTACGTTCTATTCATTTTCAACAATACCAGTTTGAATTGCAATATTTGATGGCTGTTAAGCCTGTTGCCGGTAACATTGCCTTCCATTTTATATCTGCTTTAACAGCATGCTGAAACCAACACATTCAAGCTATCATATGGAGATGATGTTGTTTACCTTTGCTATACTTGTTTGATTTTAAGGTTGATGTACTTATCACACCTTTCCACTACTTATGCAGGACAACAACGGGAGTGGCCACCATTTTCCGCCGAGGTTAGTTTCATCCCTCGGCTTGTACTCCCCTTGTCGTTCCATAATGTAGTGCATATAGATCCAGGCCTGGACACTTGTTAGCTTATAACATTGACTTGTTGCTTGTAGGTACATATGCCCTTGGCAAGGATTCACGCATCGACCCTTTTTGCGTATGGGGCAATGAGATATTCATGAACAAGCATCAAGTGAGGAAACTGATAAGGATTATTAGGAAAAAGATACAAATGGTGGCAAGCAAATTATTTGTTTATGCTCTATCCAACACAACAATGAGCTGTAGGATGGTAACTACAAACTCTACAGCCTTCTCTTTTTACTGCCCATAATGAGTTGTTAGACAACAATGTCTGAATCTTTTTCGTTCGCACTGGTTCCCAAAGCAGTTCACTCAAGATTACCTCGCAAAGTACATGATTGGTGGACATGCAATGAATGTTAAAATATTTCATCCATACTACAATGAGCATCGAGAAGTCATAATGAATACAGTGAAGGATGGACGGGCAGCCATCACAAGGGGTTGGCCTCGATTCGTGCGCACATTACGCATGGAGGAGGGCACAATATGGGCATTCCGCTTCACCTTCTCCAGCAACCAGAATGTTTTTTCCCCTCTCTTTACAGCCTTTAGTACAACTGTGTTTCATCATTCTTTACTTGGTGCTTCTCTAGTTCTTCAGTATATGTACCTATGCATCAAATTATGCATTCGTGGTTGAACCTATATTTGTAATAAACATGGTTGGATATGAAATAAGTGATTGCCTACTTTCAAATTCAAAACATGTGATTTTTAAATTAGGGATTACACTTCACACGGTTTGTGAAAGAAAAACGTCTGTGATAGACTTGGAGATCAGACATGTTTCTAGGATCCACTACATGTGCAATCAATCTCCACACATGATCAGCCAAGAAAAAACGTGTGCGATTAACAACAGCATGGCACACAGTTCTTTCTTATTAAATGTTTGCGATAGTCACCTTACCACAGATGCTTCGAAATTATGAACTGTTTTTGATGTTGTGCACATCGCAAACGTTTGGTCATAATAGAACGCGCGCGATAGGTCGATCATCAATGCGGGTGTTGGTGTCAAAACCGACCGATCTCGGGTGGGGGGTCCCGAATTGCGCATCTGAGGATCGAAGGTAACAGGAGACGGGGGACACGATGTTTACTCAGGTTCGGGCCCTCTTAATGGAGGTAATACCGTACTTCCTGCTTGATTGACTTTAATGAGTATAGGGGTTACAAGAGTTGATCTACCTCGAGATCGTAATGGCTAAACCGTAGATGTCTGGCCTGTATGATTTTTGATAGCCTCTACGGACTAAACCCTCTGGTTTATATAGACACCAGAGAGGGCTAGGGTTATAAAAAGTCGGTTTACAGAAGAAGGAAACTACACGTCCGGACGCCAAGCTTGCCATCCACGCAAAGGAGAGCCCCATCCGGACACGGGGGAAGGCCTTCTATCTTGTATCTTCACGGCCCATCAGTCCGGCCCATGTCACATAGCCTGGCCATCCGAGGACCCCCTAATCCAGGACTCCATCAGTAGCCCCCGAACTTGCCTTTTATGACGACATAGTATCCGGCTTTATGTCTTCGGCTTTGCAAGGCGGGTTCTCCATTATACTTCGGATTGACGATAGTTCCGCTCCACATAAGATATCATATTCTATTGGTTCTCGGCTTCCGTCGCCTCGGCTTCCACGTGTCAAACGAATGCGAACGGTCTGGGTGTTTTTTACAAATAACCCCTTGACCACGCAGGGAAGGTGCCTATTTAAGGAGATTAGATCTCAAATGCCATTCCACACCTCGCGGAAATCCTTAGAACTCGCCATAGGGAATTGTCCAAACATGGACAACGCTCCTATCTCTTCCTCACACCCCCATGGCCCTCAAAAAGGCGACTAGGAAAGCTGCTCATTATCCCACGCCATCTGAATAAACTTCAGACGCAGGGATATCTTCCTCCCGTGGATCTAGTCACCGTTCGGGCTGGATTAACTTCCCTCAATGGCGAAGCCCTGGCGGAAAATTTCCCCAATCCTTCTAAAGAGGAACGGGTGTGCTTTGTTTCCTTCCTTTTGAGAGGCGTTGGATTTCCTATCCACCCTTTCCTCAGAGGTCTCCTGCAGTATTACGGCCTCCAACTACACAATCTGACGCCAGGCTCCATTCTACATATCGCGGGCTTTGTTGCTCTTTGTGAGCTGTTTCTAGGCCGCAAGGCTCATTTCGAGCTATGGCAGAAATATTTCTGCCTTGTCCCCTGCTCCCAAAAGGGATCTATATTCGAGGTGGGCGGCGCCGAAGTATGGCGCGTAGCCGAGACAAGATACCTGCCCGACACTCCGAAGAAGGCATCCAAAGAGTGGCCCACGGAATGGTTTTATATTCAAGACGTCGTTCTTCTGGACCCAATCCGGCATGGTCTTCCCGAATTCTGCAGTGCTCCTTTAAAGAAGCGCACCAGCTGGCATCCCCGAAGCTTTGAGGAAGAAGATAGTGTGGAGGTTAAGAGGCTAGCAAGCAAGATCAGAGTTCTTTCCAACTCTGGGCTGTCTATGATCGAGGTAATGGCGATTTCAATAACGTGATGCGTTCAGCCGCTCCAATCGAGAGGTTTTCCTATGTGGAATTACAACGGGTAGGACGATGCATCCCATTGTCTATGCAAGGGTCCAGGCAATTTTGCCGCCCTCGCCACCAGCTTAGCTAACCTTTACAAGGGGAGAAGGAAGACTTCACTAGCTTGAAATGTCGGGAAGGTTTTTCCATGTATATCCCCATTGACTAGGTGAGTTTCTTTTTGATTATTGGCCTCACTCAATCTCTTCCTGCATTATACTAGCCAAATTTATCTAGCTACTTTTAATAGGAGTGGAGGAAGGTCATCGAGGGGGTCTACAGCCCTGCTCCGCAGCCAGAGGACCATGTTCGAGACCTGGATCCCGGATATGAAGGGATCCAGATATATTTATAGAACTTAAGAAAGGAGTCTTTTATCGGGCAAGCTACGATGGCACGGAAGTGGCCATTATAGCCGATTACCCAGGCCTTCTCCCGTCCTCCCATGTAAGTACCCAGGAGACGTCTCCTCCAAAAGAGTTTTCCCATTGCGCCTCACCTGCCGCACAGTCTCATGCTCCGAAGGGGCGGCGCTCGTCTCACCGAGCTGTATCAGATCGTCCTCTAAGAAGGCGGCGCCCGTGCAGGGCAATTCTTTGAAAAGAAAGGCAAACGGTGATCCTACCGGCCCCCTACCTTCACCAAAGAGGTATAGTTTTTAACATGCACTCGGCGGATATACCGGATTGTGACATTTCCCGCTGTGCCATACTTTAGGAAGAGCATACGCTGGACTGCGTCCGGGGACCTCGCCGGCCATGCATCGACCAATCCGGCCCCGGACCCTGCCACAAGGACTAGGATTGATACGGGCGCAACCCCGGATTGTCATCTCCAAGAGGATTCATATAATGTATTTGTCACTAATTCTGAAGTGGAGAGCGCGATGAATCATCAGCGGCGGAAAGAGGCCCTGTGCGACCCAAGTTTCACCGAAGAGGCGTTCAACGCCCTCAGCTCTGCGGATGCACATATCCGAGCTGCTTGGGATGGACTTGCCGGAGCCACTCACCTGCTTGCGAAGGATATGCGGGTAAAAACTTTGTGTAGATTCAATAATCATGTGCCAGTAGCCCCTGAGACTTGAAGCAGTTGGCCCAACTGATTTAAGGCTCGTTATATCATCAGGTACTCATGGACAAAAACAACACACTGTCCAAGGAGCTTGAAGAATGCCGGACCAAGCTAACTGTTGTCACCGCCGAACTGGAAAATTTGAAGAAATCCAAGAAGGCACCCGATGGTAAGCACAATAGTGTCGGGAAAATACGATCCTGCGCCAACAATGATTTTTAAATATACATTGTTTTGTTTACAGCTGCAGAATCGGCAGATTAGTTGGAGGAGAGGCTGAAGGCTGCTCAGGCGGACAAACAACATGCCGAATGGCAAGAAGCCACTGGTCAACGTGAATTAACACGGACCATTAATGAGAAGAACAAGCTACAGGATGCAAACATCAAGCAAGCCGAAGACCTAAAGGACGTATGGGCCCAACTGTCGCATGCCTTGAAGGAGAACAGGAAGCTAAAAGGCGGCATATTCAATATGTCCTTTAACCTAGCTTTCGTACGGTCCCCTAAAGCAAAAGTTTGCGAGATTTGTTCCTATAGGTTTGTTAACTGGGCGGCCTGAGGGAGAAGTGTCTGGATTTCAAGGTGACTTGCTGTAAGAGCTATCGAAAGTGCATGAGCAAGTTCGGAAAGCCATGAGGAACATGGCTAAAGCTTTATGGCTAAGCCACGAGAAATTATGGAGGAGCTCGTGGATTTATTCAAGGGAGCTCGACGCTGTTTTGAACTACGGAAGGCATTAGCGTGTCGAGAAGGTGCACGAGAAGCCTGGGCCGTGGTAAAAACGCGGTATACCGGACTGGATCCGAATCATATGGCCCGGGTCGGACCTCGGGGACCAGACGGGCAAGAAATTCCGGTTAGCTTGGTATACGACCAAGTAAAGACAGCCGCCAAATTGTCACAACAGGACTGTAAACTAGACAGCCTTATGGATATTATAGACGAGGAGTAGGCATTTGATTCCATGTAACAATACACTTTATCATTGAACTTATCTACGGCAGAATATTAAAAGATTGTCATGGCAGACCTTCTGCTTCAACCTCTGACATCCAAAGGTTGGAGTGTTTCCGAATACTATACATGTGGTAAACACCAAGTATGTTCCCAAAGGTTGGAGTGCTTGAACTGACAAACTGTATTCGGGGAGTTATGTTATATTACTTTTAACGTAAGAAACATCTTCCAGAGAGAATAGTTCCGTTAGGGGTTCCTCTCCATGGGTCAGCATGCGTTATTTATGCGTGCCTATGCTGTGATGTAGAAAATCACAGGAGGCTTTATATTTTGAGAGTTCATATATCGCAATGAAGGCAGTTCGTCGTTTGTCCGCCGACCAATTATTCTCTTAAGAATGCTAGCTTTCGGCTTCACCCATCTGAGGTACATGTCCGGATGACCCGTTTGTAACAATCGCAGAGGTGCTCCCTTTATGCCCTAGCTGAACAAGCGGGAACGTAGGGCATAAGCACAGGAGCCAGGCAACCCAGCTTGGCAAGAACTTAAGTCATAGAGGTGCATTAATGGCGAAGAAAGGACATATATGAGCAAACGACACATATATATGGTGAGCTCTATGCTCAAAATAAAAACAAGCTTCTATTGAGAGAAGCCCCCAGTTATGGTGGGGTGTGTACATTTAAGGATGTATACCCATCAAGTGTGCGGCTTACCCAAACACACGCTAGAAATTGTGTAAAAACGAGAAAAAGAAGGTGAAAAGGAGAAAGAGGAACGAACGGAGGTATATGTCCGAACTTAGGCATAGAATCTTCAAAGCCGAGCAGCGTTCCATGGGTTTGGCTCTCTAAGCGATTGTCCGATGCATTGTGAAGGCGATAGGCTCCTCCAGTGATAACTTCCTCTATAATGAAGGGACCCTCCCATTTGGGCTTGAGCTTGTCCTTTTTCTTCTCTGGTAGGCGTAGAACAAGTTCGCAGACATTATATGTCTTTGCCCGCACTTCTCTGCTTTGGTATCTTCGAGCCTGTTGTTGGTAAAATGCGGAACACGCTTTTGCAACGTCGCACTCCTCTTCCAGGCCGTCTAGATCGTCATGTTGATGGTTCTCTACTTCTCTCTCTTCATACATGCGCACTCGAGGTGAGTCATGAATAATGTTACAGGGCAGGACAGCCTCTGCGCCATACACCATAAAGAAGGGTGTGTATCCCGTCGTGCGATTGGGCGTGGTCCGCAGCCCCCAAAGTACGGAATCGAGTTCCTCAACCCAGTGCTTATCTGATTCCCGTAGGGATCGCACTAGTCTGGGTTTGATGCCGCTCATTATCAGGCCATTAGCCCGTTTGACCTGACCATTTGATTAAGGGTGATATATGGAGGCGTAATCGAGCTTAATGCCCAGATTAGCGCACCAAGTTTTCACCTCATCGGCCGTAAAGTTAGAGCCGTTGTCGGTAATAGTGCTGTGTGGGACACCATAACGGTGTACGACACCGGATATATTGTCTATCACCGGTCCGACCTCAACCGTTTTTAATGGTTTGGCCTCTATCCACTTAGTGAATTTGTCCACCATAACCAGCAAATATTTCTTCTTATGTCTTCCCCTTTAAGGGGTCCGACCATATCCAGCCCCCAGACCACGAAAGGCCAAGTGATGGGGATTGTTCGTATGGCAGTGGGCGGCATATGGCTTTGATTGGCAAAAAGATGGCATCCAACACAGCGTTGTACGAGGTCCTGTGCATCTGCTCGGGCCGTGGGCCAAAAGAAACCTGTACGGAAGGCCTTGCTTACAAGGGCCCGTGCTGCGGCGTGATGGCCGCCAAGACTAGCATGTATTTCGGCCAAGAGCTACCGTCCCTCCTCTTCGAAGATACATCTTTGAAGGACTCCGTTAGTACTTTTCTTGTAGAGTTCTCCTTCATGAACTTTATAGGCTTTCAAACATCGAACAATACGACGGGCTTTGTTCTGGTCGTCAGGGAGCTCCCGCCTATTATGGTATGCCAGAAAAGGTTCGGTCCATCGAGCGATGACAGCAATGATTTCGTGGGCGGCAGATGTCATTTCGGTGCCCGAGCCCCTGATGATATCAGAATTGTGTTCGGCATCTGGGGGTATTATCGGCTCCGGACTAGTGTTGCTGCTCTCGTCCTGCCACACCACGGATGGCTTGAAGATCCTTTCCACGAAGCTTTTGTGGGATGGGGTCGCGTTTAGCGCCCATTCGAGCAAGGGTGTCCACCGCTTGATTACTGTCTCGAGCCACGTGGTGAAACTCGAGCCCCTCAAAACCGAGATGATATCTTGAGTACAGCGTTGTGGTTAGCCGCCATCTTTGGATCTTTTGCATCGAATTCTCTGTTTATTTGGGATATTGCGAGGTTCGAATCCCCGTGCACCTCGAGGCGTTGTATGCCCATAGAAACAACCATCCGGAGACCATGCAGTAGTGCCTCATATTCGGCTCCATTGTTGGAGTCCGTATAGATGATTTTTAATACATAACGGACTGTCCCTTGTAGGGGATGTTAGAAGGACACCAGCCCCTAGTCCGGCTAACATTTTAGAGCCGTTGAAGTACATCACCCAGTTGGAGTATGTGCTGTACTCTTGAGGGAGTTCGGCTTCTGTACATTCAGCGATGAAGTCGGCCAACACCTGAGATTTAATAGCTCGGTGTGGCTTATATGTTATTTCAAATGGTAAGAACTCAATAGCCCATTTAGCAATGTGGCCGGTGGCGTCTCGATTGTTTATAATATCATTGAGTGGTACCTCGGAGGCCACCGTGATCGACCACTCTTGAAAGTAGTGTCGTAGCTTCTAAGATGCCATGAAGACCGCATACGCTATCTTTTGATAGTGTGGGTATCGGGATTTGCATGGTGTAAGGACCGTTGATACATAGTACACTAGTTTTTGGAGTGGGAATTTGTGTCCCTCTTCCTCTCGTTCGACGACGAGCATTGCGCTCACCACCTGGTGAGTTGCAGATATGTAGAGCAACATAGGTTCACCGATGTTTGGTGCGGCAAGGATTGGGTTGCTTTCTAACAAAGTTTTTATTTCTTCCAATCCGGTTGTTGCCACATCCGTCCACTCGAAGTGATCGGTGTGTTGGAGCAGGCGGTAGAGTGGCAGTGCCTTTTCTCCCAATCTGGGAATAAAGTGGCTCAAAGCTGCCACACACCGGGCTAGTTTTTGGACTTGTTTTAGGTCAGTTGGTGTTGCCAATTGTGACAGGGCTCGGATTTTGGCTGGGTTTGCTTTGATTCCTCTATTGGAAACGATGAACCCTAGCAGTTTTTCGGCTGGAACACCGAAGACGCATTTTTCCGGATTGAGCCATATGTCATATGTTCGGAGATTGTCGAATGTGAGGCATAAGTCGTCCACCAACGATTCGACATGTTTAGTCTTGATGAACACATCATCTACGTATGCCTCCACCATCTTGCCAATTTGCTTTTCTAGGCATGTTTGAATCATGCGTTGGTAAGTGGCGCCGGCGTTTTTGAGTCCGAAAGGCATAGTGTTGAAGCAAAAAGGCCCATACGGAGTAATGAATGCCGTTGCAGCCTGATCGGATTCCTTCATATTAATTTGATGGTATCCAGAGTATGCGTCGAGGAAGCACAGTGAATCGTGTCCTGGAGTTGCATCAATGATTTGGTCAATGCGGGGCAGAGGGAAGGGGTCCTTAGGGCAGGCCTTGTTGAGGTCTTTGAAATCGACACAAAGGCGCCAGGATTTGTCCTTCTTTGGCACCATGACCAGGTTTGCTAGCTAGTCCGGGTGTTTGTTCTCTCTGATGAACCCGACCTCAAGTAGTTTGGCTAGCTCCTCCCCCATAGCTTGTCGCTTGGGTTCGGAGAATCGTCGCAGCGTTTGTTTGACTGGCTTGAACCCCTTTATTATGTTGAGGCTGTGTTCAGCCAGTCTGCGTGGGATTCCTGGCATATCCGAAGGATGCCGGGCGAAGATGTCCCAATTCTCGCGCAGGAATGCCCATAGAGCAGTGTCAACCATCGGATCCAGTTGTGCTCCAATGGCTGCTATTTTATTCGGATCCATCGGGTGAGCTTGAAATTTGACTATTTCGTCTGCTTGCTTGAAAGAAGTGGACTTAGGCCTCTTATCGAGGATTACGTCGTCCCTGTCCGCTGTGGAGCGTAGGGCGGTGAGCTCGTCGGCCGCGAGGCCCTCGGATAATGCCTCGAGTGCCAGGGATGCGGTTTTGTTTTCGGCGCGGAGTGCTATGTCCGGATCACTGGTGAAAGTGATAACTCCGTTGGGCCCGGGCATTTCGAGCTTCATGTACCCGTAATGGGGTATGGCTTGAAAGTGTGTGAATGCGTCTTGCCCCAACAGGGCGTGATATCCGCTGTTGAAAGGTGCCACGTGGAAGATTAACTCTTCAAACATGTAGTTCTCCGGCATGCCGAATACCACATCAAGTATAATTTTCCCCGAACATCACGCTTCTCGACTGGGGATAATGCCTCGAAAGGTTGTACTGCTTTGCTCCATGCGGCTCCTATCCATTTGCATTTTATTGAGCGTGTCCTCGTAGATGAGGTTCAGTCCACTAACACAATCCATGAGCACTTTGGTGAGCCAAAAGCCATCCACAATTGTGTTTAGGACCAAAGCGGCTGGAGCTCGGACTGATCGGGCCCTTGGTTCGTCATTGGCATTGAAAGTTATCACCGTATCATTCCAAGGATTTATTGCGGTTACTTGGTTGACTTCAGCGAAGTCGCGGAGCGCCCTTTTACGCTGATTATTTGAAGAAAATGTCTCGAAGAATGTGAATACATTGAGATCGTCGTCCTCCAGAGTGTATTTCTGTAAGGTCGTGTTGGTGAGGATAGCCTCCCCACTCTTAGCCACCTGCCGGAGTACCCAACATGCCCGAATGCTGTGTGTTGGTTCGGAACTTGGCGTCGTGTGTATCTGACAGGGCTTGTTGAGCCATTCATCAAGGACAGTTCTGTGTCCCGTTAAGGGCTTAATTCTCTTGTCCATAGGTTGATGATCAGGTGCCCCGTGAGGGTGCATCCTTTTTGCCCGTCCGGTGGGTGGCTTTAAGGCAGGCGGTTCCCACCGGGTTGTCTGCGCTTTCCAAGCGCTTTCTATTGCGCAATACTTCTGTACTATGTGTGCCAAATCTGCAAAGTGCAGTATGCGGCATCGGTTGAGGGCATTAAGGATCCCCTCGTCTGTACAGTTGCAGCAAAATACCGAAACCGCGTCGTCGTCATAGCAATCTTTGATCTTGTTTATTACAAGGAGGAATCTGGCCCAAAAGTGATGGACCGTTTTCTGAGGCTGCTGCCGCACATACATTAGGTTGCATATGTCCGGGAGACCGGAATTGCTTGGGTATTATTGCTTGTAGTGGGTGGGCAGGTTTGAATCCGAACCATGACCAACTGTGGGATCCGGAATTTGAAGAATTTCTGAGGTCACTGGCCCAGTATCCGAAGTGTCCTGGGGGTTTTCGGGCTCAAAGCCTGGTTCTATGTTCAGAGGACAGAGGGTCTCCTCCTAAAGATGGGTATCCGGCTCGCAGGGCTCAGAGATCCAAACGTAGCTTGTTCTCAGCATGGGGGGAGAGGTATCCTCGGCTGGTTCTTCCACAACCGCTACCAGATGGGTGATCGGTGGGGACCTGATTTCCCTCCGGTCGGGTTTAATCCTGATCCGATCATAGTCTGTTGCGACTCCCAGGGAGGCGATGCGATCTAGCAGTTCGTTCAAAGACGAGGCATCTGCCGGATCCATCTTATCGGAGTGTTCGAGGCTGATGCGGATATGTTTTTGGCAATTTGGGGGACCGCTTTTGGCTTAATGGCCGAGCGGGCGCCCACGGTAAAACTGCCAAGCTGGAGGATCTGCCCTGGAGCTAGGGCTCTTCCAGAGGTGATTTTGTCGTTGATGACAAGGCGAGCCATCGATCCTTCTACTGACGACACAGAGGAACTCTCAATGAAAGCACCAATGTCGGTATCAAAACCGGCCGATCTCGGGTAGTGGGTCCCGAACTGCGCGTCTGAGGATCGAAGGTAATAGGAGACGGGGAACACGATGTTTACCCAGGTTCTGGCCCTCTTAATGGAGGTAATACCCTACTTCCTGCTAGATTGACTTTGATGAGTATAGGGGTTACAAGAGTTGATCTACCTCGAGATCGTAATGGCTAAACCCTAGATGTCTGGCTTGTATGATTTGTGATAGCCTCTACGGACTAAACCCTCCGGTTTATATAGACACCGGAGAGGGCTAGGGTTATACAAAGTAGGTTTACAGAAGAAGGAAACTACACCTCCAGACGCCAAGCTTGCCATCCACGCAAAGGAGAGCCCCATCCGGACACGGGGGAAGGCCTTCTATCTTGTATCTTCACGGCCCATCAGTCCGGCCCATGTCACATAGCCCGGCCATCCGTGGACCCCCTAATCCAAGACTCCCTCAGCGGGTACGGTGGATGGATCGTGTGGGATGTATTCAAGCTTCGCATACAGTTTTGTAGCGACAACTGTGCAAGCTCTTACATCGAATCGTACACAGTCGACGAAAAGTAAATGTGTGTGATTGTCTACTTCTACAATCGTGAACTATTTGTGATGGGTCGCGCATCGTAAACTGATACGTCTCCAACGTATCTATAATTTTTTATTGTTCCATGATGTTATATCATCAATCTTGGATGTTTTATAATCATTTTATATCATTTTTGGTACTAACCTATTGACATAGTGCCAAGTGCCAGTTGCTGTTTTCTGCATGATTTTTACATCGCAGGAAATCAATACCAAATGGAGTCCAAATGCAACTAAACTTTACGGAGATTTTTTATGGACCAGAAGACACCAAATGGGCCAAGGCTGCGCCTGGGGGGGTGCTCCGAGGGGAGCACAACCCACCAGGGCGTGCCAGGAGGCCCAGGCGCGCCCTGGTGGGTTGTGCCCACCTCGGGTGCCCCCCGGACCGCCTCTTTGATCTATAAATACCCCATTATTCCAAAAACCCTAGGGGAGTCGACGAAAATCAATTCCAGTAGCCGCAGAGTCCAGAACCACCAAATCCAATCTAGACACCATCACAGAGGGGTTCACCACTACCATTGGTTCCTCTCCGATGATGCGTGAGTAGTTCTTTGTAGACCTTCGGGTCCATAGTTAGTAGCTAGGTGGCTTCCTCTCTCTCACTGGATTCTCAATACAATGGTCTCTTGGAGATCCATATGATGTAACTCTTTTTGCAATGTGTTTGTTGGGATCAGATGAACTTTGAGTTGATGATCAGATCTATCTTTTTATATCTATGAAAGTTATTTGAGTTTCTTGGATCTCTTATATGCATGATATCTGATAGCCTCGTCTTTCTTCTCCGATATTTGGGTTTTGTTTGGCCAACTTGATCTATTTATCTTGCAATGCGAAGAGGTGCTTTTTAGTGGGTTTGATCTTACGGTGCTTGATCCCAGCGACAGGAGGGGAACCGACACGTATGTATCGGTACTATTAAGGTTAAAACGATGGGTCTATCTCTACATAGATAGATCTTGTCTATGTCATGTCATCGTTCTTATTGCATTACTCCGTTTCTCCATGAACTTAATACACTAGATGCATGCTCGATAGCGTTCGATGTGTGGAGTAATACTAGTAGATGCAGGCAGGAGTCGGTCTACTAATCTTGGACGTGATGCCTATGTAATGATCATTTCCTGGATATCATCATGATTATTTGAAGTTCTATCAATTGCCCAACAGTAATTTGTTTACCCACCGTTTTCTATTTTTCTCGAGAGAAGCCACTAGTGAAACCTACGGCCCCTAGGTCTCTTTCTCATATAGTAGTACCTTTGCAATCTACTTATCCACCGTTCTATCAATTGCCCAACAGTAATACCTTTGCGATCTACTTATCCTTTGCTTTTATTTTCAGATCTATTAAACCAAAAATACAAAAATACCTTGTTGTGTTTTATTCTTATTTATTTTAGTTGGCGTTCGATCTATCAATCTACTACAACTTTCTCCCGTACTCGTGCCAATTTCTGGCGCCGTTACCCGAAAGGGATTGACAACCCCTTTAATACGTCGGGTTGCGAGTGGTTGTTATTTGTGTGCAGGTGTTGTTTACGTTGTGTTGCTTGGTTCTCCTACTGGTTCAATAACCTTGGTTTCATCACTGAGGGAAATACCTACCGCTGCCGTGCTGCATCATCACTTCTTCTTTGGGGAAATACCGACGTAGCTTCAAGCCGCATCAAAAGGAATTTCTGGCGCCGTTGCCGGGGAGGATCTTCAACATATACCAGTTTCCTAATCACAAATTTCATCTCCTCACAATTTACATTATTTGCCATTTGCCTCTCGTTTTCCTCTCCCCCACTTCACAAAAATTTGCCGTTTTATTGCCCCTCTTTTTCGTTCGCCGTTTTCTTGCCGGATCTGTTTTTGTGTGCGTTTTTGTTTGCGTAGTCATGATGCCTCAAAGAAAATATTATGATGTTCCTTACCCAAACTTTTTCCTTGAAATTGAGAAAAGTACTAAGGAATATATGACTACACAATTTGAGCATAATAAGTATTTTACTGAAGAACTTAAGGAGCACAGCGTTGTGCTTGATGCTATAACAAAACCACTTGATGATATTAGTAGAGAAGTTTGCAATCTCCAATCTAAGTATGCTTTTGCTGAAAGTTTTCTAGGAAAAATATCCGATGCACAAGCTACTCTAGTAAATCGAATGGCTGCTAAACCAATCTCGTTAGAAGATAAAAGTGATGAAGATCTTAAAGTGATTGGTGTTTCTTCTATTGATTCCTTGTTTAGTAAAGTTAATATTGATGAAAAATGGACTGGAGAAGTGTCAACTTTAGTTTGAAGGCATCCCAATAATTCGGAGGGTGAAAATTTTGTTGAGAAAATTGATAAAAGTGGGTTTGAAGAGGTCAAGACTTTAACTAGTGATGTGCCAACTCTTTTGGATTACAAAGACTTTAATTATGACAATTTCTCTTTGATTGATTGTATTTCTTTGTTGCAATCCACGATAAATTCACCCCATGCCTATGAACAAAATAAAGCTTTTACAAAACATATTGTTGATGCTATGACGAAAGCTTTTGAAGAAAAGTTGGAATTAGAAGTTTGAATTCCTAGAAAATTACATGATGAACGGGAACCTACTATCAAAGTCAAGATTAAAAATTATGATTGTTTTGCTTTGTGTGAGTTGGGTGCTAGTGTTTCTACAATTCCGAAATCTTTATGTGATGTGCTTGGTCTTACCGATATTGAATCATGTTCTTTGAATTTGCACTTGGCGGATTCTACCATTAAAAAGGCTATGGGAAGAATTAATGATGTTCTTATTCTTGCAAATAGGAATTATGTGCCCATAGATTTTATTATTCTTGATACTGATTGCAATCCGTCTTGTCCAATTATTCTTGGTAGACCGTTTTTACGCACTATCGGTGCCATGATTGATATGAAAGAAGGTAATATTAGGTTCTAATTTCCTTTGAGGAAGGGTATGGAACACTTTCCTAGAACAAGAATTAGGCCACCCTATTAATCAATCATGAGGTCATCTTATGGATCTCAAAACAAAGACGACAATACTTAGATCCTTTGCTTTATGCCTAGCCAAGGGCGTAAAACTATATAGCTTGTTGGGAGGCAACGCAATGAATAAAATTTATTTTTTATTTTTTGCTTTCTGTTCTTGAGTGTATTCACAATTATGCTACTAGTATGATTGTGTTTTTAATTAGTGTTTGTGCCAAGTAAAGCCTTTAGGATCTTCTCTTGCTGAAAAACAGAAACTTTTGCTCTCACGAAAACAATTCTTATTTTTTACTAGAGCGTGATAAAATGTCAATTCTTTTTGAAGAACATTAATATGCAAATTGCTCAGGTCTTCCTAATTTTTCAGAATTTTTGGAGTTACAAAAGTATTCGAAATAGTCAGATTGCTATAGACTGTTCTGTTTTTGACAGATTCTGTTTTCTTTGCGTTGTGTGCTTGTTTTGATGGTTCTATGGTTTTCTTTGATGAGTTTTTGCCATAGAAAAGTTGGAATAAAGTAGATATAATGCAAGAACAAAATATGAATTGGTTTGATACAGTACTTATAGTAGTGATTTGCTTTCTTATACTAACGGATATCACGGAGGTTTTGTTGAGTTTTGTGTGATTGAAGTTTTCAAGTTTTGGGTTATCTTACGATGGATGAAGGAATAAGGAGTAAGAAGAGCCTAAGCTTGGGGATGCCCCGGCATCCCAAGCTATTATCCAAAATAGAACAAGCAACTAAGCTTGGGGATGCCACGAGTGGCATCCCCTCTTTCTTCTAACGACCATCGGTATTTTACTCGAAGCTATATTTTTATTCATCACATACTATGTGTTTTTCTTGGAGCGTCGTGTATGATATGAGTATTTTCTTGTTTTATTTTGTGTCTTAAGTCTTGATTCCTTGCTGGACACACCTATTTGAGGGAGCCAAAATTATGTCATGACTTGTTAGAATTGCTCTCTATGCTTCCCTTAAATTTTTATGAGCTATGGACTTGCTCTAGTGCTTCACTTATATCTTTTTGAGCACGGTGTGCTTTAGTATTTTTGAAGAAATTCTCTCTTGCTTCACTTAGATTTATTTGAGAGTTAGTAAGAAATTTCAAGAAATTCTCTCTTGCTTCACTTAAATTAATTTGAGAGAAAGAAATATTATGCTCATGATCTTCACTTATATTTGTTTCAGCTTATCAAAAGCAACAAATGAAAATTAGTCCCAAAGTGATAGATATTCAAGAAGGATATAATAAAAAAATTCATCAAGATCATTGGACAAAATAAAATTGATTCTTAGTAATAGTTTTGAGACATGATGATGTGATATGTGAGTCATGTTGATGGGTAATTATGCTGTAGTAAGAATATTGGTGTTAAGGTTTGTGATTCCCTATGCAAGCATGAAAATCAATAATTATGCAATGAAATTATATCCTACTTGTGGTGCATTATTTGGTGTTAATTATACTTAATTCTCTCTTATGAGATTATTCGTTTCTTGGTTGGTCGCTTCTCAATCTTTTGCTAGCCTTCATTTTGCACTAAGTATGATCACTACTTGTGCATCCAAAAACCTTTAAGCCAGTTTTGTCACATGAGTCCACTATATCTACCTATATGCTGTATTCTTTTGCCGTTCTAAGCAAATTTGTATCTGCCATCTCTAATTTTCAAAATAAACTTCTATTTTGTG
This sequence comes from Triticum aestivum, assembly GCF_018294505.1. NCBI lineage: Eukaryota > Viridiplantae > Streptophyta > Magnoliopsida > Poales > Poaceae > Triticum > Triticum aestivum. Next base: position 69,287,507 of record NC_057814.1, on the reverse strand, counting down.
TGTTCGTACAGCTCGCGGAGCGGTGACGGGTGGATAATATTTTCCATGCTAGATGTGTTATTCTCACGATGAGTGTTTATTCACTTATCATTGCACGAGAGTAAGGCAAAGGTATTAGGGATGCCCAGTCCCGAAATGAAAAATGAATTTACTTTATGTTTTCAAATAATAAATTCCTTAGAAAGTGTTGGTATGGAAGGCAACCGTGGATACGGCTATCCATGAAAAGTGAAAGTATGGTGGAAAAAGGAATAAACTTTATTTTCTGTTTGGGAACCTCCTATGATATATCTAGCATGGAAAGTGTTGGGAACTCAAAGTCGTTTTCATTGGTGGGAAGGACACACCTCCCAAAATGTTTTTATCTCTAAGTTTTTCGCTTTGAGCTCTGGCACCTCTACAAATCCCTACTTCCCTCTTCAAAGGGCCTTGCTTTTACTTTATGCAATTTTTTTTTTAATTTGAGTCTCCATCTTCTCTTATAAAAGCACCAACTAGGAGGCAATATGATCGTCCTTGAGTATTGGGTGTAGTTAATATGCGAGTGTGTTTCATGAATAGATTAATGATTAAGCATGATGGGCTAGGGATAAGTTATTTTAGTGTTGATATTTTGAAAGACATGGTTGCTTGTTGATATGCTTGAGTATTTAAGTTATCATGTCAAAACTAGACTATTGCTTTGAACAATATAAAAGTCCAAATGTCCATGCTATAAAGAAAAGAAATATGAGATGACATGTTAGGCAGCATTCCACATCAAAAATTCTATTTTTATCACTTACCTACTCGAGGACAAGCAGGAGTTAAGCTTGGGATGCTGATACGTCTCCAACGTATCTATAATTTATGATTGTTCCAGCTCTTATATTATCAATCTTGGATGTTTTATAATCATTTTATATATTTTTTGGTACTAACCTATTTACATAGTGCCAAGTGCCAGTTGTTGTTTTCTGCATGTTTTTTACATCGCAAGAAATCAATACCAAACAGAGTTCAAATGCAACGAAACTTCACGGAGATTTTTTATGGACTAGAAGACACCCAATTGGCCAGGGCTGCGCCTGGGGGGTGCTCCGAGGGGAGCACAACCCATCAGGGCGCGCCGGGAGGCCCAGGCCCGCCCTAATGGGTTGTGCCCACCTCGGGTGCCCCCCGGACCACCTCTTTGCTCTATAAATACCCCAATATTCCAGAAACCCTAGGGTAGTCAACGAAAATCAATTCCAGCAGCCACAGAGCCCAGAACCACCAGATCCAATCTAGACAACATCACGGAGGGGTTCACCACTTCCATTCGTGCCTCTCCGATGATGCGTGAGTAGTTCTTTGTAGACCTTCGGGTCCGTAGTTAGTAGCTAGATGGCTTCCTCTCTCTCTCGCTGGATTCTCAACACAATGGTCTCTTCGAGATCCATATGATGTAACTCTTTTTGAAGTGTGTTTGTTGGGATCATATGAACTTTGAGTCTATGATCAGATCTATCTTTTTATATCCATGAAAGTTATTGGAGTTTCTTTGGTCTATTATATGCATGATTTCTTATAGCCTCGTATTTCTTTTCCGATATTTTGGTTTTGTTTGGCAACTTGATCTATTTATCTTGCAATGGAAAGATGTGCTTTGTAGTGGGTTTGATCTAACGGTGCATGATCCCAGTGACAGAAGGGAACCGACACGTATGTATCGTTGCTACTAAGGATAACCAATGGGGTCTATCTCTACATAGATAGATCTTGTCTACATCATGTCATCGTTCTTATTGCATTACTCCATTTCTCCATGAACTTAATACACTAGATGCATGCTGGATAGCGGTCGATGTGTGGAGTAATAGTAGTAGATGCAGGCAGGAGTCGGTTTACTAATTTTGGACGCGATGCCTATGTAATGATCATTGCCTGGATATCGTCATGATTATTTGAAGTTATATCAATTGCTCAACAGTAATTTTTTTACCCACTGTTTGATATTTTTCTCGAGAAAAGCCACTAGCGAAACCTACGGCCCTCGGGTCTCTTTCTCATATATTTTCCTTTGCGATCTACTTTTCCTTTGCTTTTATTTTCAGATTTATTAAACCAAAAATACAAAAATACCTTGCTGCGTGTTATTGTTATTTATTTTATTTGGCGTTCGATCTATCACTCTATTACAACTTTCTCCCGTCCTCGTGCCAATTTCTGGCGCCGTTACCCATAAGGGATTGACAACTCCTTTAATATGTCGGGTTGCGAGTGGTTGTTATTTGTGTGCAGGTGTTGTTTACGTTGTATTGCTTGGTTCTCCTACTGGTTCGATAACCTTGGTTTCATCACTGAGGGAAATACCTACCACTGCTGTGCTGCATCATCCCTTCCTCTTTGGAGAAATACCGACGTAGATCCAAGCCACATCATAAATGTAGCACGACAGAATACTGACTGCGATGGCAATGCGAGCACAAACGAGTCGGGAGTACTGTATATGCATCGAGGCTCCCGGCCTATCCCCGACGGTTTCTCGGTCGTGTGGGAAGGGCCCCCTATCGCACTCACTCACTTGGCGACGGTTCCAAACGCCGTCGCGGAAAGGGGTTAAAAACCGTTTGTATAGCACCTCGTTGTACCAGTGCAAGCAAAACTATGTAAATGGTACCTACACACAAAGAACAAATACTTGCAACCCAACGCGTATGAGGGGTTGTCAATCCCTCTTTGGGTAACGACGCCAGAAATTGTCAAGTCGATGGGATAAAAATTGTGGTAGATTGGATAAATAGATCTTGATAAAACACGAAATAAAATAAATAATAAAAAAGTGCAGCAAGGTATTTTTGTGTTTTTGGAATAATAGATCTGATAACAAAAGCAAATAAAAATAGATCTCAAAGCAAATATAATAAAGAATAGACCCGGGGGCCGTAGATTTCACTAGTGGCTTCTCTCAATAAATAGCACACGGTGGTTAAACAAAATACTGTTGGGCAATTGATAGGAGATCAAATAATTATGACGATATCCAAGGCAATGATCAATATATAGGCATCGCGTCCAAGGTTAGTAGACCGACTCCTGCCTACATCTACTAATATTACTCCACACATCGACCGCTATCCAACATGCATCTAGTGTATTAAGTTCATGGAAAAACAGAGTAATGCAATAAGAACGACGACATGATGTAGACGAGATCTATTCATGTAGGCATAACCCCCATCTTGTTATCCTTAATAGCAACGATACATGCATGTCTTGCCGCCCCTTCTGTCACTAGGAAAGAACACCGCAAGATCGAAACCATCACAAAGCACCTCTTCCCATGCCAAGAAAAATCGATCTAGTCAGCCTAACTAAACCAAAGATTCGAAGAAGAAATACAAGGCTATAACTAATCATGCATATAAGAGATCAAAAGAAGACTCAAATAATATTCATGGATATAGGTCTGATCATAAACTCAAAGTTCATCGGATCCCAACAAACACAGCGCAAAAAGAGTTACATCAAATAGATCTCCAAGAGACCATTGTATTGAGAATCAAGAGAGAGAGAGAGAGAGAGAGAGAAAGAGAGAGAGAGGAAGCCATCTAGATACTGCCTACGGACCCATAGGTCTATGATGAACTACTCACGCATCATCAGAGAGGCACCAATGAGGATGACGAACCCCTCCGTGATGGTGTCTAAATTGGATCTCGTGGTTCAGGAATTTGCGGCGGCTGGAATTATGTTTAGTCGACTCCTCAAGGGTTTCTAGAATATTTGGGAATTTATAGGGCGAAGAGGCGGTGTGGGAGGTCATCGATGGGGCACAATCCCCCTGGGCGCGCCTGGGCTCCTGGGTGCGCCCTGGTGGGTTGTGCCCACCTCGGGCCTCCCCTCTGGTATTTCTTTGGCCCACTGGGTGTCTTCTGGTCCAGAAAAATTCTGCAAAAAGTTTTGCTGTGTTTGGACTCCATTTGGTACTGATATTCTGCGAAGTAAAAAACAAGGAAAAACAACAACTGGCACTGCGCACTATGTCAATAGGTTAGTCCCAAAAAATGATATAAAGTTGCTATAAATGATTGTAAAACATCCAAGAATGGTAATATAGCAACATGGAACAAGCAAAAATTATAGATACGCTGGAGACATATCATGTAGTACCTTGAGTTCCTTCCTATCCAGATTGTGTTATGTTCTACCTTGGAGTATTACCACCTTTTACGTCAAGAATGTCACGGGAATTTCACCACCTCTTGAGAATTCTAGATACAAGTGATGCTTATCACCATCACCATTATTTTCTTGGTCCCCGTGTTGTTTCTAACCTGAGTACTGACAAATGGATTTTGTTGTGTAAATTCAAAACTTCCAGCAACACTATTTCTTGAAGTTAATGGTCGATAGTTTGATTCTTAGTCTATTGGTTATTGAATCACCATTCTAGCATCGATCGTGCTACTTAGTCCTTCTTTCCAAGTGCACATTTCGGTCAATGTTTACTTGTGGATGTTCTCCTCGAACATACTTCATTATATACTCCGGTGTGTCCAATATTATCACCTTGTTGCGGAAATCCATGTTTGTAGAATTCTCGATGAATTGTTGTTGATCCCGTAAGCCACATCCTCATCTTTTCCTTACTGAATTTTTTTGACTTATTTTATAAGTTGTTTCTGATGGAGCCTTTGTGAATCCAAGGTACGACCTTTACCTGATGACCATGTAAATGCTATACCGAAGCATGTTTGTGGTACTCAAATCATCAATAAGAACATTGGAAGTGTAATGCTAGCTTTCTCTTGATCAATTATCCAAACACCGTTGTATGGGTACATATCATGATTCCCCTTTCCCTTTTATTTAAATGGTGATGTACTTGATCTCCTGTCACGTATATCATGCCATGCTTATCCTTGGGAAGGATATACACCTAATACTCGTGTATACACATTTTCCTTTCCATTGTTCTGTTTAAATCTAATAATCATTTTTCCCATTCCATCATTTTGTTTAACCTTTCTTATAATCTAACTTGTCTGAGCAGTAATAATTCACTGCTTATGTAAGCACCTCGGTGTACCACTCTGTCAGTAAGACCCTATTACTATTGTTGATGACATTTTGGTAACCACCGATGGACGAGAACCTTGCCTATTGGTCTGCCTCGTTCCTGCGAGCGAGGAAATGGTTCTCTTCGTCCCTCGCCCTTGGTGCCAACGTTGTTGCCAACATAACTGGCTATCCTATGGCATGCCTTAATATCGTGACCGTGCAAGATGTCAGTGATTTCCTACTTTGTACCCAGATGGTGGGCCCATAACCCATAGTTCCACAGGATTGAAACTTGACTCTCCTGTACACCCTTGATTACAAAGTAGCCTTTGCACATGGCTTTATATGTAATTCACGAGCACTACAAAAAAAGACACATGCATGACATTTTGGGCCGACACTACTAGGAAAAGGCCTGCTAGTGGCGCACCAGTTTTGCCTACTAATGGCGCACTACTGGTGCGCCACTAGTACCACGCCACTAGTATTAAATACTAATGGCGCACCACTGGTGCGCCATTAGTATCTGGTATACTAATGGCGCACCACTGGTGAGCCATTAGTATAGGCCACGGTGCGCCATTAGTATAGGCCACTGGTGCGCCATTAGTATAGGCCACGGTGCGCCTTTAGTATTTTTGAATTTTGAAGGCGGGAAAATAGTAGTGGCGCACCGTCTAACCCCCATCGTGCGCCATTAGTTTTTGAATTTGGATCTGGATCGCGATTTTTTTGCCCATTTTTTGCAGGTTTTTTTTGCTCGTTTTTTTGCATGATATTTTTTCAAATTTTTTCTCGTTTTTGGATCTTGTACGTTCTTTTGCTGTGTTCTTTTGCCAGAGAGGAGGGCCGAGGTCACCGGAGAGGAGGAGGAGGAGGTCACCGGAGAGGCGCTCGCCTACATCGCCGGAGAGGAGGAGGAGGTCGCCGGAGAGGAGTTCACCGGAGCATCGGAGAGGAGGAAGGAGAAACCATGAGGGGAGGGGAGGAGAGGAGGGAGGAGGAGCTCACCGGAGAGGAGGGAGGAGGAGCTCACCGGAGAGGAGGTAGGAGAAACCGTGAGGGGAGGGGAGGAGAGGAGGGAGGAGGAGGTCGTCGGAGAGGAGGAGGTCGCCGGAGAGGAGGAGGAGGAGGTCGCCAGAGAGGAGGAGGGTAGTATGGTGGAGGAGAGAAGGGGAGATGTAGTGGAGGAGAGGAGGAGATGGAGTGGAGGAGAGGTGGAGTGGAGGAGAAGAATGAAGAGGTAAGGAGGAGAGGACCACGCCCAGCCATATATACGGCATAGTAATGGCGCACCGTGGGCAGGTGCGCTATTACTAACTTTTTTTTGATTTATTTTGAATTTTGAAGGCGGGAAGATAGCAATGGCGCACCATGGGCAGGTGCGCCATTAGTAAGTTTGCATATTTTTTAATTTTTTCCCTCTCCAGATCTTAAAAGCCCCGTATCTTTTTTTCTGTTAGGTTTTTGAGGATTTTGAAAATGTTTAACGGGGTTCCCCCCGTTAAATTCGGATGTATCTTTTCGAGTAGATGATTTTTCAAATATGCCCATTTTACAAATTCTCAAGAGATTTTGCAAAAAAGTCAAAAATTCATGTTTGTAAATTTTGCTAACAACTAGACCACATATCACATGGGAATCTTATTTTATTTTATTTTTTTGACATTTCTATCATTTTCTTTTATTTATTTTTTAACTAAAAAGGCGGTCCACAGGGGCGGGTGGGGGGGTGCATTCGGGGGAATGTTTGGGCCAAACTACTAATGGCGCACCGTGGGAGTGGTGCGCCATTACTAGTTCAAACTAGTAATGGCGCACCACTCCCATGGTGCGCCATTAGTACTTTAAAAAATAAAATAAAATTAAAATTTTTGAAACATAATTACTAATGGCGCACCGTGGCGCACTATCCCCTGGTGCGCCATTAGTAGTTTTGAAAATAAATAAAAATTATTTTACTAATGGCGCACCGTGGATGTGGTACGCCATTAGTATTTTCACACTAATGGCGCACCAACACATGGTGCGCTATTACTAGTTAGTAATGGCGCACCACATGTACAGTGCGCCATTAGTGTCCATATTGGCTATAGCTGTTTTTGTAGTAGTGCGAACGAATAAATTTTCTGTCATACTTATGACACTTCTATGACGATAATTGTTACAAAACCCGGCATCATCTAGATGTGGTGGGCTCCTACTTCTATGATAAAAAATCATGACAGAAAATGGGCTTTTCGTCCTGGGCGGGCCGGAGACGCAGCTGCATTACATTTTTTGGGTCGTCCATGACGGAAAAACCATGGTAGAAGCGAGGGCGAGGAAAATATCGGGGTGTTCTCGGTTACGGTGGGTGGTCGGGGCCGAGCGATGCGCGTTTCTCTTGTACACGTACGCGCGTGTGTGCGAGGCGTTGGGCTCTAACTGAACCCGAGCGAGGCGTTCGCCTACTAAACCCGAGCGATTGCACTGCAGGCTACGCGTTACTGAACCCGAGCGATCAATCGATGGCTGTTAACTGAACCCGATTGAGCCATTCCTTCGCTACTGCTGCTAACTAAAGTCGATCGATGCTGCCTCTGGATGAATAGTGAGCGTTGCTGGGGGGTTTGGATCAACAGTTCCCGGTGGGAGTGGATGAATATGACCCCGTGGTGTTGCCTCTGGATGAACAGGACCCCGGTTGATCGAGCCGGTTGGGGCTAGATGAACAGGACCCCGTGGAGGGCTGGATGAACAGGACGGCCCCGTGGAGGGATGGATGAACAGTAGAAGGTGGAGGGCTGGATGAACAGTAGCCCGTGGAGGGGTGGTTGAACAGGAGCCCGTGGAGAGGGTTGGTTCAACAGTAGCCGGTGGAGTAGCGCGTGGTGGAGGCTGGATGAACAGGAGCCCGTGGATGAACAGTCGCATGTGGAGACTGGAGGAGGTCGACGGTCGATGAAAAGTACCCCGTGGAGGCTGGAGGAGGTCGACGGTGGAGATGAACAGTATCCCGTGGAGTCTCGTTTTGCGGTACGCCACACCCCTCCCGATGAACAGGACCCCCGTTTCGACCGTAGCGCTCCAACACAAGTCCGTTTCTTCCGTTTTGCGGTACGCCACACCCCTCCTGATCAACAGGACCCCGTTTCGACTGTAGGAGGTCCAACACAAGTCTGTTTCCTCAGTTTTGAGGTACGCCAGATCTCTCCCAATGAACAGTATCCCGTTTCGAACGTGGCCGGTCGAACACAAGGCCGTTTCCCGTTCTGCGGTACGCCAGGCCTCGTTTCCATCAGCTGTTCCGTCCAAGCCCTCCCGGTGAACACGACGACGCATTTCGTTCTGACCCAGCCGGTTGGCTCCCCATGAACATGATGACGACGATGTTTCTCCGTTCCGACCCAGACATGTACATGAGGCCTGGCCGTACGTACGCGCGAGTAGGCGTTCGAGACCCTGCCCATATGTATGTATGTGGCTGTATTTTCTTTCTTGCACACTGCCCGCTGTACGTACGTGTACATGCTACGTGTGCGCCTCTACTACGACACGTGCGCGCCTCTACATCGACCAGTATGTACGTACACGTTCGCAACCAGAATGACAACGCTACGTACGCTTCGACCAGGTGGGTCCCGACTGTCAGGCACTTCCTTGCGTGCGAAGATGTAGTTGGTGGGTCACAACAGTCAGGGGGCGAATGGTTTTTTTTGGCCGGATGCACTTCCTTGCGTGCGAAGATGTAGCTGGTGGGTCCCAGCAGTCAGGGAGGAAACGTTTTCTTCGCGAAATACGGTGGCCCGTCCGGTGGGTCCCCGCTGTCAGGTGGAGGAATAATTATCTTGCGCGTAATAAGGAGGCACTTCCTTGCAGCTGCCGTGGACCCAGCTGTCAGCCTCTCCACGTAGAGTACTCTTCCGATGGAAGTCGGTCGTTGACCACATTGACCACGCCACACCGAGAGCACCACGACGGTGGACGACGGCGAGGCCTAGGAAGGGGACGACGCGGAGCCAGGGAAGACACGGCAGTGGATACCCATGCGGAGAGGAGTACGAGGGTTCACTGGTTCGGCTGCGGTGTGAGGCTGCCGTCGCCGCAGAATAACACGGGGTGTGGGTGAGGGGAGGGATGGTCTGGCCAGCGGTGGGAGTAGTAGGGGGCGGTGAGGCCTCCGCGGCAGCATAGCCGGCCACGGGAGGCAGGAGCAGGCGGCACGACCAGCGCTGCGTTCGGCGGCTAGAGCAAGAAGACCAGATGTTGAAGAAGCACGACGGCCGTTGGATGGACATCGTACGGTCACTGCAGCTAGAATAGTTTATGTTGACTAAGTTGACAAAGCCCTTGGTATGCGTCAACTTAGTAGGCCCACAGGTCAGCTTCCGAAACGGTGCGCCCCAGATGTCAGGAGGAGGAATCATTTTTTGGGCGGGTGAAGCTAGAATATCCGAGATTGAAGAAGAAGCACGGCATCCGTTGGATGGACATCCAATGGCCACTTCTGCTAGAACCGTGTGTTGACTATAAGTTGACAAAGCCTTGCAAAGCCAATTTTTGAATTCTAATGGAATTTACTACAGCCCATTTACTGTTTGTTAAAAGTACAGCCCATTTCAACCAACCGTTCAAAACAAAATTCAATAAAATTTCCCACATTTTGATGGGATCTGAAATATTTTTATCCCGAAATTTCTAGTCAGATTAAATACAATTTCAATATAAATTTATATTACGTAAAAATCCAACGAAACATTGCGCTCGCAACAATTAATGAAATTAAAATGTTCAATATCCAAAAATAATATTTTATAAAGTAATTACGTGTTTGGTGCATTTTTTATAGTTACTGCCCAGTTTTTATAATTACATCCCATTTATTATTTCTTAAAGACCATTTTCTTATTAAGCCTAATGCATCCCTCCTAGGAAAGATTTGCAGCCTAGCGAGGCGGAGAATAACAACTTGACCTTGCCTGGGTATTCCTAAAAAAAGGTATAGCTGGGCTAGCCATTTCCAGCTTGAAAAAAATTAATATCTGGGCTGGATATCTGGCCTGGGCTAGACGGGCCACAACCCTTCTAGTTAATACCTGCAGCGATGTTTTCGTTGTTGTTCAGAGGACAAAAATTAATATCTGGGCTAAACATCGCTCAAGAAAAACTCTGCAGTGCTCACAGCTCAAAAACACAAATACTGGTTGAGCTGCTTGGTCCCAGCTGTCGGCCGCTTCTTGTGCAATTCTCTCGTTTATTGACTACATAGGTTGACAATGGTGTGGGACCGTGATGTCCGGAAACCACGAGGAAGCAAAAAAAATAGTTTTATATACTAATAAGGAGGCACTTGCGTACGTGCGGCTATGGCCCTGGTGGGTCCCCACTATCATCCTCTCCAAGTAAAGTCATCTCCTCATCCTCATGTCTGTTGACCATGTTGACAAAGCGAGACGGCAGTGCCACGGCGAGCACAACAACTCAAAGGATGACGGAGATGGCCTCGTGGGCCCTACAGATGGTCTGATACAGCGCCCGCTGCTCATTCGGGAAGCCAGGATCATAGGGCCACATGTCCGCGACAACATTGTCGTTCGCTTGTTCACCGGTGCTCGTTGAGGAGACGGAGGTTGCAGCACAGGTCCTCCTGTGCTGGTAGCTCCTCCGCCATTAGGGCGTCGAAGTGTGGCTGCACCTGCTCTATGGTGAACACGGCATGAAATGGCTTGGACAATGGCGCCGGCTCCTGGTCGGAAGCTATGTCCATCGTCTGATTGTTGTCGCTCAGCTCGGCGAGCTAGCTGGTGAGCCAACATGTCCGGCTGCTGGACCGACCCGCTGCCAAGCACGAGTCTGACTGCCCTGGCCCACCCAGACCACCTCCCTCGCCCGCGTGCGCATTCCGCCCGAAACGGTCAAAGCAGCCCGCCCCGCTTCCCGGTGCAGGCGATTGCTCCGCCTTCAAACGACACAAGTGCCGTCCATCCGTCCTTCTGCTGCCCACATTAATGATACGCAGTTGCCGAGGCGGCTACTCCGGCGCCAAACGTCCGTCCCTCCGCCGCCCACCATTGCTATATAAACTGCTGCGCCGGCCATAGCCGCAGTCATCCGCATCCGTTCCCTTTCTCCTATCCACACCACTACTGCCCACCATGGCTTCCTTGCGCTCCAGCACTCTACGGGACGGGCGGACGACGGACCACAAGGAGATGGCAGCCATTGCTACCGACTGGCTAGCCGGCAGGCAGCCGGAGGACGACGACATCCCAATGGAGAACATGGTAGTCGACGATCCGGCACCAACCCCCTCCTCCGTGCCATCCTTGCCAGTGCATTGCACCATGACCATCGGCGAGGCCCGTGCCCAATATATGGACACGGTGAGGTAGAAGCTTGAGGAGCAGTTCTGGGAGGCGCAGGCCGATGCCACCTACAACCACCATCTCCTCCAGGAGCACCTGCAGGCGGAGGAGCAGATCGCCGCGGAGCGGGCGGAGCAGGAGGCGCTGCTCGACTCATACCGCTCCGCCCGCGAGTGCTGGCGGTACCGCATGCGGGTGGCGGTGGCTGCGGCCGCCTACAAAGAGGGCGATGAAGCGGGCGAGGCGCTGTTTGGTGAGACCGAGCACGAGGCAGAGGACAATGCCAGCTCCGACGAGTCCCCGCTCCGCTGGCGTCAATGAGGCCCTGCTCTGCCGAGGCCCCGCCCTGCCGGCAACGAGAGGGAGGATTTCCCCCACTCCACCAAGGCGCCACCCGCCGGCAACGATACAGAGGACATCGTCGGCTCTGTCGAGGCCCCGTCCCGCTGCCAACGAGGCCGCGCTACACAGAAAACGAGGAAGAGTACAACACGGCAGGTCGCCGCCGCTCGGGTCCAAGTAAGGCAACCGCTACTACCCTCAGGTTGAAGCCAAGCTAGGCGGGTTGACCACTGACGGCCGGTTAGCTTCTTGGCGGCGACGTGGTGTTGGAGAGCTATGTTGGAGAAGGACGCTGCTTCTACTTAACTGCTGGTGCAGTTGGCTGACTGACACATGGGTCCAACAGGCATCTGGCCACATGTCAGTTACGCAACTGCACCTGCAGTGAAGTCACTGAAGCTTCTGTTCGGCTCAGCCGGACACAGGTGGGTAGCTTCTGTTAATTAATTATACCTCCAGCGCACCCCTTTTTAGTTGAAGAATGTATGAAATGTAATGAAATCCGGCATGTTTATATGAAATCCGACCGTGTATGAATGAATTTATTTTGATTAGTTCGAATTCTTGTATCACTGGCATTGGATGAACATGCAAAACAATACGTACTAGCATTATTCCCAGGGTGATCACCTCGTTTGCAGCAGTTTCACATGTACTCCCTCCGGTCCTTTCTAGTCTGCATACAAGTTTTGTCTGCAGTCAAAGTATCTCTACTTTGACCAATCTTATACAAAAGAGTATGCACTTTCACAATGTGCGAAGTAAAAAGGAACAGAAGGAGTACAAAGAGTTTGAGCAGCTTTTTAGCGTTCCAGTACATTGCAATCAAACACACGGGCCTGGCAATTCATAGAGAACATTCAAAACAATCGATGATTATGCATCTCAGCGATTCACATGTCAGAGCCAATTTTTACTTCACAACTAAAGAATAAAGAAAAAATGGAACGACGCTGCTAACAGCAAAGGGCGTCCCATTCGAAAATATCAAACGCATGTCTTCTTGCTAAAATCAATGAGCAAAATTTAACAAGGTTGTCCCATTCCAAAATATCAAATGCCTACGATTGTGGAATGGGCAGGGTTTGCCATCAGTTCGGACATTGACATGGCACCTCATGCTAAATAAACCAGTTGTTCTTTTTGTGCAGTTCCACCAAAATCAACCAAATTCGCGCATAGCTTGTATGATTTTTCCCTTATATGTTGCAACGCCTTGAACTTATCGGCACCTCCTTTCTTGTGCTAGAAATGAATGATTTGATATATTCATGAACATTTTGTGCAGTTCCCATTAAAATCAAGCTGAGCACCCCTGTCTGCACAAATACAAAAAAAGTGATGAGTATAAAGCAAACTGTACTATGAATTGACAGTTTAAACAGGCACCTACATGGTCCATGTAGAGCACACTTTTAGAAAAATGGAACTCACCGGAAAGAATCCTAGAATAACATTGTACTTGCGCATCACAGCAGATTTGTCAGTCCTTCTCAGCTGAAGTTAGTTTGGTCTTGTGGGGGGTAATGTAACCATCCTTCAACTGCTCCTTCTGATGAGAAGATAGACAGGGCTTCTTCATCCTGGCATAATCGGAACTAGTCACTTCACGTACTCCATATTCTTCTTCAGAGGAGGATGATCCAGTTGTGCAAAGACAAGAGGACAACTAAATGCTAGCATCCCTGTTTGCTCGAAAAAAGGAAAGGAAATATTTAAAACAGCACAGATGAAGCACTTCTCAAGGACAATACCACTTTTTCATGACAGTATCTAAACAGTAGCACAACACCAATAGAGATGACAAAGCTCAATCATATGGATGAAATCAGTGGGCGAGTACCAACCTTTGGCAGCAGGCTTATTGTGCAGAGCATGCAAATGAAGCACTTCTCCGGAACCATCTGTTCCTATCTACTGTGGTGGCCATGCTTACTATATACTCCTCGATTAGTTTAATGTTTCCAACATCTTCTTGTGCAGTTCCACTAAAATATATGGTATCTTCAAATAAGATCCCTGTTTACACAAGTAGAGATAATTACGTATTACATTAAGAGTGGCATCAAATCAGTGGCAAAACAATTGCTCGTTCCAGCCATAGCAATAAATTAAGATGCAAAACTATATCATTACTTGTGTCATCACTGTTCTAGTGCTTCATTACAGCACCAGGAGTTGATTTTTGTTTTTCTTCCGCTTGTTCTTCCCCTTCATCACTTGGTTCAATAACAGACAAGCTTCGCCTTCAATGTAAGATTTGGCATGTCAATTAGGTTGCACAAGTATAGCACTAAACAATGACATTAATTTTCTGATGAAAGTGAAAAAATACAGGCCAACAGTTGTGAAATATCCTTATCTTACCTCAATGGGATATTACGGTGCACATACAGATTGGAAGTCTTGTCTCCATTTGTGCAGTTCACTAAAATCAAGCAACATTACCGTACAAGTAGCACAACATATGAAAGCACACTGCAGAATCATGTGAAAGAAGGCTTGTACTGACCTCTGATGACGCGGAATTCAAACAACTCACAAGAAGAAGATCTGAACCAAATTTTCCAACACGGATAGGAAGTAAGATCTGCTCTTGTGTAGTTCCACTAAGATCAAGCAATCAAGCAATGTTGTCGGTGTGACATTTTGGTTGAACTGCACAAAACACTCTTAAAACAAATGTGTTTTGTGCAGTACAACAAAAGGTCACAATGGCAACGAGGTGAAGTAGATAACCCTGTTTACACAGAGGTTCAAAGGAAACAATTAGTGGTCAATAACGGTGGATGACACAGAAGCCAACAAAAAGAAGCATCTACCTTATCTAAATGGGAAAGAAAGCAAGACAATGGCATTTCTCAAACGGTGGCATTGATTAATATTAACAGAGAGATTATATTAACAATAAAATTCGTTAAACATGTAATTTGCTTTTAACTGGGGCATTGCATCAATTTTCCAGCGGCATTATTAGAGGGTGTTTGTTTACAGGGACATTTTGGTGGAGGGACTAAAAAAACTCCGTGTCAGTCCCATCTAAACTAAACAGGAGGGACTTTTAGGGACTAAAAGTGGGCATTTGGGACTAAAGAAAGAAGACCCCGAAGGAGAGTCTTTTTGGGACTTTTTCCAACAGTTGCCCCTGCCACGCATTGCACCTTGTCTCTATTAGTTCATTACTAGGGGTAACATGGTCTTTTAGCATGTCATTTAATAACCTCTAGTCCATGTTTAGTCCCTGGAACCAAGCAGGTAGGGACTAGGGAGTTTTTAACCAAACAGGGCCTTAGATTAACAACAGCTAAAGAGTTGCACGGGACAGTGGACGCACCAGCACCATGTGCATCTACCGATGTACTGGGGTGATGCACAGTCTGTTGAAACAAAGAACAGACAACCAAGGAGCATATTTGTGTTGGTCCCAATTTTGTTATCTTTAGACACCTTTCCCTATGTGAGCGCAGCAAATCTAGTCCTGCTCAAACTCTACAGCCTTGTCCACCAAAACAAAAGATCAGTTCGTTACAGATGTGCATACTGTGTTTGTCATTGTTTTCCCTTTTCGACCAACGTAGGTGCTGGATATCCAGTCTGTACTAGTACTTTCCCCCTTCCTTTCCTCTTTGAACCACGTCCTAGATTTATGCTATACAACTTTCCCCACTACTTTCCCCCATTCCTTTCCTCTTTGAACCACGTCTTAGATTCATGTGATACAACTTAACACACTACTTTCCCCCTTCCCTTTCCTTTTTGAACCACGTCCTAGATTCATGCTATACAACTTTTCCCACTACTTTCCCCCATTCCTTTCCTCTTTGAACCACGTCCTAGATTCATGGTATACAACTTTCCCCACTACTTTCTTGTTTGATCCAACACCTAGATTCGAGTGCAGAAGCGGAAAAAGCCCACATGCACCTAGAGCAATGCATGTGGAATAAGTAAATTATACCTTAAGGTTCTTGGGGTGTGGTTCGGTGGGCGACCGGAGGCCGTTCGGCCCACACTATGTACGGCGGCGAAGAAGAAGGGGTCGGAGGCCCTCCCGTGCCGCCGCTACGTGAAAGTGAACAGTTGCGCCGGTAGTGGATTCCCTCCCTCGTCGACGGCGACACCGTTAAGCCTCCTTCCCTTCTCGGCGAACGGATCCTGCCGGCTCTTTGACCAGCAATGAGGGGAGAAAGAGAGGCCAACGAAGTCTTGCTTAGATCTGGAGAGGGTGAGAGAGTGGGAAGAGAGCAACTACAAGAAGACCAGCAGTGAGGGGAGAGAGAGAGGCGAACGAAGTCTTGTTTAGATCTGGAGAGGGTGAGAGGGTGTGAAGAGAACAACTACAAGCGCTGAGGCTCCGGCGTGTATATATATACTAGAGAGAGTGTGAAGAGTGCAAACCCTAGAAAACAAGCACCGAGGCTGCAGCTTATACGTGATGAGGTGATTATATGGTCACTACGAGATCGTATAGCTCCGTATCCATCCATTTTGACCAGTCAAAGAATCCTCCCGGCACGAATTATGCTCAAGTGTAGTTATCAAACCCGAGACCTCAAGTTTGATGAGCGAATAGGCTAACCAGCTACACAACCCTCCCGTTATGTTCAACGAGAGGAAAATAACCTTTTATACATTCCTGCATTCATGTGACAATCATGCCGTGTTTTTTTGTTTGGGGGTCATTGGGATTTAAATCATAATCATGTCATGTGGCTTTGGTGGTAAGACTATCCAAAGTAGTGTAGAAATAATGCAGCCTTAGTCACCTTACCTCTCTCCATGTAGTACGTTGGGTCCCACCAATCAGAGGGTGAAACAAACAAATTAATAAGAAAAATTAAAAGCGCCAGCGGTGTATCTTACCTCACACATCTCGCTACTGCTCGGGAACACTGTCCAATTCATCCCTCTGTTCGCTCACGTACTATTTTAAGTGAATCCTTATTATCACATGCACACAATTTTGGGCACTTGTATTCGACCTAAGTCAGTGTGCCACCGTATCTCGTACGACTCCCTCCGTCTAGGTGTAATAAGTCACGTTAGAAGGTGCAGCGGGACCAAGGTGCAAGCAGATTGGAGGAGAAGGAGAAACTTGACCGGTCATTCCTGCAATCAAAGCCCTGATTTCTGTCTCTAAACGCAACAATTAATCCAAACAACTAAGAGATGCCGTTTTAGCTACCATGCAGGGCCACGTATTAACTCGCATGCAAGCCGACTTTGATTTCTTGACTGATCAACGCGTAGTTGCTCTCCATGCATTGGGTTTTCGGGGGAGATAACAAGGCAGAGCAAGGAGCGTTTGGTTACATTGCTTAGGCTGGTCATAGTGGTCAGTAACTTGTACTAGTATCATGCATATGTTACTAGTCTATGTTACTACTACGCGAAGTTTGCCGTCGGAAGCGAGCCGATCTGGCTCTCCTGAGCTAGCGAGGTTTTTCTAGCCCACCCAAGCTAGCTGGCCCACAAAAGCTAACATATTTTAACAGTTCCAAATGCCTAACCTTGCTCGGCTATGCTATAAGCTTTTCTTGCTAAGGATCGAAACGCTCGCTAGCAACGAGGCCAGGAGGGGATTGAGATGCGAAGTTAATGGACGACGCCTAAACATTTTGGGAATATCTGATTTCCGTAAGATGACTTAACACCTAGAAGGAGGGAGTACTACTCCTTAGTCCAGGTTTGGTGGAATAGTTGTCACCTCTTCTCTTCTTGTATGTACTCCATTTGTATCTCACTTCCTGTGGCTTCGCACTCGCACGATTTTCCTATTCTATGAACCTGTGTGTGCGTGCGTGTGTGTGTGTGTGTGTGTTTAACAGCATGTGTGTGTGTTAGAGAGAGCGACAGATCGACCTACTCCTGCAGAGAGATGGCATGTAGTGTACGATTTTAGCCGCGAGAGTCGGTGCATCCTCTCGTTTCCGGGCGTCCGGTACGGACAGGCGGACAGCTGCCACGCCCGCTCCTGACCAGCCTGGCCCACCCAAAGCCCCTCCATCGCCCGCGAGCGCTGCCCGCCCGAAACGGTCAGCGCCGCTCCAAAGAATCGGTGCCGCATTCATGCCCGGGAAGAGCGGACGCGACCTCTCACTGGCGCCTGCGTTGAAGGGGGAAGCGGATTCAAGAGTGATGGTTGCTTCGTCCGTCCAACTTACTGCTGGGTCTATGCGATTTGACGGCTCATTGGTCATTATTACTGAGGTGGTAGGACTGCTGGATGTCCCACGCTTTCGGCGAAAGGAGGTACTACTAGATTACAATTTTCTCCATTCTTACGGTGGAGGAGTGCAAGAGCAGTGAAAACACGCAGGCTCAGTGATTACGTGGCCCACCTCACACTATCACCATATTTTCTGGACATCGTGTGACACGTAACTCTTTACATAGTACTACTAGTATAGTACGTACTGTAATTTATCAGCGAGATAGTACAATGCTATGAAGCTTCCAGCTTCTGTTACATGTATCTTGCGTCCAAGGTTGCCCGTTGCAACATTTCATCAAATACAAAGGAGACTAACATGCATGCTATTGCATCTCGATGATTGACAGATCATAGCAAATATGTACTCCCTCCGTTCCAAAATAAATGTCTCAACTTTATGCAGGGGGTGTTTGTTTCCAGGGACTTTTTAGTGTAGGGACTAGAAAAAGTCCCTCTTAGAGAATTTTTAACCAAACAGGAGGGACTACTAGGGAATAAAATTTGCTTTTTGGGACTTAATGAAGAAGACTCTCAAGGAGAGTCTTTTTTGCGACTTTTCCAACAATGCCCCTCCCTACACCCATTGCCCTGCCGCCCCATGGTGTTGTTTGGTTGTTATTTTTCTGTATACTGGGGGTAACATGGTCATTCAATAACCTCTAGGGAGGGACTAGGGACTTTTTAGTCCCTGAAAACAAACAGGGAGGGACTTTTTAAGGAGTAGGGACTTTTTAGTTGGGACTAGAAAAAGTCCTAGGACTTACGAACCAAACAGGGCCTCAATATGGACTACATACGGAGCAAAATGAGTGAATCTACACTCTAAAATACGTCTATATACATAAGTGTTTGGAGTATGTACTAGTAGTTCATATTGAAATCTACTAAAGGACATATATATTCCAAACAATATGATAATCTCTCTAACCAAGGTACTAGGGACGAGGAGTAAATGGAGGGAGTAGTAAAATTTTCTCCTCGTCCTGTGAGCCACCGCGCGCGTGGGCGAGGGAGCGGGCGTAAGGCGTACAATACTACTTCTAGTAAGCAAGCTTCACCTCATCCTGCCAGCCAACGCGCCCGTGGGCGGGGGAGACGGCGTACTAAGCAAGCTTCTCCTCTTTCTGCGAGTTGACGGGACACATCAAAAGTACTCTAGTGTATAGAGCCTTGCCTCTAAGGTAGGCCCCACATGGTTTTCCTCTTTTTTAACATAACGCGTCAAGTCACAATTTGTTTGTTCACCCGTGGTAGACGATCCTCCCTCCATCAAGTGGACAACCAGTACACGTGTCAAATTACCACGTGGGCTGCCTTTTCGTACAAAAATGAGCTCCACCGTGTACCCAGGCAGGTGTGGTTGGGAAAGAGACGGGAGTACGTGCGTCGTGCGTGCACCTCTTCTCTTCGTGCACATCCCCCACCTACGTGGGTGTGTGTGAGAGATACAAACCTAGACAAATGGCTTGTGCGTTCTTGAGTGTTTTTTTCTTTAGGGGGGGAGGTTGATTTCGTGAATGTATGTATCGATGACATCTCAAACAAAATTTTGCATGCAATGTGTGTGAAATGGAGGCCTATCCATATCATATATAGAGGGGTCGTAGATATCGATAGAGTCGAAGAGAGGATCAAGTGGGTGGGTGCGAGATCGATGAAGAGAGCCATCGAAATTGTGTGTGTGTTCAAGTCAAAGATATAGGGCGACTGACCTACCGGAACGTCAGAGGGCACATGTCAAGTTTGTGTGTGGCAGGGAGACATGAGTAGAGCGCTCGATGTATCGGTGTGTGTGTGTATGGGAGGGGGTGGGGGAGGGGGTAGGCAGAGGCCTAACTATAGAGGTAGAATGACTCGTATATGTGTTGAGAAGGAGAGACCCAGCTATGTCTTGAGGGAGATCGGTCGACATCCATACAGAACTGAAGGACGGGAAATAGGATGGGACAGAGAGAGAGGAGAGAGAGGGAGGGAGAGGGGTAGAGTGCTGGATGGGTGATGGAGTTGCTTCTCGAAGAGTGGGGATGTGTTTCTGTGTGTGCCTGTGCGTGATAGAGCTGTCGGGACGCATCCATGGATGATGAAGGGGAACCATGTGTTTGGTAAGCAAACCTAACTAGATCGGTAGATCAATTGTTGTTTGTCGGAGGAAGGGAGAGACATAACTAATGAGGTAGATCGATCGACGCGTGGGGAAAAACGAGTTATAAGGACCTAGCTAGCTATATGTATAGCGGGAGATCGGTCGGTGTACGTCCATTTGTTAGAGGCAAATAAGGCCCGGCGAGACGGATAGACAGAGAGAATGGAGCTATGAGGTGGTGCGAGAGGCCCAGCTACTAGCTAGATAGTGGGAGGAGTGTGCGGTTGTGAGATCGATGAAAAGAGGGGAGAGAGTTTACACGTGTGTGGGGCCGTATGAGAGACACGAGGCAAGGACACATAAAGGAGGAGATTGAAGGTGCGTGTGTATGTTGTAGGCAGACATCGCTGGAGAGGTTTATCGATCAGTGTGTGTCGTAAAGGAGTTGTGGAGACTGTGGGAGAACGACCTAAAAAAAATGAATGTGCGCGATGGAGAGAATGCTGAGGGAGGGGGAGGGCGTGGAGGGCGTGTGCATGCACGAGAGAAAGTTAGTGGTAGCTACAAAGATTAGAGGATTGTGTGGGTGTAAGAGACTAACAAAGATCATAATTTGATATGAAAGTGGATTCATATATTTGAATAGGAGATCATAGTGTTTTAAACATATGCATGCATGAATATAGCGGTGATACACGTGTTGTGGTTTTGCACATGTTGTACCATAATGTGATAATGCATGGCGTTTGCAACTCACAGCTAAATGTCGAACAATCTAAACCATACTATACATCGAACAATCTCAAATTTATTTGAATTTGTGATAACTAGCAAAGTGGCCCGCTCGATGCGCGGGCTAGAACTTTAGAAACTTTATAATGAGGGCATATTATTTGATTTGCGAAAAAAACAAATTCAAACCGAAATGTGAATATAAAATATCATTGTCTGTAGTTTCGAAAACAATACCTAATGTATTGTCATTTATAAGGAGCGTTTGTACTTTGGGCTTCCCTTTGTTAACATAAGTATCATCATTGTAGTTCTACATGTACTAAATGCTACTACAATGAATGTCAAAACTGTAATAAAACATCATTCGCTAGCACATTTCATCAAGATACATGGGAGAACATAATTCATATACATATATGGTTATCACAAATACTACAATAATTGTCCAAGTGTCCAAAGGTTATCCGCCGACTTTGGTTGTTCGCGCGGACAATAATCAAAATGATTCAAACAGTTTCAGATATCCAACATGCCCAAGTTAAATATAACTTAGAATAGATGATGCAACTAATTACGTGTCTTGGCAACCGTGCTAAAAGCATGACTTATTCAACCTCTTGCTTGGCATGAAAACACATTATCCTGATATTGATCAGCGCTTCTAACATTACAGGAGGTCTCCATGTTGTCTTCCAGGTGAACCTGGTCACTAACAGATATAATACAAGGAGGAAAATATAAAAAATGTACTTCACATGAATAAACATATGTGTTCCTGGAAAAAAAATGGACTAAACATATGTGAATCTAGTTGAGGAGATAATAAATCTTTAGCTGTGTATGAGCTCTGCCCACGGAACTACAAGATACTTTTGCACATTCATAACAATATGGTCACATGACGCTAATGTAAAATTAGAAATTGTCAGAAAGTGAATGGTCCTTCAAAGTATGTAAAAGTCGAACACTAAGATTTAAGTGTAGTGCTTGAAGTTCATCTGAACAATATATTGGGACGTGTTCCTGAAAATCCTAGTATTTTGAATTTTGTTTTGTCCTCGATATAACATCTTCTCAAACCATAGGGATCCCATGGCAAGTGTGATTTAGAGATGCAAGGAATAACAAAACTTGTCCTTCACAAAAAATATGTTGGTCCCCAGTATTACCTGAACATGTATTACTTCGATAAGAATAGCAAAATAATTACGCACACCTTCTAGCTTAAAGAACATATAGAAGATACATGTCTCCATGAATCGAGCTTCCGACTTAACTTGCATAAAACATATCACATGTGAATGGTGTGTCATGTATATATCCTTACATGAAACATTGAAAGTTTAGTAACCAAATATATCATCCATAAAAAAAATTGCTACCTCTTGTGAGATCGTATTGCCATGCAATTTTCTTCTTCCAGCTGACGTATAAGAAGTTCTAAAGGCTTACTGTTTCTCTGTCACCATTACTTTCAATTCTAATTCCCTATTGAATTGAGCACCACTTCAGTCCACAGTCTTGCTGAAACACCTATATTGTCGAACCAAACTTGTTCTCATGTCACTATTCAGTTCGTAAAGTATTCCTATATTATAAGTGATATAGAAAAATCTTTTGATTTAAAGACATCCAAGATGGTGTGTATTGATTAAGGCTGGAGTCAATACTAATGGGAGGGATCATATTACATTCCAAGACGACACGCTATTCTCATAGACCGCATAGTGAAAACAAATGACACCAAAATTTATAAAGGAATAATGCACTCAATTAGGGAGAAAAGTGCTTTTCCACATACAAAATAATTTTCTCAAAGCTACGGTAGTAAAATTTTCTATATAGGTTGCAGACGGAAAGGTGAAGCGAAGCAAATATTAGAATATTATCTTTGAAGGTTGAGGCCCATCAACTCATCTCCGTGTGCTGCTATGCAACCGAGAGCTGAAATCTTTCAAGTGTGACGCCAAGATAAATTACCACTGCCAGGCATATTAAAAGTCTATCCCATAAAATTTTAGACAAAAATGTTGATAATGGCAATGTAAAAAATCGTGCAGTTTATTCTATTTGAGGCATGCATGAAGCCTATAATATCTCACATGTCAGCATGTAAAGTGGAGTCAATATATGTATCAATGGACGAAAAATCTGATAGAATTGTGACATGAACTCCAGACACTTGTGTAGGTTTATTTAAAGCTTGCAATGCAGATCATGCAAATGCAATTACCTTGTCCATCTCTTGAAAAGTAGGGAAAATAGAAATAAAATTGGTAAAGTTCTAAGGATAAAATTGATCATAAAAGATATTCCTGAACAAAACGTACCTAGCTACCGTGCAATTATATGAGCACTTTCCGTCCTTCCGATAAACATACATATACATATACATACATACATACATACATATATATATATATATATATATATATATATATATAATATACTCCGTTTCTTCCATGTGAACTAATAATCTACACCCTCAACATGAATATCAAGGCCTCTGTTTCAGTATTCAACTTGATCACCGTAAATTTATTGATTATTTGCATGACGACACAGTAGGTAGGACAGTATATATATTTTGATGTGTTGTGTGGAATGTATGGCGCCGGGAACGTTTTAACCTTTGGTGAGGCTGCTTGGGTCGTATGACACAAACTATCAAGACAATGTATGTACAGTTTTCAGGTGCTTGTGTCCTCGTGTCACTGAAATTCCCTTACATACACGTGCATGTACACTACACATCTCATGTTGGCCTTTTTTTGAAAGTTTTTTTTCTGAAGCCACGAAATCATTAATTGACCGGTAAAAAGAGAGAGAAAACATTTGTATCCAAGCCACTGGAGCGTCTACACATGCAGCCATACTGGATCGATGTCCACGTACTCCAGCCATGTGGGTGCATGCTCCAATCGTCCTCGCCAACCTCTACGGCTGCATATGTTTCCCAATATTTTAGGCGGCCGTCTGCCCCATTTTTTTTTGCGGGCGGCAGTCTACATCTTTGATAACTTCGCACCAAAATAAACTAAGTAGAGGAGGGTTTATATCTGATTTTGGATCCAGTGACCTGTCTGCACAGTCGACTCACGCTGGTTCGATAGGTACATGAGAAAGGAGGCTAGATTTTTACCCGTCTTGCAAAGTGCTCTACTTGCTCAAAACCTGAGCTTTCTGCAAGGACAATTGCAGCCTTAGGCAAATGACATGATCGTTCCGTGCGCTAGCTAATAAAAATTGGATAATGATTTTGAAGTTTTTACTACATACAATGATTGAAAGACTGAGAATAACCAATCCATGAATTCTTGCTGAGAAAAAATAATGTGAACAATTACCTCATGGAACACTTGCAACTTTCTCTTGATGAGATTGCTTCATCCTACAACTCCCACTTTGTTGGTTAAATAAGAAGTCAAAAGACCAGCTGCATGGTGCAGCTCTGCAGATGTGTGGCCCGTGTCAAGGAGGTTTTAAGGCCAGCTTGAAGTTGGGAACAACCACATGACGGATCTGGAGAGCAGGTGGAATTAATCCTACAAGTCATCATGGTGCAGCCCTAGAGATGTATATATGGCATGTGTCAAAGAGATTGTCAAGTGAGCTTGAAGCCGGGAACATCTTCTGCTAAGTTGATTAAATTAGAAGATGGAAGACCAGCAGTATGGTGCAGCCGTGCAGATCGTGGCCATCCTCCCCATCTTCAGCTCCAACTCTCACTACAAGAAATATGTCAACTTGTGACCCTCACTATTGGCCGCTGAAAGGTCATAGTTTTTCATTTGCGACCTTTTTGTGACCAAAAACAAAAGGTCAAAAGCTGGCAGTCGTAAACTGAAATTAGTGACATTCTCTGTGATATGTAAAAGGTCATTGGTTCTTCGACCAAATTTTTGGTCACTAGCAACCTCCTCAGGCCATGTAGGCATCCAGCGTGGCAAGCTGATGTGGCACAAGAATCAGCCCGGTCCGATTCGGCGCTTTACATGGGCCGAGCCAAACAATTCAGCCTTTTTAATGTATTTTTGCCTATTGTTTTTTACTAGCTACATGGGCTTGGGCCATTGGTTCGGCCTTTTTTTGCTTCATGAGGTGCAGCCTTTTCACATTCTATTTATTTTTTATTTTCAGGTTTTCTTTTTTTTTGTTACATTCAATTTTCAGATTATTGTAGTCAATTGGATGCACATTGTCAGATTCTTCTAGGCACTAGGTCCCAAACATCAGGTTTTAATTTTTCACAACTTGT
The DNA here is from genome assembly GCF_018294505.1 of Triticum aestivum. NCBI lineage: Eukaryota > Viridiplantae > Streptophyta > Magnoliopsida > Poales > Poaceae > Triticum > Triticum aestivum. The sequence goes on along the minus strand of NC_057814.1, from coordinate 69,262,503 downwards.
AACTCAATGATATACCAATCAGAGAACACATTTAAATATATTCAAATAACAGCCAAATCACCGATGTACCAATCAAGTTTATTACATTCCACCAATCACAATATAACCATATAATATTACACCAATCACAATATAGCACTCTACAGATAAAACGCTCAACAAGTACACGCACGTCTCCAACACCTTAGCGCCTTCAACCTGCAAAACATCACATCCAACCACATATTAACGATCAAATCAATTCACCCCTTGACGGCAATAAAAAACTGTGCTCATGTATGAACGAAAATAAAATAAACAATCTTTGAGGCCATAGCATGTGCTACAAAAATCTTAACAAATGCATAGATATCCACACGGAGCACATCCTACATGCACCAAGCATCAGGCATATGTTCAAGAAGATAAGTAATTTGAGATGGAAACAAGTACATCTAACAATCTAACATGTGTAGTAGCACCAGCAAAAAGAGAAAGACATGGAAGAATTTACAAGAACAACACCCTGGGAGTCCAATTACATGTACATGAGCTACTGCTGCTAGTGTATATAGAACCAATAAAGCTGCTGGTGTAGGAGCAGAGCATGAGTCCAACAGAGCCACATAGGAGCAAACAATAGAGCCACATAGGAGCAAACAACAGATTAAGCACTGCTCCTAACCAACTTAGCAAATCCAGAGCAACCCCATACCACCAGAGCATCACGGGAGCACATTTATAAAGCAAGTACACATGGGCAGCTACTGACAGACCCTAGAACCGCATGAATTTATCACCAGAGAGCTCTAGTAGGAGTTGATGCTTGGTTACAGCATCTAGCAGCAACTAGCAGAGCCCCACATCCAACCCAAATCATGGCCAAGGCCATGCAGGAGCTACATCAGAGAAGAAGGAACAGGGAGGAGCTCACCAGAGGAAGGTTGTAACCCTAGCACAGGCTCAGCCACACCACGGCTGTGGTGTGACCATCACCACATCGAGGAGAGGGTCTGGAAGCCGCCGAAGCACCACCGCAGCGACCAGGGAAAGCGCCGGGCACAGTGGCGCCACCCCAGGGACATCACCGCACGGACATCACCGGCCTCGCCCTGTTTCAAGAAATGTTCAGAACAACTTTGTCAGACTCGATCAATTCTGAAGAAACCACTTTGTCGTCAGACACATACATACATACAGGATGCAAAAGAAGAAGAAACAGAGCAGGGACCTGGTCGATCATGAGATAGTGTTCATAGCATTAGGAAGAAATAGGCCATTGTATAGCTCACATAAACAGATCTGCTACTATGCACAACACGAGCACCCACTTGCACTTGGTATATTTCTGTATCTAGGACACCCAGCACTTACAACACTTGGGCTAGTCTAATGTATAGACTTGTTTGCAATAGGAGCCAATGGAACTGAAACACAAGTAGCACATGAACAAACAGCGAAAGAAATAGAAGGACGACCTTGTGTGGTGGCCGGGGTGGACGAGGGTGTCCTCCTGGTCAGCTCAGGCATCCTCCTGCACCAAATCAAACAGAAAAATGTTGAATCATGTCGAATAACTAAACGTACATGTATATATATAATATAGAAGCAACAGAAGCACATATATATCCTATTTCTTCCACAATGTGTGTATATAGATAGGTCAGATTTTTGAATGCATTGTTGTTGTAAAAAAATATGTTGTTGAGGAATTTGACTAGATTTTAGATATGTTAAGCAGAGGCAAGAGTTTTCCCTCAATCAATCAACCTGCTGCAATAGTACTAACTATACTAGTCAGGGACGAATTTGACAAGAGAAAGCATAGTGGTATCAAACTGAAACACGATTCAGTCGCAAAACAACCACCAACCTTACTTAGTACATGAGCATCAAGCACACACACATCATACAGGTGCAAATATGATATAAGCTTGGTTTAAGGGCCACAACAGAAACTAGGCTACAACATAGCAGTGATAGAAAAAACCTCACAGTAAAGTCGAGAGGGATCAACCTTGTGTGGGGAGACAATTTCCTCCTCCTCGTGCATGTCGACCAAAGAGGGCTCCTCCTCGATCCAAACAGAACAAAGAAATAAAGATGGGTCACAGAAAGAGCTAGCAACTATTTTTACAGAACAAACTGCAGCTGTAATATTCAGATATAAGCAGCTTCACATGTAAACCTATATTTCAGTTCATAGCCTTTTGGGATAATTGTTGGTGGGTTTTGGTCAAGGAAACTTTGGACTTGGAGATGAAGTACCTGAACATAGTTTTTCTTCTCAACCGTCAAGCTGTGAAGCAGTCTAATTTTACGAGCGCTGAAGGAGAGAGCATCCAAAACAGTCGCATCGTCGTTGGCTCGTATGAGCCTGAACTTTTCCTGGAAGCATGACACAGGACAAAATCATCTTCTGTGAATGACAAATGTGACTGGCGTCAGCTGATATCACAGGAGACCTACACTTTATGATGTTCTAGATGGACAATTGCATAAAAAAATGCCTATACCACTATACCAGACTCGGAGACTGACCCTCACTCAAAGCCTTAAGTAGTCAACAATTGATTATATATCTGAAGAAATGAAATGACGCTCGTGCTTCAGACAAAGACCTGAATATTGCACCGAAATTCAGCTGGCACTAGTGCGACATCACAACAGTACTGGTTTTGCTCCTCTGTTTTAGACTAAATTTTCAGTTAGCAGGCGCATCTGAATTCGTGGACACCTGCCTAACGGGCTGGGCTAGCATGGACACCAGTATGCAGTTACGGCTTTGCTAGTCACCTCGAGCAGACAGAGCATGCTCGCCAGCGCAGTGTGTACCGAGCTAGGACATTGCAAGGTGGCAAGGAAACAGGAGCAGGGAGCTCGGCAAGGCGAGCAAAGGGAAGTAGTAGGACATGAACCAACCTGCGAGGGGTGGGGCGTGAGGGCGGTGCGGAGGCGGGTCTGCTCCAGCGCGGTGCGAACGAAGCTCCACCAGCCGCTCCTTGAGGACGTCCCAGTCCACGGCCCGGCCCGGCGCGAGGCGGCGACCCCGAGCACGATGTAGCACCAGCGGTCGTCGGTGCTCATGTCGCCCTTGTGGACGTTGAGGCCGAAGAGGACGACGAGGCGGCAGAGGTCGCAGCCCAGGCAGGTCTTGTTCGGGCAGCTGACGGTGACCACCGTCGGGTCCCCCGCTGCGTCCCCGTGCACGATCTGGACCACCTCATCGCTCGGGCTCGGGCGCCCGCCAGATCTTGCCGGACAGGGGTCTTCGATTCCCGCCTGAGGTCACCAGGATCGGGCACCGGAGGTGGCGGCGGCAAGGAAGGAGTGGAGCGCTAGGGGATTGGGGATCGGGGAGAGAAACCCTAGAGGCGGCGGAGGAGGAAGAAAAGCTGGGAGCGGGAGGGAGGTTTGGGTGCAGCGTGAGGGAAGGAGGGCGCCGCCGCCGGTGACGGGAAGAGAGATAGGGAAGCGGCAGAAGGAAGGGAGGAGAGGCGACCGATCTGGATCGGGGAGAGAGAGAGGGGGAGGCAGCGGCGATCTGGATCGGGGAGGGAGAGAGGGAGGGTTGGTGGGAGAGGGACGAGAGGTGAGAGGTGAGCGAGAGACGCTGGATCGGGGGACTGACGGAGAGTGTGGACGGCTCAGATCGACTATAGGGGGTGATTCGTGGGCTGCTTCCTGATTGGTTCAAAACATGAGGTATTTATTTAAATTATCTCTTAGTGCTAAAAACAGGGGGTTTTGTGAACCAACTAGCAAAATTATTTTGCAAATGGCATCACTAAAATTTTCACTTAGTTTAGACCACATTTTATGGATGATCACCAATTTGTATGCATCTCCGGTCCTTCTAGCTATTTTTGTTCATTTAAACAAATATCCGCCGATTCAATAGGAATCGGGTCAAATTTAATCTGCAGTTGCCTCATAGTTTGCTATTTATTTTTCCCAAAAATCATTTTTAGGTACAAAATTATTTATTTAATCAGAGAAACATGAAAAGGTTTTCAAGATTCAACAACTAGCTATGAACGGTCAAGCCCGCCGTTTCGACCGCATTTTAAAACGGGCATAAAAAATAAAAAAATAAAAAAATGGAAAACCTTTGCATTGTGTCATCATATGTGAGCAAGTTTTCAGGAAAAATAATAAACTGGTAATACGACAATTATTTTTAAAAAGTGTTCTCAGAAATGAGCTATCATGCGTGAAGATTCATGACTTTCAAGACAAATGATCAATCTTATGGCCACATTCATGGCATAGTTTGTTCAAATGATCTCATATTGTGCATAAGGGTGCATCTTGGAATTCCAAACAATGTTGCCTAAGGGAGTTTTCATTTTCTTTGCCCGGAAAATTCATTTTCCATTTTTCGAGTGCCCGAAAAGAGGGTTTTTTTGTGAAGGACCTACCAAATAGTTGTTGTAAAATTGTACCAAATCAATTTTCTAAAATACTAGGCCATGTTTAATGCACAATTGACCAAATGGTTGGGTGTCAAAAGTTTTGATCAATCTCTTGTGAAAAAGACAAATTTCTACCGTTTCAGTAGGAAGCGGGTCAAATTTGAACTACGGCTGCCTCATAATTTGCTATTTATTTTTTCAAAAAATCATTTCTAGGTACAAAAGTATCTATTTAATCAGAGAAACACCAAAAAAATTCAAGATTCAACCACTAGATAGGAACGGCTATTCCCGCCGTTTTGACCGCATTTTGAAACGGGCATAAAAAATTCAAAAAAATTCAAAAAATTGGGAAACCTCCGCATTGTGTCATTATATGTGACCAAGTTACCATAAAAAATAATAAACTTGTAATACGGCAAACCTTTTAAAAAAATGTTCTCAGAAATGAGCTATCATGTGTGAAGATTGATGGCTTTCAAGCCAAATGATCAATGTTATGGCCACATTCATGGCATAGTTTGTTCAAATGATCTCATATTGTGCACGAGGGTGCATCTTGGAATGGCAAACAATGTTGCCTAAGGGAGTTTTCATTTTCTTTGGACGAAAAATTCATTTTCCATTGTTTGAATGCCCAAAATGAGTTTTTTTTGAAGGATCTACCATATATTTGTTGCAAAATTGGACCAAATCAATTTTCTAAAATATTAGGCCATATTTAATGCACAATTGACAAAATGCTTAGGTGTCAATAGTTTTTATCTACCTCTCGTGAAAAAGACAAAATTCCGCCGATTTAACAGGAAATGGGTAAAATTTGAACTGTAGCTGCCTTATAGTTTGCTATTTATTTTTACCAAAAATCATTTTTAGGTACAAAAGTATCTATTTAATTAGAGAAACACCAAAATCTTTCCAAGATTCACCCACTAGCTAGCAACGGTCATGCCCGCCATTTTGACCGCATTTTGAAATAAGCATAGAAAATTAAAAAAAACAAAAAATTGGAAAACCTTCGCATTGTGTCATTATATGTGGCCAAGTTACCAGCAAAAATAATAAACTTGTAATACGGCAAATATTAGACCACATTTTATGAACAAATTTGTGTACACTAGAAACATTTTTTATAGATATTAAACGGTTTTTAGTTACATCATTAACATTTTTAATAAATATTTTGATGTCTAATATTTTGAACACATGTCTACATTTTTAAGACACATTGTACATATTGTTTATATATGTTTAATTTTTTTCAAATACATGATTAACATATTTTCATGTATTCCCAATAAAAAAATATCTTTTCATACATAGGTATTGATGTCTATATTTGTTTTTACACATTGTACATTTTTGTATACATATAAAACATTGTTGATATTGGTTAGAAAAATTTAAATACATGATTAACATTTTTAGAAAATCTTGTTTTGTTATCTACTTTTCCATATATATATTGTAAAATTTTCATATATACGTACCGATGATTATTTTTGCATACACATGAAACTTTTTTTTACATATCTAATATTATTTATGATTACCATTTTTTATATGCATGAAAATTTTCAAATGCACACATATAGTTTTTTAAACACGTGATTACATTTTTTGAAATACGTATTAACATTAACATTTTTTTGAATTACATGTTTAGTTTTGTAATTGCTAAACCATATAGCAAGATTCACGAACGAGTTCATTATTTTCCCATTCTAATGAAAAACTTGTTATTTTCCGATTTTCGTTGGGCCGAATATATGTTCTTTTTGAGTAATATGAGGGCATCCCACATTTCTTCCTGGATGGGCCGGGGCCTACATGGCACACATATTTTTTTTAAAAGAAGGTGGCCTCGTTCCACCGAGGCCCAAGCCCACCTTGAGCGACACCTTAAGTACCAATGCATCCACGTTCACAACCTCATGACCATTTATATTGGTCGTAATCAGGTAGAAAGAAGGTCGTTGACCACTCTTGTCTGCTTTATGACCATTTGGTGTAAGGCAATTTCAGGGTTTGAGCCCTTCCAAGCGAAATGGTCGTGGATTTACGACCAATTCAGCCGGGGTCACTGAGAGAAGGTCACTAGTTGACATATTTCTTGTAGTGTCTCTCGTTTTCTCTGTCCATTGACGTGAACTGATCATATCCCATAGATACAGCAAGCATATAAATCCCTGGATTGCTTCTCACCCATTTTTCTCTCAAAAGTTGAGGAAAACCACGTATCGGCTACCTTGCTGTCCGTGCTCAATGGATCTGATTGGATTTGGTCCTTTCTGAACGGATCTGCACTACCATCGATGCTCATGTCCTTCGACGCTTTGACAACTAATTAATCTTTCAACCTCCTTCAGTCCCTTCTCCATGGACATACACTAGTAGAAAAAGGGCCTTTAGTCCCGGTTCTGGAACCGAGACTAAAGGGTCGTTACTAAAGCTTCCCCCTTTAGTCCCGGTTCTTACACGAACCGGGACTAAAGGCCCTCCACGTGGCCGCTGCCTGGAGGTCCACCTTTAGTCCCGGTTGGTAACACGAACCGGTACTAAAGGAAATTTTATGATTTTTTTTATTTTTTTTATTTTCAAATTTCTGAATTATTTTAACCTCTAATCTCTAATCACCCCTCATCACTGCTCAATTTAACCTCTAATCTCTAAAAAACCCTCATCATTCCAAATCATCTAACTTCCCGGACGATCACCCATCCTCTCACTACTCCAGCCTGAGCACGCTTAACTTCCGGGTTCTAATCTCCCTCGTTTCCAAGTCTGCACTTGTTGTTTTCCTCACAATAGTAAGATGTCAATCCTATTAACCCTCAGGAATTTAGCTTGAGCATGAAGTCACACATTTCACTGTTTGAGTTTGAAACTATTGTTCTAAAAATCAATAATTATTTAGTAACACTAATATTTCTTGAATAAGTAGTTTGACCATAGTTTGACCACAGTTTGACCAGATTTGACCAAAATTCAACAAAACTGAAATAATTATTTCGTAACACTAATATTTCTTGAATAATTAGTTTGACCATTGTTTGACCACAGTTTGACCACAATTTGACCAGATTTGACCAAAATTTAAAAAAACTAAAATAATTATTTAGTAACACTAATATTCTTGAATAATTATTTAGTAACACTAATACTTCTTGAATAAGTAGTTTGACCATAGTTTGACCAGATTTAACAAAAATTCAAAAAAAATGAAATTTGAGCATAACTTTTTTTCCTTTTAGAATTTGAGGATTCTAAAAAATTTCAAACAGGCCGTAGGCAGTCAAAATCGGATGCAGATTTTAGTGCTGAATATTTTGATATATTATACTTTTTTCTAACATCTTATGCAAAAGTTATAGCCGTTTTACATTTTCCCTACACTTTTTGCAAAACATGTCCAAATTTTTGAAGTTTTTATCATTTTCTTTTGTTTTTTACAAAGCTGAAAAGGCGATCCACGGGGGGGGGGGGGTAGAGTTTGAAAATGGGACCTTTAGTACCGGTTCGTGCCACGAACCGGTACTAATGCCTCAAACCCCATTAGTACCGGTTGGTGGCTCGAACCGGGACTAAAGGTCTAACCTTTAATACCGGTTGGTGCCACGAACCGGTACTAATGGGCATCGCACCCTTTAGTCCCGGTTCGTGGCACCAACCGGGACTAAAGGTCCCATTTGAACCGGGACTTATGCCTGTACGGTGCCCTAGCCGCTCGAACCGGGACTAATGCTCACATTAGTCCCGGTTCGTAATGCAACCGAGATTAATGCTCTTTTTCTGGCCGAACCAAAGCCATGTTTTCTACTAGTGATAATAACATCATGCTCATGACAATAAGACAATCGGACCGATTTGGAGAAGATAATCATCATGGTCATCCACGGGAGGAGCCACCTTCCAGACCCGTCCATCATAATCATCATGGTCATCCACGGGAGGATCTTCCTGCCAGACCCATCCATGCGCGTCGACATGACGATCATCTCTTGCATGAGCGCCATCAAGGTAGAGCAATGGAGATCGCGGAGGAGACTTGGGCCATGGTGGCGATGGAGGCTGCGAGGTTACAGAGGCAGAGAAAACGAGAGGATCCTCCTGCCTGACCCATCCATGCGCATGGACATGAAGATCATCTGTTGCATGAGCTTCATGAAGGTAGAATAATGGAGATCAGCAGATCACAGAGGAGACTTGGGCCGTGGCGGCGATGGAGGCTGCTAGTTTACAGAGAAAAACTGTTTGAGGCGTGAATTTCTTTTACAATATGATGGAATACGTGAAAGGTTTTCTTTACATAATGGCAGTGGTGTGTAATTTCTGTAACTATTGTGATGTTAGCAGATCAAATGGTTGTGATTTTCTTAAAAATCCAACAAAGGGCCAGATGATTCTAATTACTATAGGAATTTTTTAGCATATTTCTCTTTTTGCAGTTTTCTTGTTAAACCAAGGCCAATTTCCATGTAAGTAATGGCATTGGTGGGTAATTTTAATCACTTAAATCGAATGGCTATTAATAATTAATCCACCAAATAGATGGTTAGATCTTTCTAATTATTGAGGGAATTTTAATCTATTTCTCTTTTTTGTGGTTAACCCGTCAATTCCTTTTTATATATAAATAGATGTGTGGCGTTTGCAGCTTACAACTAAATATCGAACAATCTAAACAATACTATATATCAAACATTCTCACATTTTATTTGAATTTATGGTAATGTGTGGTGTTTGCAACTCACATCTAAATACTTGTAGGCGTAGGGGGCGGGGCACCATACATAATGTGATAAACACATTATACATATGAGACATGGTTTAGATTATGAAGATCTAGCTAGAGCTTGAAATGCACTGTGATTTGAGATCAACATAAAGTCGATTCAAAAAATCTAGTTCGAGTTCATATAGTACACATAGTTCATATGTAACTCGAGACTAATCATGTGGTGTGCTGTGAAGATAATACACAAATGATGGTTTAACTTGACAATAATGATGATGTAGATCTTATTAAAATAGAGAAACAAATTCAAATGCTTTGACTTCACAACAATCATTATTGTAGATCTTATTCAAATAAAAAAAACGAATTCAAATTTAGTTCATATTGAAGCGGTAGTATATACATTTGGAATGCACTAAAACATTCATTTGAGTAGTAGGTTGCATGCATTATACACGTAGCGAAATATTTTAATTGAACATAACATGAATTCAAAGTTTTGAATGACATTTGTAGTGCGAATTGATTTGGTACAGTACAGGTTAGGCTTGTCCGGAAATTTCAACCCGCGCCTTGTTAGCCCGAAATATTTATGATATATCTTTCTCTCGTTGTGCTACGACAACACCCTCCATCTCAACCCGCGCCTTGCTATTCCAAATTTACAACGCGCGTGAAAACTCCCACCTCCTGTGAAATCCCGACACGCGAAATGCCCGTGATACCCCTGAACCGAAAGAACCGCCTCAAATCGGTGGGGATACTTTCGTAACTTACCCCACATTTCGGACAAGCGCGTCCCTAAGCCATGGTTCCCCACACCCATCCCATCTGCCCACCCATTCGTACACCGAGGCCGGAAAAATCCGCGAAGCCCCACACCCTCCTCCGTTCGCCACCCAGCTGGAGCCTCTTCCCCGACGACGTCGTCCGCAACAACACCTCGACGTCCCTCATCCACCGTACCGGATGAGGATCCGTTGTCGATCTGGTCGTCCCGCCGATTCAGCCACCCCGTCCTCCACCTCCAAGGAGCTGCCCCGACCTTCCCCTCGTCTTTCGCGCCACCTCCATTCCCACACCGCCGTCTTCACCTGCACCACCGAAAGAGCATCATCATCACCGTTTCCTCGGATGAAGCTGCGGCCTAATCGGCGCCACCAAAGAGGTTGTACCCTAATCGCCGCATTTTCTTCTTCATTCGATCTCACGGTGCTGTCGGCGCTCGGTCCCGAGCCGACACGACGCGCCTCCATCCACGGCAGCATCGCCGGCCACTTCCTCCACGGCGTCGCTCCCTCGGCGGCGACGTCCACATCAGCAGGAGCTGCTGCTGCTTTAGCTCTCGCTCGCGCTGCTGCTCTGCTCTTGCTCTCGGTCCCCTGCCTTGTCTGCTCTTGCTCTTGCTCTTGCTCGCGCTGCTGCTCTCGCTCTTGCTCTTGCTTGCGATGCTGCTCTGATTTAGCTACACTTCAGTCGACTGAATCGACTTTTGGGTCAGTCGATTTTCAAGGGGTGGGGGCTCGCCGGTGTTAAGGAAGAACCAGCCGTAGCGGGGAAGGGGGCTCGCCGGAGAGGAACCCCACTATCTATCTTAGGGTTCAGGGATGGGGGCGGTGGTCGCCGGCGGTGGTGGGGCAGTGGCGTGGGGATCGCCGGAGAAAAAGCTCGGCACGGGGGGGGGGGGCCTAGAGGGATGGCCGGGGTGGCGGCGGACCGGAGGTGGGGAGTATTTTCGGGGCAGGCGGGGCGGCGCACTGCCGTCCGCGGGCGGCGGGGGCGGCTGTTTGGCCGGTGGTGGCTGGCGGCTCAGGGGGTGGAGGTTGAAGATGAACTGCAGGCCCTTGATTTCGTATCTGATGGCTGCAAAATCGACTAACCAGAGATGAAAAAGTCAGTCTACTGACGTGTAGCCTCACCTCTAGTGTTTTCAGTTCGGACAGTAAAATTTAGTTTCGACAGCAAAATTCAGTTTCGACAGTTAAATTCAGTTTCGACAGTTAAGTTCAGAGATGAGCGGCTGATGTATTTTACATCTAGCACTTTGTGGTTATGTATTTTACGTCATCTATTGGAGATGCTATTAGAATTCCACTCAGGTTAACGTTGTCTCTCTTGTCCTGCTTCAGCCTCGACGTCGTACAACTCACCGGAGCTACTCCAACGACGAAACCCTCCATCACAGCGGAGCAGTACTTCGGGCTCCATCTCCAGACGCCTAAGATCTTCTTCCCCTCCTCCGACAGCCAAGTCAGCCGGAGCATCCTCACCGGCCAACCCAATCACGCTGACATCGACATGGTTTCACCAAAGAGGTTGTACACTTGTTGCATCTCTTTTTGACTCTACATGTTATATATATTGTCCACTGAGCACACGGAGTAACGGGAAATATGATTATTTTATCCTACTATATGACAAGCAGTGAGGTACCAGGCAACTTAGCTATCTGTGATGGACTCTCTTGAACGCCATCATTATTTATCTCTGCGCGTTTGAGCTGTGCATTTGTCGATGGCCCTGGGAGCTGAGCTACTAGGGCAGTGGCCTAGGTCCAAAGTAATAGAAGTAGCACAAAAACATTTTTTTAGTGTAGGCTTTTTCTTGCTCAAGCCTGCCTACTAGAATCGCCAGTGCTTGAAAGGAAAAGTGAATGTAAAACATAGGAATTGGAAAGTTTCGTATGGTACTACTTTTCATGAATTTGGTGCAAAGGAATGGAGCAAAGGAAAACTGTAGGATTTGTTCCTTTAGTGTCTCCTTGAAAGAAAAACCGTAGGAATTTTAATGTCCACTTGTCCTCCTTTTCAAATTCCTATTCATGAAGCACAAGACTAAGAGATAGTAGCATAATAGCTTTATAACTGTACATTTTCTTGTAGTTTGACTTAATCTCACGATGCTTCTTTGCATCCTGTGATCTTCCAATTCTTGTGAACCAAACACCCAGATTGGCAGAAATCCTGTGTTTTTAAATTCTCTATTTTGCACATGCATTCCTATCCTATTCCTGTCTATTTCCTATCCCTGCATTGTTAGAATCCTCAAATTCAAACAAGCCCTTACACAATTACTTTTGTTATAGATATGTGTCAAAGAAAACCTTGTGTGGTTTGTCCTGCTCCTGCGGTGTTGTGTTCCACCCCAGCTCAGCTGCTCCAACGACGGAAGGGTTCACCACAGTAGGGATCCGCTCTCCAGACTATCTTTCGCCGCCTCAGATCTTCTTCCCCGCCGCTGGCAGCCACAACAACTGCATTACCATCATCAACTGACCAGATGACCTTGAGGACTACACGGGTCCGCAAGAGAGGTCGCACTCTTCCGTGTCTGCTTACGTTATGCATCGCTTAATATGATGACATGCTACTTTATCGTCGTGTTCACCTATTAGACTCCGAGTCAGGTCCAAACTTATGCTGAAACTCGAGTTTTTAAATGGTTGTGGGGTACATATTGGGGCAACAATCAGTACTATTTGTCTACTATCTGGTTAATCTCGGTTGTCTACTATGAGTTTCATGTTGGGTGCAAACAAACATTAAGGAGCCATTATCTGTATTTTTTAACTAAAGCTATTATATGCCTGCAATCATTGGTTTTGGGTCTATCCATAGTTTGCTACCATCACTCTGGATTTGTGCATGCACTATGTTTTATTCCTATGGATGTCAGTTATTGTACACAATGGAACTGAACATGTAGAGCAAAAGAGACGAGCCTTGCATGTCAATAAAATTTCATGCAGACGTCGCTCCATGGTGGGCGTAAAGGCAGCCCCCCTCCACCCATTTCGGATCGTAATCAAGAGGAAGATAACTGGTCTGAGGGGGATTCAGAAGCAGAAGACCACTCCTATTTACCCCATGAGGTCTTCGCTCTAACTTGGCATGCTGATGTTCATAATATCATGCATATGGTGCCTTGCATTGCTTACTGTATACATCAAAGATGTCATCTACTTAGTTTAGACATGCTTTGTGTCAATGCCATCTGTTTAGTTTCTTTATAATATATGTGAATCATGCAATGCCATCTTGTTTAGCCAGGCATCATATATGTGAATTTTGCAATGCCACCCTGGTTAGCCAGTCATCGTATATGTGAATTACATCATGACATCATTTTTTATTACGTGTTAAATTTGTCAACAATTTTAGTACATTCAATTACTCTTCCTGTGCATCAGCCATTCGGCACGGTCATGGAAAAATCTAGAGTGGAAAAAAGGTCTTTGATACGTCTCCATCGTATCTACTTTTCCAAACACTTTTGCCCTTGTTTTGGACTCTAACTTGCATGATTTGAATGGAACTAACCCGGACTGACGCTGTTTTCAGCAGAATTGCCATGGTGTTATTTTTGTGTAGAAATAAAAGTTCTCGGAATGACCTAAAACTTCACGGAGATTATTTTTGGAAATAGTAAAAAATACCTGCGAAAGAATCAAGGCCAGGGGGCGCACACCCTGTCCACGAGGGTGGGGGCGCGCCTACCCCCCTGGGTGCGCCCCCTGCCTCGTGGGCCCCCTGGTGCTCCACCGACCTCAACTCCAACTCCATATTTTCACGTTCGGGGAGAAAAAAATCGGAGAGAAGGATTCATTGTGTTTTACGGTACGAGCCGCCGCCAAGCCCTAATCTCTCTCGGGAGGGCTGATCTGGAGTCCGTTTGGGGCTCCGGAGAGGGGAATCCGTCGCCGTCGTCATCATCAACGATCCTACATCACCAATTTCATGATGCTCACCGCCGTGCGTGAGTAATCCATCATAGGCTTGCTGGACGGTGATGGGTTGGATGATATTTATCATGTAATCGAGTTAGTTTTGTTAGGGTTTGATCCCTAGTGTCCACTATGTTTGGAGATTGATGTTGCTATGACTTTGCTATGCTTAATGCTTGTCACTAGGGCCCGAGTGCCATGATTTTAGATCTGAACCTATTATGTTTTCATGAATATATGTGAGTTCTTGATCCTATCTTGCAAGTCAATAGTCACCTACTATGTGTTATGATCCGGCAACCCCGAATTGATAATAATCGGGACCACTCCCGGTGATGACCGTAGTTTGAGGAGTTCATGTATTCACTATGTGTTAATGCTTTGGTCCGGTACTCTATTAAAAGGAGGCCTTAATATCACTTAGTTTTCAATAGGACCCCACTACCACGGGAGGGTAGGACAAAAGATGTCATGCAAGTTCTTTTCCATAAGCACGTATGACTATATTCAGAACACATGCCTACATTACATTGATGAACTGGAGCTAGTTCTGTGTCACCCTATGTTATAATTGTTGCATGAATAATCGCATCCGACATAATCACCCATCACCTATCCAATGCCTACGAGCTTTTAACATATTGCTCTTTGCCTAGTTACTTTTCCATTGCCACTTTTACAATTACTACAAAACTATCACTGTTACTTTTGCCACCGTTACCGTTACTTCCATACTACTTTGCTACTAAATACTTTGCTGCAGATATTAAGTTATCCAGGTTGTGTTGAATTGACAACTCAACTGCTAATACTTAAGAATATTCTTTGGCTCCCCTTGTATCGAATCAATAAATTTGGGTTGAATACTCTACCCTCGAAAATTGTTGTGATTCCCTATACTTGTGTGTTATCAAGACTATTTTCTTGCGCCGTTGCCGGGGAGCATAGCTCTATTCTTTGAGTCACTTGGGAGTTATATCTGCTGGTCACTATGAGGAACTTGAAAGACGAAAGAACTAAAATTTATCCCTCAACTACGAGGGGAGGTAAGGAACTGCCATCTAGCTCTGCACTTGATTCACCTTCTGTTTTGAGTAAGCTTGCAACACCTAAACCTGCTTCTGTTATTAATTCTGATATGTCGCACGTTATTGATGATGCCACTTTTGCTATGCATGATACTTATGATGAAACTACTTCTATGCTTGATAATATGATCCTGCTTATGGTACTTCACCTATCTTTGTTACTGATAAGGATTATGATTTCTCTGTCGATCCTAAGATAATTACTCTGGCTGAATCTGATCCTTTCTATGGCTATGAATCTGAAACTGTTGTGGCACATCTTACTAAATTCAATGATATAGCTACCCTATTCACTAATGATGAGAAAACTCGCTACTATTATATCCTTAAATTATTTCCGTTCTCATTAAAGGGTGATGCCAAAACATGGTTTAATTCTCTTGATCCTGGTTGTGTGCGTAGTCCCCAGGATATGATTTATTACTTCTCTTCTAAATATTTCCCTGCTCATAAGAAAGAAGTTGCTTTAAGGGATAAATATAATTTTGTGCAAATTGGAGAAGAGAGGCTCCCACAAGCTTGGGGGAGGCTTCTCCAATTACTTAATGCCTTGCCGGATCATCCTCTCAAGAAAAATGAAATACTTGATATCTTTTATAATGGACTAACCCATACTTCAAGAGACCACCTGGATAGTTGTGCTGGTTGTGTTTTCAGGGAAAGTACTGTTGATGAAGCTGAAATTCTATTGACTAATATGTTGACGAATGAAAACAATTGGACACTCCCTGAACCAACTTCTAAGCCAACTCCAAAGAAAAGGGTATTCTATTTCTCAGTCCTGAAGATATGCAAGAGGCAAAGAAATCTATGAAAGAAAAAGGTATAAAAGCTGAAGATGTTAAGAATTTACCTCCTGTTGAAGAAATACATGGTCTTAATTTACCGTCTATTGAAGAAATACATGGTCTTGATAACCCGACACAGGTAGTAAAGGTAAATTCTCTATATAGATATGATAAAGCTGAAATCCCTCCTACTAAGTTTGCTAGCCAATGTTTAGATGAGTTTGATAATTTTGTGGTTAAGCAAGAAGATTTTAATGCTTATTTTGGAGACAATTGAAACACAATGCTGATATGCTTGAACACTTGAGCGATTATATGTGTAGAGTTAAAGGTGAACTTAAACTCATTATTAAACATGCTTCTATGGTTACCACTCAAGTAGAACAAGTGCTTAAAGCTCAGAATGATTTGCTCAATGAATTAAATTATAAGAAAAATGACTTTGCTGTTAGAGTTGCAACTAGAGGAGGTAAAATGACTCAGGAACCTTTGTATCCTGAGGGACACCCTAAGAGAATTGAGCAAGATTCTCAGAGAACTAATGTTGATGCACCTAGTCCTTCTAAGAGGAAGAAAAAGAAATATGATAGGACTTTGCATGCCTCTAGTGAACATGTTGTTGACACACCTGAGAATCCCAATGATATTTCTATTTCTGATGCTGAAGCACAATCTGGTGATGAACATGAACCTAGTGATAATGTTAATGATGATGTTCATGTTGATGCTCAACCTAGTAATAACAATGATTCAGAGATTGAACCTGCAGTTGACCTTGATAACCCACAGTCATAGAATCAACTATATGATAAGAGAGACTTTGTTGCTAGGAAGCACGGTAAAGAAAGAGAACCATGGGTTCAGAAATCCATGCCTTTTCCTCCTAAACCATCCAAGAAAAAGGATGATGAGGATTTTGAGCGCTTTGCTGAAATGATTAGACCTATCTTCTTGCGTATGCGTTTGATTGATATGCTTAAAATGAATCTTTATGCTAAGTATATGAAGGATATTGTTACAAATACGAGAAAAATACCGGAAGCTGAAATTTCCACCATGCTTGCTAATTATACTTTTAAGGGTGGAATACCTAAGAAACTAGGAGATCCAGGAGTACCAACTATACCATGCTCAATTAAAAGAAACTATGTTAGAACTGCTTTATGTGATCTTGGAGCCGGTATTAGCGTTATGCCTCTCTCTTTATATCGTAGACTTGATTTGAATAAGTTGATACCTACTGAAATATCTTTGCAAATGGCCGACAAATCAACTACTATACCTGTCGATATTTGTGAGGATGTGCCTGTTGTGGTTGCAAATGTTATTATTTTAACGGACTTTGTTATTCTTGATATTCCCGAGGACGATAGTATGTCTATTATTCTTGGAAGACCCTTTTTGAATACTGCAGGGGCTGTTATTGATTACAACAAAGGCAATGTCACTTTTCATGTTAATGGTAATGAGCATGCGGTACACTTTCCGAGGAAACAACCTCAAGTTCATACTATAAACTCTATTGGAAAAATTCCATCGATTATTTTTGGAGGTTTTGAATTTCCTCTTCCTACTGTCAAGAAGAAATATGATATTCTTATTATTGGGGACGTGCATATCCCCGTTGACGTAACTTAGTGTTATTCGAAATTTCTCCGGTTTCATGCGATTCGGAATGAGTTTGTTAACAAGACCTGATCAACCTTGTTAGTGGATTCCTTTTGATGAGCATGAGATGGATGAAGTTAGAAGGCACAACCTTCTGTACCCTCCTTTTACTTTATGTTATTTAGATTAAATAAAGCAAAATTAGTATTCTCTGTCTGTTTTCTGAATTATCCGTGCAATAAAAAAATATCCCAAAAATAAAAGTTCTCCAAATGCCCCGAAATTGAAATACGATTTTTTTCTAGAATATTTGAGAATATCTGGCATTGAGAACACAGCAAGGGGAGCAAGCACCTGGCCATGAGGGTCCAGGGTGCGCCCCTGCCTCGTGGCCCCATGGTGGCTCCCCTCCACTTACTCCAGCCACCACACACTCCTTCTTCCTCCCAAAAAATCACCAACCAACTCAAGAACGAGTTCTATCACTAGTAGAAAACAGGGCTTAGGTCACAGGGCAGTTTTCAGATTAGACCCGGTTCAGTCACGAACCGGGACTAATGTGAGCATTGGTCCCGGTTCGTGCGGCCAGGGGCCTGCCGGACCTCGTGGGGGCATTGGTCCCGGTTCGTCCGGACCCTTTGGTCCCGGTTGGTGGGACAAACCGGGACCAATGGGCCACGCTCCTGGCCCACCACCCTTTAGTCCCGGTTCATACCACAAACCGGGACTAAAGGGCTGGTCCTAGTTGCGGCTAGTGTTTAGTCCCACCTCGCCAACCGAAGGGCGCTCACACCAGTTTATAAGCCCGTCCCTCTATGCCTTGTTGAGCTTCCCTTAAAGTGAAAATAGATGCCCTTATACAGGGAATTTCACCTAAATTCACAGTAAATTTTACTGTGAATTTAGGTTTAATTTTCTCTATAAGCGCATCTATGTTCATTTTTTTATATTTATAAAATAAATAAACCTTAATAAAATAAATAAAACTAAATAAACCTTAATAAAATAAAATAAACTATAGTAACTACAATAAATAAACCTTAATAAATTAAGTAAAAATAGCAGCAGTAAAATAAATAAAAATAGCAGCAGTAAAATAAATAAAAATAAAATAATTAAAGTAAAATACATAAGTAATTAGAAATAAAATAAATAAGTTTTTTGTTGTAAGTAGAAACAAAACAAAACAAATAAAGCAAAAGAGAAAAAAAAACACGTCCCTCTCTGCCTTGTTGAGCTCCTCTCAAAATGAAAATAGATGCCCTTATACAGGGAATTTGGCCTAAATTCAGAGTGAGAAAAAAAACACGTCCCTCTCTGCCTTGTTGAGCTCCTCTCAAATCCAGTTTTCGCCGTAACCCTCTCAACTTTCTTGCACATGCTATGTGGATGAAATGATGATACCATGCCAACTTTCAACCTTTTCAGAGTTCATTTGAAATGCTTTTCAATTTTAGGGTCTTATAGCTCAAAATAATTAGTACATGCATTAAAAATAACAAATGAAGTCAGAAAGGATTGAAAAATGATGATGTGGCTTTGAATGGTGCATTTTGAACACACAAAAAGTCAGGAGTTCAAATAAGTATTAAAAAATGAAATCCCCTTGTAACAGACGAGTTTCCGGATGAAATCCTGATACTTTGAAAGAGATTGTCCGTTTTGTACACAAAGTGCATCTAGTTTTTGCCGTAACCCTCTCAACTTTCTTGCACATGCTATGTGGATGAAATGATGATACCATGCCAACTTTAAACCTTTTCAGAGTTCATTTGAAATGCTTTTCAATTTTAGGGTCTTATAGCTCAAAATAATTAGTACATGCATGAAAAATAACAAATGAAGTCAGAAAGGATTGAAAAATGATGATGTGGCTTTGAATAGTGCATTTTGAACACACAAAAAGTCAGGAGTTCAAATAAGTATTAAAAAAGAAATCACTTTGTAACAGACGAGTTTCCAGATGAAATCCTGATACTTTGAAAGAGATTGTCCGTTTTGTACACGAAGTGCATCCAGTTTTTGCCGTAACCCTCTCAACTTTCTTGCACATGCTATGTGGATGAAATGATGATACCATGCAAACTTTCAACCTTTTCAGAGTTCATTTGAAATGCTTTTCAATTTTAGGGTCTTATAGCTCAAAATAATTAGTACATGCATGAAAAATAACAAATGAAGTCAGAAAGGATTGAAAAATGATGATGTGGCTTTGAATGGTGCATTTTGAACACACAAAAAGTCAGGAGTTTAAATAAGTATTAAAAAATAAAATCCCTTTGTAACAGTCGAGTTTCCGGATGAAATCCTGATACTTTGAAAGAGATTGTCCGTTTTGTACACGAAGTGCATCCAGTTTTTGCCGTAACCCTCTCAACTTTCTTGCACATGCTATGTGGATGAAATGATGATACCATGCAAACTTTCAACCTTTTCAGAGTTCATTTGAAATGCTTTTCAATTTTAGGGTCTTATAGCTCAAAATAATTAGTACATGCATGAAAAATAACAAATGAAGTCAGAAAGGATTGAAAAATGATGATGTGGCTTTGAATGGTGCACTTTGAACACACAAAAAGTCAGGAGTTCAAATAAGTATTAAAAAATGAAATCCCTTTGTAACAGACGAGTTTCCGGATGAAATCCTGATACTTTGAAAGAGATTGTCCGTTTTGTACACGAAGTGCATCCAGTTTTTGCCGTAACCCTCTCAACTTTCTTGAACATGCTATGTGGATGAAATGATGATACCATGCCAACTTTCAACCTTTTCAGAGTTCATTTGAAATGCTTTTAAATTTTAGGGTCTTATAGCTCAAAATAATTAGTAAATGCATGAAAAATAACAAATGAAGTCAGAAAGGATTGAAAAATGATG